>NC_139254.1:45763689-46363689 GCF_977018435.1 Lepisma saccharinum | reverse complement strand
ATCCAGAATTGGATGAGTTTTAGATATCTAGCTTTGGAAAAGATCTAGCTCTGTATTGAATATCCGTAATTGGATGAGCTTTAGATATTCAGTTCTGGATATCATATGAACGTCCAATGCATATCCAGAATGGGACGACTTCTTGACATCCACTTCTATATATCTAATGGATGTTCAATGAATATTCACAATATACATGGATCTGATCTGCTTATCACCACACTGCACAGAAAGCCCATATGCTGAACAACAGATTTATTTCACAAAATGAAATAAGAAGCAAACATAGTACACGAATACTACAGCTTTACGGAGTACTAACGCCAGCCCACTTCGAAACACGGATTGCACACAAACATCGTGCACCGCTCACAGTCTGTACTGCAAGTGTCTGACGTGAATCACTCGACCCCGCCGGTCAGCTGATGCCACTTGGCAGTGCTGCCCTCACACAATGGCGGAATTTACAGGTACTACACACCTTATGGTCATATGCTCTATGAGCATTCATAAAAATATTGTAGCAAATTGTCTATAAGGTGAGCCTTAGGAAGTTTAGCAAGCTTCTTGACGGGTAATACCGGTTGTCCCAGAAGTCTTTTCCTGATTACAAACTTTATTCATATCCGCTATATGCAATGTAGAGATGTGGAAGTGGTGCCAAAATGTTGGAAAACTAACCAAGTTTATTTGTTGCAGGTTTCAGTAATGTGGCTGTAGTGTAGCTGTGTCAGTGCCAAGGAATCCGGAATTAATGCTCTTGACATCGGGTTGCATTTTTTATACAATGTTTCTTGGACTTGACAGGATTTGGGAATGAAGGTATATATTCCATTTTTTAAATACCAACTTATTGATGGCAGATTATTCTAGACGAAAGAATTCTGTACATTTGAAAGTTCCTCTGCACTGCTATTGGTGACCGGGTCTCGTGATACCAGAGGACATGCTGAGCTTTTTCCAGATTTGTGAACATTTCCGGTTTTCTGGGCACTGGCACTGCCACACTACAGCCACGTTACTCAAACCTGCAAAAAAAAAAAAAAAAAAACTTTAGTTTTCCAACATTTTGGCACCACTTTCACATTTTTATTTTTCAAGTACAGGTTTGTTCGAAAGTCCAAAAAAATGTCACCGTTAAAATCATCTCAATTTGTGAAGCAAAATGTTATATTTGTCAATATTCGCAGTGAATTAATAGAAAAAATATCAGTTGTGTGACCAAATGAAGATCCCTAACAATAAATATATATTATTCACTAATAATGTTTTGTGGTAAAACGTAAAGGCAGAACATGAAGATTCGAATTGATATTGTTAGGTAGACTTGAAAGCATATGTGACTTATTTATCCGATCCTCCGTGCACGCAGTAGGCAACATAGTATGTTTTAAATTAACGTTATTCTTAAATAAGCTAACTGGAACATAACTTCATTGTAAAATCTAGTCCGACGTACCATGCAATATCAGCCATGGGAAAACAAGACAGTACGACTTGATTACAGGGCAAGAGGTAGTAATGATCAAAGAGTTGATTATTTTTGGTTCTCAGCAACATCTATGTGAAACGCTACGATCTATATCATCAAAGGTCCATTGGAGAACGCTTCGGCTGAGAGTAGGAGGGGTTAAACTTGGAGAAATCTATTTATTTAATAAATTTAATTTCCACAGTTTATAAAAAAGTTACTCGGAAGAGTACCACACTTTTAATAAAAACCCTTCAATTACCAGCATATTCATCATAAATTTTATGACACTTTATTCTCTCAATTAGTTACATGTGTCGTATATAGTAATAGTATAATTTAACTTAGTATGAATCTTTTGAGCTCACTACAAGAGTATACGTGCGTAAAACTATGAAACAAGGAAACAAAGATATAATATATATTATATGCATCTAGTTGTTATTATAGCTATGCTTTAATTTCATTTTTCGATAATAAGAAATTACGATCTTTGTTGATTACAGTATACTTGTCTTGTTTGAACTTAACTTTGGATTTATGAGTAGTTAATGCAATTTACCTTATGTGTTTATTTCTCTATATTTTTACTTTCAATTTTATAGTTTTCATCAATTATAAATTTGTTGAACCACGCATAATATTCTTTCGAAAACTTACCATTTATGTCAAAACTTGACCCAGCGAATCCTCCATATTCCTTAGGAAGCATCTTCTTAGGGATCACTTTGTACATTTCCTCCATTCTATCCTCCTCCAGAAATACAACCTACAAATAAACCCTATTTGTAATTAGATATTTCTAAAGAATTCCCAACACACTGGAGCTTAGCATAGCTAATATGTTCATGTACGATGTAACGGGTGTCCCACTAGCTTTCGAACACGAAAAAAACGTTATAATTTCCGAAAAAACATACATAGGAAAATGAAATTCACAATACACGTACCTTGTTTCATGCTGAACACGAGGCAGAGTTGAAAATAAACGCACGTGTCAAAACAAAGACGGTAGGTGGCGCCAGGGGAAGTGATGCGTGTGGCTTAGTGTGACGCGAGTCCCTGCATCGCGAGGATGGATCGGTACACCGTACAAGAACGCGTGTTCATTGTAATGAAATATTGGATATCGGGATCGTATCAGACCGTTCAACGTGA
Source organism: Lepisma saccharinum (assembly GCF_977018435.1). Lineage (NCBI taxonomy): Eukaryota > Metazoa > Arthropoda > Insecta > Zygentoma > Lepismatidae > Lepisma > Lepisma saccharinum. Next base: position 46,361,060 of record NC_139254.1, on the reverse strand, counting down.
ATTTGGACGCCTTAAAGGACCATTGAAGGTCGGAGTTTGGTGTGCAATTTCCCGACAGCGTATCATTGGACCCATCTTCTTTGAAGATACAGTAAACACACAAGTTTACTTACACATCTTCAGTGCATTTGTGAACCAGCTGGATGATGAATAACTGCGTCGCGGTTAATTCCAACAAGACGGAGCGACATTCCATACTTCCAACGTGCCATGGCAGAAATTGAGTCCTTTTTTGGTGACTGAATCATCTCCAAAGGATTGTGGCCTCCAAGATCCCCAGATTTAACACTTCCGGATTTCTTTTTATGGGGTTTCCTTAAAGGTTGTGTCTACAGAAACAATGCACGATCACTGCAAGAGTTGAGAAACAACATCGAGAATGCGATTCACGAGATCACACCGGAGACTCTACATCGGACTTTTCCCAATATGGAACGCCGGGTATAAACATGTCTGGACGTCCAGGGAAGACACTTGCAGCACCTGCTGTGACGATCACGTATTCAGCATGAAACAAGGTATAAGTATTCTGAATTTAATTTTCCTATGTATGTTCGTTCGGAAATTATAACTCTTTTTTCGGGTTCGAAAGCTAGTGGGATGCCCTGTATTTCTCTGCTGATTCAACGAGGTGTTGCAAAGGATCCGACACAAGAGGGAGAAGGAAATGGAACGGAGAGAATGAGGCTGGTGATCAATTAAATAAGTATGGTAAAATAAATTTAAGTTAAAAAAAATAAGAGAACTTTCAAGTAAGATAAGCAGAAATCTACGAAGAAATGTGGTTCTTATTATTATTGCTACTTCATAAAGTATCTCAAAACTCATATTTATATATGTCATTTCCCAACATATTTGAAGTCCCTCAATATATAGCTACCTAGTTATATCGCTCAATAATATTTTAGATGCAAAAGTGAATATGGTGTTATTTCTTAATAAGGTTTAAATAGATCTCATAAAGGATCTATTAAATTGTCACTTGGAGTGTATGTAGTAAATAAGTTCAATACATAATAATGTTGAATTAGGTTATCAACAAGGGCAGGTTGTTTCCTTTCTTTATTATTTTCTTTCGTTAAAACATGCTTGTAAGTTCAACAATTTTTTAAAAATATATTTATAGTTTATTATTGTAGCCAGTACATGAAGTAAATTTGGGTGAATGTGCAGTCCCATTTGATTGCATTTATTGTGCGTTCGTGAATTGATATTTTGTGAATGTGATGTTTCTACTCATGTTTCGAGTGTTTATGTCATGTTGCTGGATTATCTACAGGTCATGAAATAGACCCAATAACGTCGCTACAGGCCAATTTACTCGACGGAATATACAGTGGTGGAAGATTTACAATCTTGCTTCATACATGAAGCAAATAAGGAATAATATTGGAGATATTGAATGTTAATAGATTGATTGATTTGTTTTATTTTACTTCGCCTTTTGTGTCACTTTTGGCTAATTTGCGAAGATGGTGATGAGTGATGATATGATGAAATTGATGAATGGACACTCACATACAACCATACCCAATTCAGGATTCGAACCCGGGATCCCTGGCGTCGTAGCGCGAAGTGCTAACCACTCCACCACGGGGGACTGGCATACTGAATGTTAAGAACGAAACAGAGATTTTTGTGAGGTCGTAAATATTGCACTTGCTTGTTGTTCACCAGAGAGAAATCACGTAATTACGAAGAGTTTAGGAGAAATATATTAAATACTACCTGATTGCCCGGCGTTGTCCGTTTATTTATTTATCCCAATCTTCTATTAGACAGGAAAATAATGAATTATAACTATAGTGGAAAATGAACGTGGAGTTGAACGGCATTGGGAGTGTCACTATTCATCATAGCGACCCCGAAAAATATGGATTCCCCGCTAATATCGGTCGTTTTACATGTCACCCTCTTCCCATTCCCTATCCTAAGGGTGCCAGGAGTGTCTTGGAGTTGAACGGTATTGGGAGTGTCACTATTCATCATAGCGAGCCCGAAAACCATGGATTCCACACTAATTGTGGTCGTTTTACATGTCTCCCCCTCCCTCCCCATCCGGAGTGTCACTATTCATCTTAGCTAGCCCGAAAACTATAGATTCCACACTAATATCGGTCGTTTCACATGTCATCCCTTTCCACCCCCACCCCCACCCCTAAGGGTCTCAGGGATGTATTAGCTCCACAGTATTTCTTTCCACATTGTAAGTCATATGTGTACCAAGTTTGGTTGAAATTGCTCCAGGCGTTCGCGATTTATGTCGGAACAAACATATATACACACATACATTTTTATATACAGCAAAACCTCTTTAATCCGGTTTAATTGGGGGGGATAAGTTGACCTGTTTAACGAAATTCCGGATTAACTTAAATTAACTAAATAATCTAAAAGAACAGTAGAAAGTGCATTAAAACTCCGTTCATAGAAACAAAACACGTTCATTATGGTGTATTTAAAGGGCATAGGCCTAAATACACTATACAGTAGAGTAAAATGTAAAGCAATGCAAGAACGAAGTGCTTCTAGCCAGATTTAAAACTTTGCATTCTGCTTTTTTTCATTTTGCCTGTCCGGATTAAGCGAAGTCCGGCTTTTCGGGGTCCGGATTAGCGAGGTATTACTGTATATAAATTATCTTATAGAGTACTGTGCTATAGGTAGTAATTAGAATTTCTCACGATCTTCAGTGAGAATCTGAACGAAAGATGGGAAAATGGTTGCTTGCGCAATCACTTTCGTGTTTCAAGGTACTTGTGCGTAGTTATACAGATTAGCTGTTAATCTGCATGCGTGTGACCTTCACTTTCTTCAAGGAAAAAAGACCTCGTGATTTCAAATCCAGATATCTTCTAATTTTAATTTTGTGCTGTTGAGTATGAAATGTCTTAAATAAGCTATATTTTTTCAGAATTTTTGTTTTGTAATAATTAATTTTATTTATATTTTTTTTCATCTACTCAGTTTCTTTGATTTTTCTGTAACGTTGGAATTTCAAGATAAGCGATTGAAATATGATATTTTTTCAACATCCTTCTGTCGTTGACGAATTTTACCTTCTTAAACTACTCCTCAAATCAAGTCTGCTCTGTGCGAGAAGTAGTCTGGACATTTAAAAATTATTTGATAGTACTTATTCTTAAATATACAATTGTTATCATTCAATCTCAGTAATTATAATTATTGTATTTGTAAAGCAGTAGGTACTTTCTTCAATAAGCTTGCTCTTCACTGCATATTTAAAGCATTTCTCTGATTCCAACAGAAAATGCTTGGTGAATCAAGGGACGTGATCACTACGCTATCTATGTCGTTTCTTCATTCTCTCACGTGACATCTGATTGTCTGTTACCATTCAAATAGCTGCGTGTATTCTTAACCTTGCTATGTGTTGGAAAGATGGACTTCATTAGCCTTATGTTGTAAATAAATAGTTCGTAAAACAGTCTTTGCTTTCTGAAAATTTTCCGGCTATACCCATTTTAGAAAGACGAGAATAAGGAAGAGCTGTAATGAGCATTTTGGCCGAAGTTCGTTGACTGTTTCATATTAGGGATTGAAAAGGTCTTGAGAATGACAATTCGGAACACTGAAAATGATTAAATCATGCATTCCAGGAATGCATTGGATTCTTTCCATCACATATGAAAATACATCATCATTTATGAAATGATCCAACAGATCTCTATGGTCACACTTGGTTAAAAAATATATCCATAGAATTAACTTACCTTTTTCTAATTTCTTCTTTCAGAAATTGTAGTGAAATATTGGCAATTTTCACAGCAATTGGACTCAATCCTAATACAAATATTTTCTTCATTCGCTGTGGATATCCTTCCTGGAAACATTTCATATCAACTATTAATGCATATGTACATCCTACATGCGGTTCATATGTGTATATGTGTGTGTCCGAACATACGTACATGGGCGTAAGGATCCATAAAAATAGGAGGCATCTTCCACTGGCTTCCTTACTATGATAATATTTTGAGACCTCTCATACAGATAGTACAAAGCTATTAAAATTTACTGATTTGTTAATACACAATTCAGTTAACCTGCTGATATAAGAAGCAAATACTATCTACTTCACTTTACACAAAGATAGGGTAATCAGGGTTAGAATTCTTGAGATGAGCTACAAGCTGTTAAAATGTGCGACTATCAGATCTAATTAACTGGCCTTTAGAATGGTAGATATTAGAATATCTAAAAATACATGAAAACCTTTGTAATTGTGAGCGCTAAGGAGGCGTGCGGTTCTTTTAGTAGTTTTTGTAATGATTAAAGTTAAGTTTTTCGTCAATGACAACACGAAGATTTTTTTGAGAGAGAACTTTTTCAATGCGACTGTTTTATATAGAGAATAAACAGAATGCATTTTGTCCACATTCATAGAAATAGTGAGGCAGGTGTATTTCTGTGGATTTAAATTTGGATTTACCCTCATGAAAACGCAAGTAGTTCTACGAGAGATTGTGTAGAAATTTTGAATCACGTTCTGATGAGATTTCCTTGGAGACTTTAGAGTTGGAACTTACGGTGGCGGTAATAAGTGAGTCGGACGTGTTGCGTTGAGCTCTCTATTTTTCGCTAATTACGGTACGAAGAATCAAGGTCTATTGTTATCCGGATATTTTCTATTGTTTCGGAAGTTTTGAGACGTCCGATGTAAGTAACTCGGTTCCGTGGTTGTGAATAATTGTACGAAAATCGCTAAAAACTGTGCTTGGCGAAGTACGCAGACGGTGGTTTGATTTGGTTCAAAAGAACTGTTCTTCTGAATCAGTGGACTCAGATAGGAATATACGAGACACAACGTTAGCCACATCTGTGGTTCGTCAGCCTTAAATTAGTGATGGAAGTGCCTAAAACCTAAACGAAATATCACTTCGGACTGTACTTTGGGAACTCGTATACTCGTGTAATTGTGTAATTCGGCAAAAATCACCGGTTCGTGAGTGTGGGGAAATCGTGCTGTAAAAAAGACGACGTACTGCACATTTTCTTCATTCCTTCCGGACACAACAGGAACGATACAATCGTGGTGTACAATTTTCAAGCGTTGTGTGCACCGATAATATGTTCGAAAAGGCAATTGGGGGTGTTTTTCACCAACTTAGGCATCTTCGTAATTCGCTTCCCGTTTTCCTCAAGCTCCGACAATGAAAAAACAGGAATTTGAAACACCTAAATCCCCTACACTCAGGACCGCTCGATATAGACGACGGGGTTTTCAGAATGCATCATCTGATATGGATCTGACTGAACTACATGGACCACACACATTACAAGGATCGACTGTTCCAGATTTTTGCTTTAGAGAATCACTTCATAATTCCACGAATTCGCTCCCGGATGACATTACGGACCCTAAACTACAGAAGACCAAATCTACATCTAGTGTTTCTAACAAGAGACCCAGTGATAGTGGCGACTCATCTGGTGAGGATCCCCGAGTAGCTGCTGAGGGCTTTCAGCTCAGTAAGAAGACGGCAAGGAGATTACCGATATATCAGCCAATATCCATCCCACTGAATAATCAATATAGTGTTCTTCAGGAACATGAAACTGAAGATGCTCCTGGTGATAAAAGGGATGTGTTTAAGCTTAACAATTTCTATGCTCTCTCACAACACTTCAAAGCACTTAAAATTAATCCTACAACATGCCATACTTCTTCTGGATCAAAAATCCACTTTGCCACTATGGAGGAGTACAATATTGCTATTGATCATCTGAAAAGTCATAATCTTGAATATGCAACCGGGACCTAAACAGGGGTTCTGGTACTTAGAGTTGTACTGCGAAAACTTCAAAAGGATACAAATATCACGGATATCGGCAGATTTATCAAGAACTAGGTTATGATGTGCTCAAGGTATCTCAGTTGAAACAGAAGGATCACAATACCCATAAACTCATACCATTAGCGCTTTTTCACCTAACCATTACAAAGAGGGAATTTTCTAAAGGAATCTATAAAGAATCTTATTTTGAACAACACCGTGTGGTGATAAAGGAGTATCACCCACGGAAATGTATACAGTGTTTCAAATGTCAGAGACTGGGACATGCACAACAGAACTGCAATGCCATAGCTCACTGTGTCAAATGTGCTTAATTACACGATACATGGAAATTCCCAAAAAAAAGAGCGTACATCACCTACTAAATGTATAAACTGTTACGGTGACCGTCCTGCTAACTTTCGCGGATGTCCAATTTTCTAACGTGTACAACGAGCGCAAGAAATTCGAAAAAGTGGTGTACAGTCTTCTTCTTCCGACACTCCTAAGCAATCACCTCGTTCTTTGCAAGACCAGACAGTGTTCCCTGTCTACCAACCACTAGGATTATTGTTACTGCTGCAAATACAAAAACTAATACAAGAGGCCAGGAATTTAAGGACATTTGGACTTCCATAAAATAATTTTTCGATTTCAGGGGTTTTCTTCAAAAAAATAAATCTGGTCTACAGCGAATTAATCATACCAGGACAATGGTAGATAAGTTCAGTGTTGCCATGGATGTTTTGGATAACCTTTTTGGAAATGGCCCGTAAAGGTACTCAAATAAGTAGAACATTGACGTGTGTTCAGTGGAATGCTGACGGAGTTTGTACTCAATTCCTCACCTTCAAACAATTTTTGCGTGAATACAATGTTGACATAGCCCTGGTGAATGAAACGCACTTGAACCCCCCCTCCAAAAAATATGGAAAATTGCAAATTATACCATCTATAGAAACGATCGGTTTCCGGGACGGCCGTGGACTTCCAGATGTGTTGGATATCTTGATATATCAAGGTGTAAATATTATGACTGGTCCCTATATTATTCATGAAATTGTTCATCATAATATATTGAAGCCCTCTCCTCCAAAATATTACGTTACAACAGACTGGGATGCTTTCACTCGACAATTAGTGCCTATCATTAACTTGCATTAGCTTTAAAAACCGCAGCCGAGATTGATTCGGCTTTAGAAAACCTTACAGCAGGGATACAAACTGCTTATCTTCACTCCACTATCACAACCCCCCAGTTGTACAATAACCACGGTTGTCTATCCCGTGAGGATATGATCCTTCTGAACTGTAAAAAATATTACCGACGGAAATGGCACCAAAATTATAACCATCGCTACAAACAGTTCTATAATCAATTTCACGATCGATTTTGCCGATATCTCATTCGACAGCGACAGGCAGGTTGGGACACCGAATTCTCTGGGATATCAATGCAGGATAGTAGATTCTGTCAATTAGAAACTATCTGGCAAAGAATCCACAATCTGCTGCCTGTCCTCTCCAGGGTCCAAATGTCATGGTGTACATACCAGAGGAGAAGGCTGAAGTGTTCTCCATACTTCTGGAGGACCAATTCCACACAACAGATCAACCTATAATGGTAAGTATATCCAGAATATTCAACATTGACTGGAACAATTATGTCATGAACCACTCACAGCTTATCCACTTCTCACAACCGCTCAGGATGTCAAAGGTGTGAAAAATCTTCTTCGACCTGATAAGGTAACTGGCTTTGATACTATTACACATTACAACTGAAGAACGGCCCCAGAAAATTGATAGTTTTTCTAGCAAAAGTCTTCTATGCTATATTCATTCTCGGCTGTTATCCATCAAGTTGGAAACTAGCAAAAATAATCCTCTTACTAAAACCAGAAAAAAACATTCTTCTACCACAGAATTATAGACCTATAAGTCTTCTGAGCAATGTTAGCAAAACTTTGAACATATACTACTCAGTCGATTACAAACTGTGGTGGATGAAAAAGACTTGCTACCGTATCATCAATTCGGATTTCGTAAACAGCACAGTACTACTATGCAACTGGACTAAATTTTCATAACCACATCTCAACTGTGACAGCAAAAGCACAAATTCGAGTTGGAAAATTGTACCCAGTTTTCCGAAATCCTACCTTGGGACTGACGACTCGCTTGCATGTGTATAAGATGATGGTACGTCCCACACTCCTGTATGCAGCACCAGCTTGGGGTCATGTCCGACATTCAGTTATATGGAAATTGCAGATTATACAGAATAATGTTGCTCGACTTATTACTGGACATAACCAAGATACTGATATCTCACCTATCCATAAGGACCTTGAACTAGATTATGTTCAATCTGCTATACGTATATGCCACGTGTTACAACTTCTGGGACCAGATCCAACAGCATCCAAATCCAGCAATTCGGGGCATTGCAACTCGACCACAGGTCCGAATGTCCCACTCCATGCTCCGAAATTTTGAACAAATTTAAATTAAAAATTATTATTATTATTATTATTATTAACCATTTTCTTGTCATGGTACTACACTTCAATAATTACATCCTGTGTATTAATAACACCTGTAAACTTTAAAATATAGACATGTTTGATGCAAAATGATAACAAGAACTCAACAAATACAAATGTACTATTGTCCAAATCCCGTCCGACAGTCGACCCATGTTATAGCAAGAGAAATGTTGTACATACACTACTTTGTAAGAACGTGAGAGTAAGTGAAGGGCCCAATGGTCCCGATACTTACATAAAACCTGTCAATAAAGCATTGGCATTGACTTTACAGTCATGGGCAAACGAAAGCACATTTATAGGAAGAGAAGACAGACAGACTGTCACGGTGACCAGAAGGTAGAGAAGGGACAAGAGTAGGCCTAAGACCCTTAGGGTCTCCTGACAAAACAGGTAACTCTCTAAGAGGTGCCAGACAGGACAACACGGCAGACAGACAGTCTTCTAACAAATATAGAAATTTAACGTGGCTATGAAATTTGAATCGTAAATTATCACGAAGGGAATTATGATTACATTTATCGAAGGCTTTTGAAATGCCCAAGTATATATCATCAAGCTGGGGTTTAATTGAAATAGATTCAGTAGCATCAGAAGTTAATACCGATGGATTGGTCAAACAAGAGCTGCCTGGAAGACTTGCGATGTATAATTGTTGGAAATCCATTAGCGCCTAAGAACCGGCTCAACGGCAAAGTTTTAATTATTCAGAAGGGGTTTCAATAGAAGATAGTGTCTGTAGACTTACAGACTTTATATTTTAGTTGAGTTATAGTTTTAGCACAAAAAGATTAATGTAATGGACACACAATTTAAAGTGAGGTTAGAACCACAATGTGGCTCCACTGGGGATCGAATCCATAAATGTCTTTATGTGAGGAAAGGTTCAGATCACAAACTGTCTCCGAGTAGAAATTTTCAAGAAAAAGCTTAAAAAATTGTGTTTCTCGACTCCAATGGCGGTACACAATTTACATAGGCTAACCAGAGTTCTGCTTTCTTATATTCAACAATTCAACTTCTTTGGCTCAGCAATGCACTCTGCTGTTATAATATTTACGAAATTAGGATCACATAAAACCTACCTGGGGTACCGTGAAGGCCTTTTTAATTTGTGGGATCGTTATTTCAATCGCATGGCCTATTTTGAATTCAGTAGCATCCATGATAACAACGATTCCTCTCTGCAGAGTGTCTGAAGCTAACATAAGGTCGTAACTGCAGATTCCTCTCTTCGTAAACTACGTCATAATCAAATATTTCAGGATCAACATTTTGGTAGGAGAGCAAAAAAACACTGAATCCCTCTTTGAAGAGCTCAAGTGACCCTGGAAAAATACCGAACACAATAACAGTAACAATACACGGGTATCACACTATGATAAGTGCTCGAATGGATATGGCGAATATGAGGACACGGAAGGTAAGGTTTGTTGTTGCTGTACCATATGTTTCTTGTCATTTGTTATTTGTGTTTTACACCAAAACGTTCCTTCTTTCTGGATGACCCTCGTACATCGGTTACTTTACATCGCTTTCTGTCATTTGGGTCAATCTAATTGATTCATCTAATCATTCACCTACCATTTCGGTAGTCGAGTGTTTAGAGTGAAGACCTCTAAAGGTTTTCACTTAACGTTCCTCTTTCGAATCCTGGACTGTATTTTCTTACTTTAAATCGATTCTCTGCCAAGATGAGAATGCCAGGTCATGGATATTTCTTTGTGAGTACATCATTCATCCTCATCCGGGGATGTTATTATAATAATAATTATTATTTTATTTTACTTTGGGAAAATCCTGATGATAAGAGATTTGTAGAACGACCAAGAGGAAAATGGAGGTATAACGTTGAGATGGACCTAATGGAAATCGGTATGGATGGAAAAGATTGGATTGATGTTGCCCAGGATAGGGACAGGATTGTGTTGCTACAGCCATAAACCTTCGGGTTTAATAAGGCTACATAGTTATTTTTATTATTACTATTGTTATTATTATTAACCATTTTGTTGTCGTGGAACTACAGTTCAATAATTATATCCTGTGTATTAATAACACTTGCAAACTTTAAAATATAGACACATCTGCTTAAAAAATTTTCATTGAACTTTTACGTTTGAAATTGAACTGTTGGCATTCAAAATGTTTACATTCGTTTCTTCGGGGAACAATTGTTTACATTCGAGCACTGTTACGTGACCTTGTGAGGCATCCTTTGCAGTCTGCCATGCAGAATGGCATTCCGGTTAAAATACAGTTCCGAAAATAGGATTACGAAGTTATTTTAATACCAGAAACCTCTCTCTCCTACCTTCCCTCATGAAATATGCAAGTAAAAAGAATTAGCATTTTGTTTGAACTTGCTGGTATCACAATGTTAAAGAATTTTCACTACTGCCCCTTCAGCGTCTCATTTTTGTTCGGCCCCTTGGACTTGCGTCCCTTGGGCTATAGCCTAGTGGAAAATCCCCCTTTATCTTCGTCGTGCACAAAATACAAAGTGTACTTCATATATATTCACAATTCCAGGAAAGTGACGTAAAATTAGAAAAAATACAGTGCAAAATTTCAAACTATAATAACTAGAGAAAATATTATTGATTTTGATTGTCTTTATTTAACGTCGCTTTTATGCCACTTTTGGATAATGGTAACGATGAAGGACAATATTATGAAATTGATGAAAGGAGACTCACAAATGTGAAGAGACTCCACGATGACGCAGTGGTAGCGTCGTCGCCTTGAAATCAAAGGGTCCCAGCTTCGATACCCGGTGAAGGCACATAGTGGTTCGGATTCCACTTTAAACTCTAGGTCCAGTCCCGATTAGCCTTTATGTGCATAAAGTCGACTTAAAACATCAACTAAATCAGTCAAGTTCTGAAACCTTCATAACATAGAGTTTGATCCCAAACAGGTTATTTTTAGACTTTTTGCGGCCATATTGGCTGCCATATCTAATATGATGAGATGAAATGGAGGTCTTTTAAATATCTTATTATCCTAATACAGTTATAAACTACAAATTAGGTGAAAATAAGATACCATGAAAATTAAATAACTGCAATGAAGTAACAGGTTTCAGGAATAAAATTTTCATCACGACGGCAATTTTGATGAAGTCCTTGCAGACGAACAAGGGCTTAAAACTTGAGGTCTGCGGCGTTTTATGTTCAGGAATGAATGTAGTATGCGCTTCCCAAAGGGCACGTACTCCGCCAGAAGTGAAATATTTTCCGGCAATTCTACCATACTAAATATGGATGGGTCTATCCCAGAGGCCCTGGTTTACAAGAAACATACAGGGATAACTTTGCATTTTCCAAAGACCTCTCCCGGACCGGCCCTGGTTTTCAACAAACATACAGGGATAACTTTGTATTTAAGTTGGGATCTCCTGGTTCTTATAAAAATAACTTTAACCCTATTAATCATCGAAGGACACTTCTTATTTTGAAAAATGTCCCTGGTTGTTTTGAAAGAAAACCTCGTCCCATATGATTAAGTTCTGTCTAGTTTCGAAAAAGATCGACTCAAATTACCTCCTCAGGGTTTATTCCTTTTACAAAGAACTCCTATTAACCTCATCTTAAGACTGTTGATTACAATTTAACCCTTAACATTTTAAATCGATATATTGAAACACAGAATTTATAAACACTGGAGAATGAAAAAAACTCGAGAGTTTATCGACTCCTTCATTATTTCTCAATACTGTCAAATGTAACAGAAAACCACTGTGAAATTTATCTCGAGACTACTAATTGCTACGTAACCTCTAACCTTTAGAATGATACATCGAGATACTTTCAGAGAATGTCAAAACAGCTTGTAGAACATTTTTCTAGATTGCTAATTGGCCCCTAACCTTTAAATGATACACGGAGATGTTACAAAAAATGGATCAAATTATACCGTCAGTGTATGTGGAATATTTATAGCAATTTTCATTTCTTCACCTATTCCACATTTATCACCTGTAACAAAACAGAAATGGAGAACGGAAACTTTGTAAGTAATTTGCATGTTTGTCTGTTTCAAGTTTATTTTATGTAGAAAGACTAATCAGAACTGGACCTACAGTTTACACCGGATTCGAATTGCTGTATTATGTATTTTTAACGGATACCAAACCCGGGACCTTAATTATAAGACATGTTACCACCGTGTCATGGAGACCAGACCTGCAGTTTAAAATACGATTCGAACCACTTTGTTTTTTATGGAATAGCAAATCCGGAACTTTGATTATAAAACAGTTATGTTACCATTGTGTTATGGGACATCCGTATATTTTCTGAATATATTTTATTATAAAAATTTCACATCCATTTAGTTATACTTTACGATACATATACAAAATCAATCTCTACAATCATACACATTTTATTTACTAAATTAACTATATACCTTCTCATTTAATTTTTCGGGTGTAAAAACTGACGAAAATGGGACAAAAGCTTTAGTGTATTAGTGGTGTTAGTAGTTATTATTTGTCCAATTTTCTTTTTTAAAGAAGTTCTGACATTTTTGTTTCCATTTCCTTCTCATCATCTCTTTTTTTCTCTTCAGTTTTCTGTCCGAATATTTTTAAAAACCTCCGTCAGTTCAAAACATACACGGAGGGATAAATGAGAAGCTATATACTGTAGCTGTTTTACATTTTCCAAAAAATCCCAAAAACTGGGGACGTGTTCTTTTTATCCGATACGTAAGTAAACATTTTGGTAAGCGTATCTATTTTAACTTCCATATCACGACAGACCTCCTCCAGGTTATTCATGAGATTCTCTGCTAACCCATCAACCTCGCAGAAATCTATGTAGCATGCAATCTGTCTCTCTACTTGACGAGTTTGGAACTTACTCCACAGATTTCTTCGTTCCCCGGAATATCTTGCATCTTTTAGATTTCCTTGTAATAGATTAAAGTCGAATGGTAGGGATGCCATATCTGAAAATATAGAAAAATTATGTTATATATATTGCACGTAAACCTTGATTACAGTTATACATTTCTGTTTTAGAGCTGGGGGCTGGCTCTTTTCAAGGCCTTCCTGTCATATACATACAGGAAGACTTCGAAAGGTTACAGGCCGCGCTCCGGCGTTACACAAATGCAAAGGAGGGAATTAACGTGGAGCAGCAGGCAGCCGGTGATCGCGTGGGTGATGAATTGGAGATCGTCGGGAGATCAGTGGCGGTCCCTCCATGGAACAGAGGGAACAGGCTGTTCCCTCCTACTTATCGCCCATTGAAGCTATTTAAATTATCTATATTAACATAATAAGAACACTTCTTTCTCCCGAAATCAACATTTCCAAAAGTAACGCCGAAGAAAAGCATTCACCGTGACCGACCGTTTGTTTACTTCACCTACCCTCGTCGTTCATCCCTCTACGGCCTGATGCCGAGTATTTCCGACCACGCGCGAAGGTAAACGATCCTCACCACGGAAGCTGAACTCTCTAGCTGTTCCCTGCGAGAGACATAGCGAATTCCTTTTCCTTCGAATTCTTGCTATGTGCTAAAGTTTAATTTGGTCGTAGTGATAGTTTTGAGTGTAGTAAGTCCATATTTTCCTAATTTCATTGCAAAATTGCGTCTGTCATTCATAACGAATTGGAAAAATGTTCTATAGTCTTAGCGTCTGCTAAATGCTTTGGCTAAACGCTGCGAAATAGCTTCCGAGGGAACAGCTCGCATCCATCTGTTCCACCAGCCCCAAGCCAAGGCCCAAGACGCACGCAGCGGCAGGACAAGAAAGCAAATGTTGCGAGCGTAGGGTTGCGAATGTTGTATGATCGACCGGTTGAAGACGAAGGCTAATGCTTTTAGTTCATTGAACTTTACAGAAAAGGCATCAAACCAATACCTATCCTAACTGGATTAAAGACTAAAACGAAATCATGCACAAGGCATTTTCAAACAAGTTACTCAGGCAAGTATCCAGGAGTTCCTTTTGGGGGGGGGGGGAGGGGATGAACACAATTTTTTAAAGGGCTATAGATAAAACCTCACAATTGTATGTTTAAGGCCAGTGGTGACAATTGGGTGCCAAAACGGGGGGCTTAGCATTAAGAGGCCATAGTGTGATGGTGCAGGCAAAAAATGGGGAGCAACTATACCCTAAATCGTTGCCACTGTTTAAAGCTGTCATTTCATCAGAACGTGAAATCGGAACACTTTCTACCTATCAACTTCTCTGTTTCCATGCTGTAACGGAACCATCTCAGTATGTGTGTTTGTCCATTTCCAGGCATCAAAACATCGATGTATCAGAAGTGTTTTTAAATAGCTGTTACACATGCACGGGATGCACAATCCACTCGACAACACGAAATTCAAACTATGGGCTGCAAACTGGATGCTGACAGTTCTCGAATATTTCACTCTGATTTGAGCCTGAACACCACTAATGTGTCTTGTCCTCCCATGTTATGTTTGCAGCTCTTATGCTCCGGAAGTTCCGTTGTCGCCAATGTCTTCAGCTTTGGACCCGAACTAGAACTAGTAGTAGACTTTGTTACTTTATGGTATTTAGTCCTTTTCATTTTCGAATCACTAGATCTTATAAAGCAACCAATGGACACTGACTGATCACTAATCGACTGCATGAATTGCCACACTTACCTCTGAAGTCTTATTAACAAATTCTGTTGTACAGATCAACCGCGAAATTGAAGCCGCGTATTTATACCTTCATTATATTCTATATAATGAGGGTATATAAAAGCCATTCGTTAATATTGCCAGTAGTTCGACTCCTTCTCTTATTCAATAACGTTCCCTCTCGCGCCTTCCACAGATTAAAAATTACAACGAATCGCCCTACGTGTGGCGCTACCTTTGGTTGTGCAGCTTCCAAATGCTAACAAGTCTCTACATAGTGTTCAAGTTCGCTGCGACAACACCGAAAGAGCAAGAAAAATTTACGTGCAATATTATCAAAAATAGGATTATAGAACATTCTCCGTCTTGCCTTGATAAGTATTTCTCTCCTTAAATTATCCTCACATCATTCAAGAAGACAAAAACCTAATTTTATGTAGTGTAAACTGAAAAAAATCCTGGTGGGGGGGTCCCTCGAGCCACCTGATCCCCACCTTGGATACGCGCTATTAACAATAACAGAGTTATAGAACATCCTCCGTCTTGTCTCGATAATTATTTATCTCGAATTATCATCACATTATTCAAGAAGCCAAAAACCTACGTAATTTTATCTAGTGTAAACAGAAAAATATCCTGAAAGGAGGGGGGGGGGGGCTAGAGCCCCTGATGCCCACCTTGAATACCTGCTATATGTGCATCAACAATTTTGTTTTTAATGTTTTCTTTACATTATATCATATTTGCTTTAACAATGTTATTGTCATAATTTTAACGTTCTTCATGTCTAGTATGTCACTTCTGACAATTTGTAACATATGTATCGTATATTTATTTAGTTCATTTCAGTAAGGGTTGAATTTTAATTTGTCTACTGCATTATATTACGACAGGCATGGGAGGTGGGGGGGGGGCAATGCAGGTCACCTGTTCCCCTGCCTGATTTAGCACCGCACGCCACCCTATGTTTACGGAGAATAACCAATTCACCGCCAGGCGGAATCAGGCTAAAAGAGAGTTGGAGGCGGAAATCAACGAGATCCAGGATAGGTGATTATCATTCTTTTCTCAATTATATCTATTAAAACCATCACCCCACCTATACAAATTCCGTAGTTTTTCACATTTATATGTAACTATGAAATACTATTATTCTAACTACTTTTGATCAGGTTCCTTCGTAACCACGGTGAACGAGCCGTTCGGTTCTTCGGGTTATTGCCGGAACCTCTTCTGGAACTCGTCAGGAATGGTGTGTCTAGTTGCCGATTTCTGTAAACGATCAGGAGATGTCATCCCGATCATTCCTCCTATAAATTTTACCATCCAGGATACTATACCCATTTTTATAATCACCTCAGGATACCGTAATATACCTGTTAGATCACTGATAGTATCTATTCGAAACTGGCTCTGACAGGTAGTCTGTAGAAGAAAACCATGGCCCCACAGGATGCTCACTGCGATGTAAACGTAAACAGATCAATCTTCTTTATATACCTTCCTCCCGACTTATCACACAGCTATTTTCTCTGCGCATCCTCTCGCGCAAAGCATTAAACGCCCACCTACCCCTCCTATCCTCCTCCCACCCCGGAATACTATACACCCTAACCTCTTCCTCAATTTGTACTATTTTCTATTTATTTTATTTACTCCCTGTTTCTCCACAACTCTTTTCTTTTTTACCTCTCCCTTCATTGGTCATTAACCTATACGAACCATACACAATGACACTACTATCGAGCAAACTCATATGTGAACAGACATTTCCGGGAAACATACAACGAACTTTATCTCTAACCTTTGCACCTTCCACAATATCTCCTTTATACTACCGACTCTCATATCTCCCAACTCCAACACACTCACGTCCTTCTTTCCATATTTCGACCTCTTATCTATAACCTTTCACCTTTCTCAGACAACACTCTCACTTATCATTTCCCGGAAGTCGACAATAACCCCAAAAACAGATCATATCACAAAAACACTCTTACTAAAAGCCTATCAAAACACAAAAATGATTCCGTTTGCCCTCGCCAGGTTACGCCTATGCTTACCTTTATACATACTGAACAGAAATTTTGAATATTATAGCTCAAAACATATTGTACTTCAGACTTTGTGCTAAATACATAAGCATTTTTAATAAGATTAACTTTTAATGCAAATTATTTTTTTATCACCCTGTCTCTGAACCACCCTATCCCAATTTTTCCATCAAGCATTAGTACACACTCTGAGCTCCCTGTATATTTAATATGGGAAAAATTGAAGGGGGCATTGCACGAAATTTTTTCTTCAAGTTAGTCATTTTTTTCGGAAAAAAATGCATGAAACTATATATATAATACATGATTATTGATACACTGATCTGTGAGCAAAATAAATCAAACTTGAAGTTTCTACGGCAAACCTGAGAGAAGATACTATCATTTATAACCTAATGCGTGCCATTCAAAGTGCAGCCGCATGTGGCGTACACGGAGATTTCTAAAACGTGTAATTTATGAACTCCTTGACCAATGTAAAGAAAGTTGTCACTATTGTAATCAAAATCAAAAGTTCTATAAGTATACGGAGATAGTGGGTGACATTTTCACAAAATTCTGGATGATTTGACATGGAATGACCCAGCGAACTGGAAGGAGTTAGTGGTTATTATGTAAAAACACGACATATTCTTACCCATGTCGTGCGGCAGGTGGGGCTGCTTCTGCAACCACTCTCTGAGATACGCCAAGTCCTTCCGGATTTGTTCCAGTTCTTCTTTAAATAGACTCCGGAGCTGTTGCTCCTCTTCTTTACTGAACTCTGCGAAAAACATTGTTCCTTAACTGGGAAACGTGGTGGGATGTTTCCTGAAAATGAAAGCAAAATATGATAAATATGATTTAAGGATTACTTCAGCCTATAAAACCCAATTCATAATAGATTAACCGCTAAGAGGACATTAAATTATTAGTCAACTGTGTTTCTTATTGTGGTTATCATGCTTCAGCACCGGTGAAATATCTTCCTCTTTAATATGTTATTGTAGTCATTCAAGAAAAGAAAGATAATTGTTTGGTTGATTGATTGATTATATTTGCTTTACTTTACTTCTCCACTTTTAATTAATTTCCAAAGATGGGGATGGGTGATGACATGATGGAATTGATGAATGTACACTCCCAAACATCTATGCCCAAGCTAGGAATCGAAGCCGGTACTCCTGCTGACGTCGTGATGTGATAACTAATCCGACACGCAACCGGCGGAAAGTTTTGGTGTAAAAAACAAACACGAAATGATGTGTGGGAAAAAAATATGATACAGAAACTACATACCTTACTCTATTTTCATCATATTCGTCATACCCATTCAAGCACATACCGTAGCGTGATACCAGTGTGTTGATACCGTCATTGCACTCGGATGCAACCAATGTATTCAACCATGCAGTGACTCGCAGTGGCAAAGTGGCGATCATCACGTCATTACCGTACACTTCCCATATTTGCTTATGGATTTCACTGGCACGAGCTTTTCTCGCATTCAGGAACCTTATTACACTCCGCACTTCACACTTGGCAGGATTCTCAATTTTGTCGCACATGTCCATGGCTCACAGCTCGATATCGTATGTACAGACGGGATCAAATGAAATGTACTTCCTTTTCTCCTACCAACTCAGAAGCGAGTTGGAAACTCTTCATTGCTCCTATATAGTTAAGAAAGTAGGGGAGAGCAGTAGCAGACAAGGACAGCCAGCACGCAAACTTGTTTCCAGCAAGCTTTCTGTTGGAGTCTTGGCAGTTTCTGGAAGGATTTTGTTTTCCTATCCCCCTGCCTCTCTCTCTCTCTCCCTCTCTCTCTCTATCCCCCCTTGTGTTTCTGTGTGTATGCGTGTGTGTGTGTGTGTGTGTGTGCGCGCGCGCCGACACCTGTTTCATTTTAAGTTTGACGTATTTTATTGCATTGACTAATTGCTGTTGGGACTGGGTATGAACCAGGTTACCAATGGAGACATAATGAAGGATCGAAAATACAAAAATTCATGGCATGAGTAGTTAGTAGTAGTAAAGGTAAGGTAAAGTTCGTCATCCGTATAGAACCGTGCCATGAAGGCACATTTAGGGGATGTGGTTGTAGGGCGCCGCATATTCTCGAGTTCGGCCATTTTGGAGGTCAATGATCAGCATCACGCTCCAGCCGTTTTTACTCCCCAGTAATGTAGTAGAAACGAAAAAATAAGAATGTTTTACAATTCGCGTATGTGACAGTATTCTTTTAATATTGTCTTGGAAGTGTCTGTTAACATTCTAACCCGCAATTTTGTTGCAAGATAAAACTGGCTGAAGGCCGCGAGTGCCCCTGAGATGTAATGAGCATATCACATAATGAGCAATAGTTTGGCTCGCGTTTTTCGAAAATAATAATAATAATAAAACAAAATATACAAATAAATTCTACGAATGCTTACGTCATTGTGACCATGGAGTGCATTTTGCACATTAACGAGGATCTGGCGTCTAGACATAAGGGCAGTATAATGGTCTGTGGGGTTTGTACTGTGTCCTATCCATCTACTTTTGTAGTTGTCCTTTCACAACGTTCATCTTAACACACCTTTCATTACCCAAAAGTGGAAGAGAAGCGAAATAAAATAAATAAATAAATCGGTTATTGTGTCCCTGCATTTTTCAATTTATCACCATGACCGAAAATTGTTTCACTGATGTAATGCATCACCATAATCATGTGAATTATTTTCCGTCATCATCGTGTGGTTAATCATTCTTTAAAGCATAGACTCTGACGCTGTTGTCCTTAGTGTAATTGATCTTTTTGTGTGGAAGTTTTGATGTAGGCAAAAGAATGAATAAATCTCAATTGATTGTTCGAAATTGAAAATATAATAATTCCGAGGTGACGCACATTAACTGTTCTTAGTTCGATGTCAAAGAACGATTTTTCTTATACATTAAAAAGGATTCCGTCCCCTCCGTGGCAGATTGGTTAGCACAGCTTGCTTAATGACCGGCCTTGGCATTTTGTTCATTCGGTGTTCATTGTGAGTGTCGCTTTATTAATGTCATCAGTTCATCGACCATCCTCATCGTCGCGTCGCCAAAAGTGGCACCAGAAGCGAATTAAAATAAGCAAATCAATCAATCAATAGGACATAGGGTCTCCGGTTTAATAGAGCAGTATGCAAAGCACTCAGTCATGGAGGCCCTCAAAATTGAAATTGCAACAGAAAACCTGATATTAGAGTGTTTTAAGAGTTTAGGCATATTAACAATTCACGTCAACCAACAACAATTTCACATGTATTGTGTGATATATGATTCTGCCCTAACAATCGATTGATTGATTTGCTTTTATTTTACTTCGCTTTTTGTTCCACGTTCGGCTAATTTGCGAAGATGGGGAAGAGTGATGATATAATGAAATTGATGAATGGACACTCAGAAACATCCTTGCCCAGGCCGAGATTCAAACCCGGGACACCTGGTCTTGTGTACGGAACCGGTGGCCATCCACCGCCGTGAGGAAACTGGGAGCTACACACGAGTAGCGTGACGCGGTCACGGAAACCTACAACGACTGAAGACTTGTCTTGCTGACCACACGTCACCTCATAATTCCCACCTCGGCAGGTGGAAGTGAGGCCGGCAGTCGGTAGGTAGGACCTGGCCCTCACGGACTGTTGCGCCACGGGTTATTATTATTATTATTATTACCATCTTCAAATAAAGCTTTATCGTTGTATATTACCGTATTTCATCGCATAATCGTCGCACCCTGTTTTTCAATCCAAAGAGAGAGAGAGAGAGAGAGAGAGAGAGAGAGAGAGAGAGAGAGAGAGAGAGAGAGAGAGAGAGAGAGAGAGAGAGAGAGAGAGAGAGAGAGAGAGAGGGAGAGGGAGAGGGAGATGGAGGCGGGGGTCTAGGAACATAAAATCCTTACAAAAAACTGCCAATACTCCAACAGAAAGCTTGCCGGAAACAAGTTTGCGTGCTGGCCTTGTCTGCTACTGCCCTCCCCCACTTTCTTATCTATACAGGAGCAATGAAGAGTTTCCAACTCGCTTCTGAGTTGGTAGGAAAAGGGAAGTACATTTCATTTGATCCCGTCTGAACCGTCTGCACAGTCCCTCTGCTTGGCTCAAACTGAGGGGGTCAAAGTGGAGTGTGCTGTGTGCTACAGTCGAATGTTCCACCTGTCCGCTATGTTAAGTGCTTGAATGAGTATGGCGGATATGAGGAAGAGTAAAGTACGGTATGAAGTTTCTGCACCATAAATGTTTTACACACATCACATGTTGTTTGAGTTTTACAAAGCTTTTTTCTTCTTGGATAACCTTCGTGATTATCACTAGTCCATATGGGCATGCGGCTAAAAATGTTTAAAATTTTCGCAATTGTTTCTTAATGCATATTTTCCAAGAAAGAGGAGACAAGAAGTGGGATAAGGCCTGTTATGGTTCTGTCAAAACATTAAGGTGTGTTTGTGTGCATAACTGGGTTCAAATAGACAAAATAGAAAATTCTCTGTGTTGTAGCGATCGATCTTTTGTGTCGCTGCACTAACTGCTTTTCGGGTTTGCGAGAAATAGACGTAATTTTATAACAGCACAATTTTATGACATGTGAGATGGTATTTCTAGCGAGAGGAGTTTATTTTGAATTTCGGGAAGGGGGGGGGGGAGATTTTATGTATGTGGAATACTAATACTTGTTATATCATCATGTTGATCTATGACTTTCTCTGTGAGATAGTATCTTAATTCATACTATAAATATCTTGTTCAAAATACAGGGTGTCTCCAAAGTAATTGAGCAAACTGACACAGGTAAAAGTACACGATAATAGAAACTAAATAATCTCAGTAAACATGGGTCTGCAAACGAGCTGTTTTCGAGATAATAGCGAATGTGTGATTACAAGCCGCCACTGACTTTATTGTTTGTAAACGTCATCCTAATTGGTAAAATGCTAATAATGTGTGCGAATGTGTGGGTACAAGCCGTCACTGACTTCAGTGCTTGTAAACTTCGTTCGTAAAATACCAATAATACAGTATGAAAAATTAGGATATATCATTGCTTTTATTGAGTATTCTACTTACTTTAACAAGGAATACAGCACTACTTTAGTATCTTCTACGTTACAATTACTCTACACTCGTACCTGTTAAAGGAGGTGTTCAAAGTGTCGTCCTTCCAACTGGATGCAATACTGTACACGATTCCGCTTTGAGTTTCGAACTCTTTCTAACACCCCTGGTTCATTTCGGAATTAGTCACAAACATGTACAATTCTCTATACTGATTGTATCCATCCAGTTTGATTCCAACGCCACCTCTCGGAAATGTTCTGTTTTGTAAACAATGAGTACACTTCGGACCACACAGGAGTAAAGCACTCGGTGTTTTCAAAATGGAATCAATGACGGCTTGTAACCACACATCCGCTCACATTGTTAGCATTTTACCAACTAGGACGACGTTTACAATCAATTAGGTCAGTGGCGGCTTGTAATCACACATTCGCGATTATCTCGCAAACAGCTCGTTTGCAGACCTATATTTACTGAGACACTTATGCTGCTATTATCGTGTACTTTCACCTGTGTCAGTTTGCGCTATTACTTATGAGACACCCTGTATATTGTGACAAACTGAGTAAAGGAATAGACTAGACGCAGTGGTTCCAAATATTGTCACTGAATTGATATGATTGTTCTAAATATGTGCTTATTTCTTACTTTTTACATGTAAAAAGTTTCTGAATTTTATGTTATTATTTTGTAACTTCAGGCAAGTAACCTTACCACACAAACTAAGTGTTCCAAGTATTAGATAGGCTAAAATTCTTTCTGACTTGGGCGCCTCGAAAACAATCTTGAAACAATAAAAGCGCCGTGAAAGGAAAAAGTTTTTGAACCCTCATTAATGTTTGAAATTTTAAGTTATACATAAACAAAAATGCATGAAAAAATATATGATACGTTTTCTGTTGTTTTTCTGGGTTTTTTTACTTCTTTTTTATTCTTTGTGTCCACTTTTTGCACATGCAGGCTAATCTGGACTGTATCTACAGTTTACACTGGAATCCGAATCCTTATATGATTCCGCAGGGTATTTAACCCAGGGTCCTTTAGTTACAAATAGACGACATTGCGACTACCCCTTCTTGCAGGCCACATTTCTATTGACTGTGCCTACGTAATGTATAATGGCTACGTGAATACTGTCTTAATGTATGTTTATATGGCATGATTAGTTCATTGCGTACACGTGTGTAGCAGGTAAGAAATAGTACATTTCTCATGATCACATATATGTAGTACATACCTTGGTTGAGATAATCTTCACTGTTGATGCTATAACGAAGAACACGATTCTGAACTGTAAGTGTCGACGAAATATGATTTGTTGCGGAGGGATTCAATGTAGGAAGAATTCCCCATGCATAGAGTCAAGGACGAACGATAATTTCTGACATATCACATGGCACCCGATCAGCGTGATGCCAAAGGTTATCTGGAATCACATTTTTGGAGACATGTTGAGGTCGCTTTTTAATCAAAAAACATTTTCTCTTCAATTGTAGCAACTTAATGCACAGGCAAAGGAAACATATCTTGTTCAGAGTTATGTTGCGGACCACTGTGGCGAAGTGGTTAGCACAGCGCGCTACGGACTCTTGTGTTGAAATCACAGCCTGGGAATGGATGCTCCTTCATCAATTCAATCATATCATAACTCATCTTATCTTCTAGATTATTTATTTCTTTATTCATTTTATTTATTTATTTACTTAAATTTCCAGTACAGGTATAAACAATTTTAAACCGGAAAGAAACAACAGTGAAAACAGTAGACTAGTGTTAAAAAAAAGAATTACAACAAACAAGCCAAAACAGTACCAAGGGAAACAGATCAGTTTCACAATAGCATTACTTATGCACATCTTTTTCTAAGTTTAAAATTTTCCTAAAGTGGGAGATAAGCGAAGTAAAATAAACCACATCAAACAATCAAAAACACATATGCTGAAGTCTTAGCTGGTAACTGAACCGAATATCAATCACAAGTACAGAGTGCATAGGCGTTGACCTTTACAATTCCATCTGTGTCGCTCTGGTGTTTATTATTCTGCATTGGGGTTCAGCATAATCTGCAAGGTAAAAGGGGGACCAGGCTACCCCAAAAAATGTTGATAAGAAATTTGTATAGCTATCGGGAGCGACTTTACGATATCATGTTAAAAGTAAAAAGAATATGGCGGTCATAAATGTGGGCCTGATACCTTAATGACCTGTAAACTCATATTTCGACTTTCCAAATGAAACTAAATCTTCTTCGGTGGATGTGTATAGATTGAGACTATCCTTACGCCTACCTCCGTGGCAGAGTGGTTAGCACAGCTCGCTGCGACGCGAAGGATCCCGAGGTTTGAATCCTGGCAGCGTCATTGGTGTTCTTTGTGGATGTCACACCTCATCATACCATCACTCATCCTCATTTATATGATTAGCGGAAAGTGGCAGAAGAAAGTTAAATAAACCAAAGCAATCAATTGAATAATTTTATACTAATAATAATATTAATATTTGTTTGATCTTATTTTAGGTCTCTTTCTTGGTTTTTTACCCTATTGCAAGGATATGGGTGAGAGGTGATTAGATGAAATTGATCAGCAGACCACGACATCCACACTACGACACTCACGTGAACGGCTTGAAAGTTATTTCATGTCGCCTTCATGGTACTAATCACAGAAGACGAATAATGCAGAGGAGATTACCTCAATATAAAATAGCTTTGTAATACGTATAAGTAGAAAATCTCTGGTGGTGGGAAACGTTTACCGCATCAATTCTTATTTATTGCATATATTTATTGTACAACCCCTATTTATATATAATAGACGTAATAGAATTAAAACACCAGTGCAAGGCATGCAAATAAAACAATTCATTTAATAAACTTTCCATCTTCACCGAAAATTTGATCTAGATTTTCCTACAGCAAGGGAATTTCCCTTCATGTATACAAAATTAGAAACGAAGAAATCCGATAAGAAATTTAAAAATACCAAAGTGAAATCAACATGTTCTGAGGATGCCAGATAGCCGTTTGCCTCAAACATTACTAAATTCCGGGCCAAAAGAAAAAATGAATAGGAAGATCATATCGCCGATGGAATGATCAATTGTTGTTGTCGCACAACGGGCTTTGGTTACCCAGAACAACAAGAGGAAGAGGAATAAGAATATTTCTTTTTTTACTTTTCTATCAGTTACCGCTCTTTGCCTTTTATATATATCGGCTTTAGTTACTACATCGTTTAATTTGTTTGTTAAATAATGGATTAGTGATAAATCTAACCATATGCAAATATTTGAACAGAAATTCCTAAGCAGGCTGGCCTTATGGGAGGTTCTCCGTTCAATGGTCATTACCTTACGTACACTCTTTTCCTACTTTAACGAAGCATATGCACATTATGTACGTTGTTTATCTTATTATTATGTTAATGACGACACTTCATAATATCAAACGCAAAAAGTATACTGAAGTGTATACTTTAATGAACAAAACACTAAAATGCTGACGAAAGCAAAATTTATTGTAAAAAATACACTATAAACGTAACATTTCCACCCTCTGACACTGTCTTCTTAAAACAAATATTCACAATAAAAAGGAAACAAAATGAAAATAGTAAAAAAAAAAAAAAAAAAAAAAAAAACTTCACAAGAATTTATTGTGAATCTTTGTCTGACGAAGTTTGTTTTCAATAAATTTTGCCTCGGTCAGCATTTTAGTGTTTTGTTAAACATGAAAACAAGGCTTAACAGTGTTAACTTTAATAAATTATGTATATAAACCTGCGTGATTCCCAAGAACATAACGTGCAAAGTTAAGATGTTCTACCATTTCTTTTCATTTTAATAGGCGAATGTTGAAAGAAAGTAATAGAAGTTTTATTCGTATCGTAATCAAGCAAGAAGAAACCAACATCCATTGCCTATTCCGTAATAACCAGCTGCCATTCACATTAAAGAAATTGAACTAAAGTCTCGTCTCATTGGCTGCTGCGCCGGCCCCCGTGGCGTACCACATTACGCTACGACGCCAAGGGTCCTGAGTTCGAATCCCGGTCTGGGAATGGTTGTTTCTGAGTATCCATTCATCAACTTCATCATATCATCAACTCCTCTCCATCTTTGCAATTAGCAAAAAGTGGCAGGAAAACGAAATAAAGTAAACCAAATCAATAAAGCAATAAACATTGGTTGCAGCAAATCCTCCCTATCACAGAATCACATCAATCCACCTACTTCCCCGATATGAATTAATGTTGGAACAGCTGAGCAGCATAAGTTAAAAGGAAGAAATACGAGGGGAGAGTGAAAAGTTTTGAGCCTCACATGGAAGGAGTGACGCTAGATAGTTAAAATTTTGGAGGATGTAAGGTTTGAGTTTTAGGACACTCTGCGCGAACTTTTATGAAATTCACATGTTTTCTTCTATTATTTTGTCAGGTTGAAAATGAGTGAAGTGTCAGAGAAGGGAGTGGCCGACGGGGCCGTGATTCGGTACCTCTGTTGGCAAAGCATCACTGGACAGGCTGCTTTGGTCGAGTGTGGCTTCACCGCACTTCAACATCCACCTTATTGCCCGACCTGCCCTGTTAGATATCCATCTTTTCCCTGCTATGAAGAATTCACTTCGAGGACGTCACTTCCAAACGGTTGAAGGCGGTCATTCAGTGGTGTGAGACTCAGGACAAATCATTCTACCAGATGACTGTAAACAAATTGCAGCACGAAATGCATAAGTGCATTGATCTGAGGGGTGATTATAGAGATTGTGTGATTACGTAGATAAATCATAATGAGAAACTGTAGCTCAAACACCCCTTGCCTGTGAGGCTCAAAACTTATCACTCTCCCCTCGTATATCGAAGAAGGCGTCCTTTGTGTGAATATATCCAATATCCTCTACAGAAATGAAAAAAAAGATGAGAAAGTTTTTTCGAAACCTGATGCCTCCACATTGTAGTAATTTGAATCACTTTTTAAGCTAACCGGATTGCTGTCTGTGACCAAGAGTACATTTTCACAAATGGATGCCATATGCTGCATCGGCTCAGGCTAATTCCGCTACGGTTTGTCTATCTGTGAGCACTTCCCTTCATAAGAGCGTGGTCATCCTGGTCACTCAAATTTTGTTCTTGCATCAACTGAGGGGCTTATCTTGCAGATAAAACAAGTAACCAAGCTCACCACACACCTAAAGTTTTAAGTGAACACCATAAGCAATTTAAATGTAAAAAAATATATTTAAACTCTTAAAGGTACTCACAGTTCCATGCGTTCAGGGATATAATTTGATTGTCCTTACATAGATACTGCAGTATTTATCAACAATGTCTAATTGTTGCCGGCTCCTGTGGTAGAGTGGTTAGTACATCGCGATACGACGCCAGGGGTCCCGGGTTCGAATCCTGGCCTGGGCATGGATGTTTGTGAGTGTCCATTCATCAATTTCATCATATCATCACTCATCCCCATCTTCGCAAGTTAGCCAAAAGTGGCACAAAAAGCGAAGCAAAATAAAGCATATCAAATCAAATCAAATCTAATTGTTACTTCAACATTGTTGTGAGCCTGAGAAATGAATCTCAATATGAAATACATTGCATTTAATTCAACCTTAATGATAAGCATGAATAATGATTCAAATTTAAATTATTTATTTTGCGTGGGGGAGGTTCAGCCTAAGGCTGTTCTGTCACCTAACAATTCTTATACATATGGACGGATTTAAGTTGCAGTGGTGTAAGTCACTTTTTTTTAAAAAAAAAAAATGACCTACACACAGAAACCAGATCTTTATAAGCCAATCTGCTAACAGAAAACGTGAAGAAAATCAGAGATTCATTCAACTGTCAACAGATGACAGTTTAAGGTTTAGTCATAAAACAGCTGTTGTGTTGATCATCAAAGTGCTGTGAGTCAGACTTATTTTTCTTTTTAAGAAAGTGACTTACACCACTGTAACTTAAACCCGTCCATATGTGGTTACGGTATTAATACAGTGAACAATAAAATGTACGATTTAGTTACAGAATGTTACTATTGATCAAGTCATAGTAATAAATGTTGTATGAATAAAAATACAAAAATTGTGAAAAGACTACATTAAAAATAAATAAAAAAAGAAAATGTAGACAAGATACGTAACATACACATACAAGTTACATCATAGTATTTGCTATGAGTGATGTACATAGACAAAGTTATTGTAAAAATTTACTAACAAATTGATATTTAAAAAGTTACAAATCTTATAACGTATTTGTATAATATATTACTTTCACACACAAAATCAAGATGACCACACATGTAAACATTGTGAAATATTCTACTTTCTATCAAATGGTCAAATGGCAATTATTACATTGCCATTTGAATAAAAGTAATGCAATATAACTAATATAACTCCCTTCACAATTCGTACCTATTCAATGCTGACCTCTCTGATATATCATTAGTAGTGTTTAGAAAGTTACTCACTTCCGAAAGTAATTAAGTTATAATTACTATTACTTTAAATGTATGTGGCCTCCCCGATGGCGCAGTGGTGGCGTCATCACCTTTTACTCAAGAGGTCCCGGGTTCGATACCCGGTGGAGGCACATAGTAGTGGTTCGGATTCTACTCCCGATTAGCCTTGCAGTGCATAAAGTGGACTGAAAACACTAAATCAAACAATCAAGACAAAAACTATAAATGTACCTAATTAAGTTACTGATTAAAATTACTTTAACCTAAATAAGCCATATCTCGTAATGCAGGGTGGCTAAAGAAGACTGGAATTTTGAAACAGAGGTTCAGAGAAAATAATAAATAGTTGCAAGAGATGTTATCATGGAAATGAATAGTGCAGAGGATGCCATTGCATATTTGCAAACCGCTGAAAAGATGGGTGGGTTCTATGTCTTGAAGACAATGTCCAGAAGATGGCCATTTCTCCCCAAACATGCCTGCAGTTGCCAAGGGACATCCTGCATAGTAATTAAATGTCCATCAGGTGTTCATTGATATTAAAAGAGCATATGATAAATTATATAATAAATTTCGGAGTTTGGAATACCTGAGAAGCTTGTTAATATGATAAAAGTATGCAACAATGAAACAGAAATTGAAATTCGTGTAGGTATTAATATCCTCCCTATTCTGACTATTATTACTAGTTACATATGAAGGGCTCGAGTGTAAAACATGGTAAGTGACATTTTGGTCATTTGTGAGTTACAAAGTAAAATGTGCCTGCCATCCTTCAATTTTCGAGTGAAATTGGCATGTCATGCAATTTGCATTGGACACAGTGAAGCCTTGTGAAATTGGTAAACACAACACGAAAGCAATATATCTACAGTATAGTTTCTAATAACCTTTTCTGTTAATTAACTCAGAAATGACAAAAATGTCACTTACCATGTTTCACATTCGAGTCCTTCGTATTTTTACATCTATTAGGAACATGGATTGTAAATGTGTTGGCGTTAAGAATCTACGTACATAGACATACAACTTAATTGGTACAATATACGTAGTACTGATGGCGCTTGAGTTTCAAGATTTAAATATTTCAATATGTCCATACATTGTTCTATCACGCAGGGAGATTAATTTATCAATAGAGGTTTTGAGTTTGCAGTACGAAATAGTTCATGTATTTCTAGAATATATTGTTTAAGTTCCATTTGCGAGAAATCGTTATATTTCTTGCGAATGCGTCTTATGGAGCGACGTATGGTTTCCACCCGTCTTCTGGACCCCACACTACCATACTAAGCCTACTTGTTAACATGTCTGTACTTAACACAAGCTGCGTATAACATTGTGAGAGGTGATTGGTTGGTTAGTTTAGGTAACGTCGCTTCTTTTTACTATTCAGTTAGTGTCCGTAGGGAAGAATGAATTTATTAGAAGGCACAGTGGCGTTAACTTCTTAGAAGTATTGAGTGGGCTGAAGTGGGAGATTTATTTTATAATTTTAAGCAAGATTATATATCATAAGTAGGCTGAAGATTTGTCCTTAAATGTCTTCTTTTGCTTTTTGGCCAGAAAATGTAGGGTTTTACATTTGGAGAAGAGGTTTCATGTAATTTCTGACAGAAATGAGTGCATTTTGTTCTGGGTGTTCTTGCCTATGGCAGTCACAAGTGCCTATTTCGAAGTAACTGCCTTTTTCAGTTCCCACAACGAAAAAAATACGAAATGCAGTTCAATGTCTACATATGCTGTTTGGATTTATTTTCTTTCATTTTAACATGCCCCTAATTTTATCGCTCTGTACATCACATTGTACATCTGTTCGTACCAGCCAAAGAGAATGCACTGTAGATGAGAGAAAAAGCATGTACAAGAAGTAATCAGTTTATATATCAATTAGGGGTTAGAACTGTAGGATTATTTAGTGAAGAGAACACACTGTGCACCCGAAAAATGTTCCTTCTTGTTTCAGAGAATTTCTCAAAAGAATACTCAGTCATTTGCTGTCTACAGATGCCTATTTCGTTCATAAGTGTCCATTTCGAATATTTTTGAATGCTTAATCTGGGAAAATGATGAAAATCTCTCGATGCTCATTATTGCCAGTTTTGTGTTTTTCTGTGCTTCTGCCTGCCTATTTTGAGATTTTCTTACTACCTATCTATTCTCATCATGTTTTTAAGCCCTTCCTTACTTGTCTAATAACTATCTTATCACGGATAGTGGCGTAGTAGAACACTGGAAAGTATCATATTGAGATTTGGCAAATTATTATGAAATATTTTGAAAGTACCAAATAATTAAGCTGTGAGAGTTCTTGAAGTATGTAATGAAACATTTTGTCTTCTTAAGTGCAGGGACTTTATTTCTAAAATAAAAGACCATAACAGGCAAATTATTGGGTTGGCTGGATCTCCACAGGCCTATAAGTTGGCGCCAAATATTGAGGAAGATTTAAAGTCTTCGTGAAGGCTACGGCGAACGGTTTCAGGGTCCAGACAGGCACGATATACTTGAAAGACCCTAAACCGCGCCTCCTCCCAGACCTTTTCCTGCTGCGAGCTGAAGAATGAGAGGTCTGTGCGCTGGATATTTGTAGGAGGGGGGGGGGGAGGACTTACGAGATTTGTTCAGAAAGTTCGTGGATTGGCAACACTGCGTCAATTCTGAGTAAACCAAGTCTGTGATTGTTGCACGTGAAGATAGCCTGTGGTGTGCTTTGTTAATGTACGAGTGAACCAACGCGCAGCTGTTGTTTGTTTGCTCGCTATAAAAGTTGAACTGCAACAATGGCGGATGAGAATAATATACCGATATTTACCAGACAAAGGATCGCTATTCAATTTTGTGAAGTTATGCAAATGTGGCCAGGAAACGTTTGAGATGATCAAAGAAGCTTGCGGTGACGAAGCAATTGGCAGATCGGCCGTATTCAAGTGGTGGTAGCATTTTGAGGAAGGTAAACGCAATGGGGATCATTTCACTGGAACCCGACAGTAACGAAACTCGAAATAAAATACATACACGAATTGTACTCGTTTTGTACCGAAATGTACCACAAAAATTTCGTTTTGTACCAAGTTCCTTATACCAGATATCGTATACCAAAATACCGGGTTCCAGTGAAACGATATAACCCCGACAATCGAAATTCGACGTTTTTATGATGTCATCGAATTGTACTCGTTTTGTACCGAAATGTACCACAAAAATTTCGTTTTGTACCAAAATCCTTGTACCAGATATCGTATACCAAAATACCGGGTTCCAGTGAAATGGTATTTTCGAAATTCGAAAATTGAGGTTCTGATACTGCCACCGAATAGTACTCGTTTTGTACCGAAATGTACCACAAAAATTTCGTTTTGTACCAAGTTCCTTATACCAGATATCGTATACCAAATACCGGGTTCCAGTGAAATGGTATTTTCGAAATTCGAAAATTGAGGTTCTGATACTGCCACCGAATAGTACTCGTTTTGTACCGAAATGTACCACAAAAATTTCGTTTTGTACCAAGTTCCTTATACCAGATATCGTATACCAAATACCGGGTTCCAGTGAAACGATAAAACCCCGACAATCGAATTTCGACGTTTTTATGATGTCATCGAATTGTACTCGTTTTGTACCGACATGTACCACAAACATTTCGTTTTGTACCAAGTTCCTTATACCAGATATCGTATACCAAAATACGGGGTTCCAGTGAAATGGTATTTTCAAAATTCGAAAATCGAGTTTCTGATATTGCCATCGAATTGCATTCGTTTTGTACCGAAATGTACCACAAAAATTTCGTTTTGTACCAAAATCCTTATACCAGATATCGTATACCAAAATACGGATTTCCAGTGAAATGGTATTTTCGAAATTCGAAAATTGAAATTCTGATACTGCCACCGAACAGTACTCGTTTTGTAGTGAAATGTACCACAAAAATTTCGTTTTGTACCATGTTCCTTATACCAGATATCGTATACCAAAATACCGGGTTCCAGTGAAACGATAAAACCCCGACAATCGAAATTCGACGTTTTTATGATGTCATCGAATTGTACTCATTTTGTACCGAAATGTACAACAAAAATTTCGTTTTGTACCAAAATTCTTGTACCAGATATCGTATACCAAAATACCGGGTTCCAGTGAAATGGTATTTTCGAAATTCGAAAATTGAGTTTCTGTTACTGCCACCGAACAGTACTCGTTTTGTACCGAAATGTACCACAAAAATTTCGTTTTGTACCAAGTTCCTTATACCAGATATCGTATACCAAAATACCGGGTTCCAGTGAAACGATAAAATCCCGACAATCGAATTTCGACGTTTTTATGATGTCATCGAATTGTACTCGTTTTGTACCGAAATGTACCACAAAAATTTCGTTTTGTACCAAGTTCCTTATACCAGATATCGTATACCAAAATACCGGGTTCCAGTGAAACGATAAAACCCCGACAATCGAAATTCGACGTTTTTATGAAGTCATCGAATTGTACTCATTTTGTACCGAAATGTACCACAAAAATTTCGTTTTGTACCAAAATCCTTGTACCAGATATCGTATACCAAAGTACCGGGTTCCAGTGAAATGGTATTTTCGAAATTCGAAAATTGAGGTTCTGTTACTGCCACCGAACAGTACTCGTTTTGTATCGAAATGTACCACAAAAATTTCGTTTTGTACCAAGTTTCTTATACCAGATATCGTATACCAAAATACCGGGTTCCAGTGAAACAATAAAATCCCGACAATCGAATTTCGACGTTTTTATGATGTCATCGAATTGTACTCGTTTTGTACCGAAATGTACCACAAAAATTTCGTTTTGTACCAAGTTCCTTATACCAGATATTGTATACCAAAATACCGGGTTCCAGTGAAACGATAAAACCCCGACAATCGAATTTCGACGTTTTTAGGATGTCATCGAATTGTACTCATTTTGTACCGAAATGTACAACAAAAATTTCGTTTTGTACCAAAATCCTTGTACCAAAATACCGGGTTCCAGTGAAATGGTATTTTCGAAATTCGAAAATTGAGTTTTTTGATATTGCCACCGAACAGTACTCGTTTTGTACCGAAATGTACCACAAAAATTTCGTTTTGTACCAAGTTCCTTATACCAGATATCGTATACCAAAATACCGGGTTCCAGTGAAACGATAGAACCCCGACAATCGAATTTCGACGTTTTTATGATGTCATCGAATTGTACTCGTTTTGTACCGAAATGTACCACAAAAATTTCGTTTTGTACCAATATCCTTGTACCAGATATCGTATACTAAAATTCCGGGTTCCAGTGAAATGGTATTTTCGAAATTCGAAAATTGAGGTAGTGATATTGCCACCGAATAATACTCGTTTTGTACCGAAATGTAACACAAAAATTTCGTTTTGTACCAAGTTCCTTATACCAGATATCTTAAACCAAAATACCGGGTTCCAGTGAAATGGTATTTTCGAAATTCGAAAATCTAGGTTCTGATATTGCCATCGAATTGTATTCGTTATGTTCTGAAACGTATCACAAAAATTTCGTTTTGTATCACGTTTCTTATACCAGATATCGTATACCAAAATACCGGGTTCCACTGAATTGGTATTTTCGAAATTCGAAAAATAAGGTTCTGATACTGCCGTCGAATAGTACTCCTTTTGTACCGAAATGTACCACAAAAATTTCGTTTTCTACCAAGTTCCTCATACCAGATATCGCATACCAAAATATCGGGTTCCAGTGAAACGATAAAACCCAGACAATCATATTTCGACGTTTTTATGATGTCATCGAATTGTACTTATTTTGTATCGAAATTTACCACAATAATTTCGTTTTGTTGATTTCTTGATTTTTTGGTGGTTTAGATTATATTCGAGTGGCAGTCCTCATTGTTCCGATGCCTCATCTTTCTTCCTATGCTCGGTAATTGGCTTTTATGCTTGTTTTTGTAGCATTTCAGAGTAATACAAGTCATTATTCCCCTTGCTCACTTAACCCTCACAACAATGAAAGCCCCGTGGCGGAGTGGTTAGCACATCGCGCTACGACGCCATGGTCCTGGGTTGGAATCCCGATCTGGGCATGGATGTTTGTGTATGTCCATTCATCAATTTCATTATATCATCACTCATCCCCAACTTCGCAAATTAACCAAAAGTGGCACAAAAAGCGAAGTCAAATAAACAATAAAACAACAACCACAACGCAACAGGAGTAAATCGAGGAACTAACGAAAACGCAGAACACTGTGATAGAAACATTTTTTTCGCCCTCGGAATAAGTTGTCTTTCCCTTTCTACCCTCACATTCCCTTTCCCCCCTCGTTGGACACCCCGCGCTGGACGAGAAATAGATGTGAAGCCAAGTTTGTACCGAGTGTCCAGCATTGCCAACCTCCTAATAAGCAAAAGTGTGCTGATTAAACTCTTAAATTTTGCTAAATGTAATTAAATTGTGCTCGGACGACTTAGGCCTTAAGTTCATTTTATGCATCTATTTTGGGGGGAGTTGTGATGTAAACATACGTTGTTGATTAGTTAAAAATATTGGTAATTTCCCCCCATTAAATTAAATACAATGTTTTAAGCAATATAATTGGTTCAATGTAACGCTTGAAAAAGTTTGAGAAAATTAGACGACTAAGAAATTAGGCTGCTTGTTTTATCTGTGACCCCAACTTTCTACCAATTTCCTTCAATAAAATGTTCCTCCTGAACTAAGTAAGGAAGGATAAAGAAAAGATGAAAAGAAGATGGTGAACAGATGTGGCTGGATCGGCACGCTACGTTTTGTTTGAAACAAATAAGATCTGCAATTTTTTATTTTATTTATTTTTTCTTTTCAAATTATATTCATCTGAATTCAATTTATCTGTCTCCCAGGAACGCATGTTTGTAGATAATGCTATATTTTACCATTATGCCAAACCCTGGGTGCTAGTTACCAACAAAGTTCAAATTGTACTACGTTCAGCACAATTATGCTTGGGTTGACATCACTGCGTGAGGCCGGCCTCACTGTGTCCATTTCGAACGAACGCGCCCCTAAAATTATGATTTCCCGCATGAATCACATAGAATGTTATGGGACCAGCTGAGGCCCTCTGAGAAGTGGCTCGACATGCGACGGTAGAGCCCCTGGCAGGGATGGAAATTTGTGGAAATTATCGTAAGGCCTAGAATTTTAGTTTTCTTAAGGCGTCGTTTAATGGAATTGTAAGTAATAAAATAATCCGTAATAGCCAAATATATTAGGGTAGGCCGGCCTCCGGGCCTCTTATGACGCTTCGCCACTGGTCGTAGGCAGGTAATATATTTTAATCTTAATCCTCATTAGATGGGATACAAAAGAGAATCTGTTTAGTTTTTCGATACCGTCTGTGGTTTTGCCGAAATTTAAAAATAATCTTAAAAAAGTGAAAATGTTGTAGTACTTTTCAAAGTTTTTGCCTTATAACTTTTGAACAAAGTAAATAACAATAAAAGGTTTCGAATAAAAGTTGTACCCTATTTTATAAGCTTTAAAACGATATACATTTTAATGAAGAGTATGAAGAGTATCCTCCGAATGGAGGATAGTACCACAGTCCGGCG
Organism: Lepisma saccharinum; assembly: GCF_977018435.1. Taxonomy (NCBI): domain Eukaryota; kingdom Metazoa; phylum Arthropoda; class Insecta; order Zygentoma; family Lepismatidae; genus Lepisma; species Lepisma saccharinum. Next base: position 46,324,922 of record NC_139254.1, on the reverse strand, counting down.
GTTAAGTCCGGAATCATTGACTTCTTATTAACAAGAAAAAAAATTAGTAGAATTAATTGTTGTACGTACCACTTACGTACATATACTTAATATATGTTCAGTCGAGTAGCCAATCGCCATCTGCATTCTGACGGCCATCATCTTGAAAAGCGTCCGCCATGTTGGATATTTTTGATTTGATAGAGCTATCTCTGGAACGGTGGCACATATCAACTTCCGTTGTTTTGTTCTTTTCAGAAATATTACAAACTGTGCAAACTTTAATAATATATCATAAATGTATTTTCGAAAAATAAAAATTGTAGTTTTGTAGGAAAAGTCACTACTATTTATAATACTTTATGTGAATAACGGCAAGCTGAAAGTCTTGATAATTCTTGAACTAAACAATAGTATTTTATATCTTGTAAGGTTACGAGATGTTTATTATGTAGAAGACTTTAGACGAACTGAACACTTAACATACGATTTTTTATCTTTATAAATTTTCCTAAATAATATTTTTAAAGGAAATACAATTTATGAACAATCTAATTTGATTTCTGAAAGTTGGAGTTATTGATATTTATCTAGCATTAAATTGTTTTATTATTTGAAAGAAAAACACTCTATTATTTGTCATTGATGATACGAAAATACTGAAATTTATTTTACAAAATATTTTGATATAAATTTCTCATTACGTCGGTTCCCTTTTTAATCAGGTATTCAATTTAAATCCTACTTTTGGATAATGTAGTAGTACAGACAAGATTTCACATTCAACACCAATTCCCTATACTCTATCCTGGGAATCTCTGGAGCAAGGCCACGCATAACGGCAGAGAAGGGGAGAAAGCGAAACGAAAAGACGGAGCAAAGCAGTACACGATGATGCAAACAGCTGGTAAATGCAGTCCATTTCCCCCCTCCACGCAATTCCGTTTTTCGCAAGTTTTCATTGGTCGAACCCTCTCGAGTTACTACTTGCGCAGAGACTTACCTTCGTTCGTTCGCTTGCTCCATAGATTCCTGGGACAGAATAGAGTACCTCGTACTTGGTTATAATGGTCTTGAGCGTGAAAAACGAACTGGGAATTGCACGGAGATTTGAGGTATAAAGATTGGTTTATTTCATGAAGGTGAAGAGTGTGAGGTTCTGTCTCATTTAAGTTGTCACACTGAGAGTTTTGGGCTCTTTTAATTCCTTACTTGCACTATCTTGAGTCAGCTTCTGCGTTACAATTGACAAGGTATACATCCTTATGCAGTTGGTAGAGTGCACAGGTTGAAGTCTCATGAGTACTTGCTGTAGTTTCTCACAAGTCAAGCTTTACGAAATGAAACCCTTGTAGTAGTACCAAGTCAGAAGTATTTTGGTTTATATCTAGCTTCTTCCAGCAAGAAAGAACACCACCATTCATTTTAACACGGCCACTTCAAAGTGGAGCTTGGGTGTAAGGGGTGCTCCTTCCACGTAGTGCACCCAATAGTCAACCTCACTTCCACGTATTACACCCTGGACTGGACTAACGAGGCTCTGGCGACTGGCCCCATAGCCAGTATAATTTTGTTTGTGTTGTCCTGTGTTTTGTCCTTATTTGTGCTGAGTGCTCCTTTACAGCCTCAGCTTTTAACGAAAGTCAGAAGATTTTAATATTTTATGATTTTAGGTATGCAACGTTAGAGTTGTTATGTGTAACGATAAGGGGCTGGACCCCGTATAATGTGACGGATGCAAAATAGCCTTAGTGCTGACGCACCCAAAATTTTAAATTCAAATTAAATTCAAAATCAAATTCGACGTGGAGCCTCCCAATATGATGGCTCTCTCATCGTCTCCATATAGTTGTAGTCAGCCTAGAACCAATGAATCCAGTTCGATATTTTAAATATTTTGTTGATCGCATTCATTAATTGGAACTGTTCTGGTTTCAGTTTTACTGCTTTTACATAACATGTCAACACCAGGCGTTTTTTTTTTGCTTTCAAGATCTTAACTCATCCGATCTTGAAGGCTGAATGTTCTGAGCTTAAGTCACTCAGTCACTCTCTAGCATTCTTAAACCCGAAAGTTTATGGCTGCAGCAACACAAGCCTTCAATCTGTCCCTATCCTGGGCAAGATCAATCTTTCCCATCCTTACCGATTTCTTACAGGTCTCTTACACTCAGGTTTCTCAACAGGAAACTTTTCTTTCCTCTCCCACTCGTGCCACATGGTCTGCCCACCTAAATCTTCTTCATTTAATTATTCTAATAACATCTGAACATGAATGCATGTTATTCACTTGTCTCCTCGTTCCTTTTAGGTCCAAATATTGTTCTAAGGGTTTTATTTTCAAAGACTCTTAATTTATGTTCCTCTTTTAATGTAAGGGACCAAGTTTAACATCCATTATACTATAGGCAAACTTACTGTTTTGTATATTTTAACTTTTAGTATCTTAAATATTATACGAGAGAATAAAAGTTTATGAAGAGAATAGTGTTCTGATCTTAAGGCTTTCCGGAAATGTATAGGTATTGGGAAACATCCCAATCTAGGGTACTCGTTTTGACGGTTAGAATGGGCTATTTTGAGGGCCTCCCAGATGGCGCAGTGGTAGCGTCGTCGCCTTGTAATCAAGGGGTCCCGGGTTCAATACCCGGTGGAGGCACAAGTGGTTCGGATCCCACTTTAAACTGTAGGTCCAGTCCCGATTAGCCTTACTGTGCATAAAGTGGACTTAAAACACCAATTCAACAACAACAGAATGGGCTATTTTGATCCACTTTTGTCAACATGAGAATGTTCGAATAATAAAATTTCTGTATCATGAAAGAACCTCCAGCACTTATAACCATAGGGCTGTTATCTTTGTTGTAAGTGGCCTTGTCGTCAACCCTGACCTGCTGATTTCTAATGGAGAATTTATTTCAATCTATTTCTAGAAATCAAATTCGGTTGTATATAAATTGTATTTCTCTTTAAAATGTTATTAAATATAAATATTTAAATATAAAAATCGTATGTTAGGAGTTCAGTTCGTCTAAAGTCTTCTACATAACAAACATCTGGTAACCTTACAAGATGTAAAATACTATTGTTTAGTTCGAGAATTATTAAGACTTTCAACTTGCCGTTATTCACATAAAGTATTATAAATAGTAGTGAGTTTTTCTACAAAACTACAATTTTTATTTTTCGAAAAACATTTAGGGCTACTGATATATTATGATAATTTGCACTATTTGTAATATTTCTGAAAAGAACAAAACAACGGAAGTTGATATGTGCCACCGTTCCAGAGATAGCTCTATCAAATCAAAAATATCCAATATGGTGGACTCTTTTCAAGATGGCTGCCGTCAGAACGCAAGTGGCGATTGGCTACTTGACTGAACATATATTATGCGGTACAGCAACTAATTCTACCAATTTTTTTCGTTATTAGTGAAAAGTCAATGATTCCGGACTTTACCGCCGGGCTGTGATAATCACTTGTTTTGGTACTATCCTCCATTCGGAGACACATTTTATGGTGTACTCTTATTTAAAATGTATATCATTTAAAGCTTATAAAATAGGGTGCAACTTTTATTCGAACTATTTATTGTTATTTACTTTCTTCAAAAGTTATAAGGCAAAAACTTTGAAAAGTACTACAAAATTTTCACTCTTTTAAGATTATTTTAAATTACGGCAAAACCTCCGAAAAACTAATCACACTTCTTTTTGTAGCTCATCTAGTGAGGATTAAGACTAAAAAACGATGACCTGCCTACGACGATTGGACGATTGGTTACGGAGATATTGGCCAATAACTGAGAGTCTGCAAAATTGATGTTTTCTTGGGGGGGGGGTTGCTGGAAGGAAACATCGCGAACATTGGAATTTTACACTACCAATAGTGTTCTAAGAACTGAACAAAATTAAGCTTTTATGGAATTATTCCCAACATTGGCCTTTTTTGTCCTTCATTGACTGGGCTATACTGCGCTGAAAACCACATGTTTTTTATTGTTTTCTCACAAACGTTATTTTTGGAAATAAACGATTCAATTGCACTACTGTTTTTCTGATAGATTCCACCGATTTTTTTTTCCAGTATAATCCTCTGTGGGGCAGGAGCTTGGGGTATTCTGTCCATGGATGTTTGTGTAGGCCCTTTACAACAATGTAAAAATGGAGCGCATATATGCTTTAGCCACTACATTAAATACCAATGAACTTTCAGTAGGTTTCTATGAAAATTTGCCAAATTCACCAGAAACGATTTTCATCTTTCTTCCCTGCTTGTAAATAGGCTTTCTGTAGTGTACAATAATGGTTGTCTTTCTTCAGTCCTAACATTCTGCGTTTTGTATGACGATATGGTATTTGCAAGTCATAGTGTAACATGACACTGTAAACGACTTGAGTATTTTCGGTTGACTTAACAAAACACTTTATGGTAACTAAACGGAAGAAAATAATAGCATTTACTAAATTTGCTAATTTTGAACAAATTCTTTGGTAACTCAAAGCGAAAAGCAAATATGCACTATACTAAAGAGCATTTAGTACTGGAATAATTATGCCATTTATTTATCACCTGTTTAAACAAATGTTTGGTTTGATTGATTGGTTGATTTGCTTCATTTTACTTCGCTTCTTGTGCCACTTTTGGCTAATTTGCGAAGATGCGATGAGTGATCATGTGATGAAATTGACGAATGGATACTTAAAAACATCCGTGCCCAGGCCGGGATTCGATCCCGGGACCCATGGCGTCGAAGCCGATGTGCTAACCACTCCGCTACGTGGGCCGAAACACATGTTTGTTTTCTAGAACCTATTTATATATTTATTTATTTATTTTGTTATTCCAAACTTTTCTGTGAAGACTTCGCAGTATTTTTAGCTAAAAATTGGTTACGAAAAAGGGGTGCTGAAGGGGGTGCGGAAGAAAATCAAGGGATTTGCGAGCACCCCCATGGCGTAACTCATGATTCAGGGGGTTAACATACGTTACCAACGATTCCGAGAGAAGGGAAGAAATAGGCTAAGACGAATATGTACCAATGTCTGTTATTCACACGTAATTTAACTGTTAAAGGGCAAACAGCTGTGTGGAAAATAAACCATCGATTTCACAAATATGTGATTGTTGAAAAAGAGTTGAACGTGTGTAGTAGAAGCTAGGAAAAATTCGTGGGAAACTGAATAGGCAGACAACGAGAAGTTTTTTTCCCTTCTGGGAATAATATTTGTTCATTTTCTTCCATTGCTGGTATTTCATTTACCTCTTCACACCATGCTACTAACTCGAAGGAAAGAGTTCGTCTTGTAGCAATATACTCGTATTTCTTCCATCTTTCACCTGTTTCCTTTTCTGAATTGTGATATACCGTCATATACCTATGGACTTAATGTCATCCTGCGTGGTGCCTCATTTAGAAATATCTATTGTTCGTAATCGGTTGTTTCAGGCACATGGGACGCAGTAGACGCCATAAACGGCCCTGACATGCAAGAATCCTTCCATTTCAGTTCCAGCCGTGTGAAGGTGTTCTGTTCACACGCGTCGTCTTCTGCCGTGCAACTAGTAGCTGAAAAGCATTAACTGACTGCCTAGATATTAAAAAATGTAACGTTAAGGTTAATGGAAGAGTTTATTTTGTTGTAGAACTCCGACTGTATCAGAACCTCAATTTTCGAATTTATAAAATACCTTTTCAGGGAAAACCGGTATTTTGATATACGATATCTGGTATAATGATTTTGATACAAAACAAAATTTTTGTGGTACATTACGGTACAAAACGAGTACAATTCGATGACATCATAATATCGTTGAAATTCGATTGTCGGGGATTTACCGTATCACTGGAACCCGGTATTTTGGTATACGATATCTGGTATAAGGATTTTGGTACAAAACGAATTTTTTGTGGTACATTTCGGTACAAAACGAGTACTATTCGATGGCAGTATCAGAACCTCAATTTTCGAATTTCGGAAATAACATTTCAGTGAAACCCGATAGTTTGGAATGCGATATCTGGTATAAGGAACCAGGTACAAAACGAAATTTTTGTGGTACATTTCGGTACAAAAAGAGTACTATTCGATGGCAGTATCAGAACCTCAATTTTCGAATTTCGGAAATAACATTTCAGTGAAACCCGATAGTTTGGTATGCGATATCTGGTATAAGGAGCTTGGTACGAAACGAAATTCTTGTGGTACATTTCGGTACAAAACGAGTACTATTCGATGGCAGTATCAAAACCTCAATTTTCGAATTTCGAAAATACCATTTCACTGGAACCCGGTATTTTGGTATACGACATCTGGTATAAGGAACTTGGTACAAAACGAAATTTTTGTGGTACATTTCGGTACAAAACGAGTACAATTCGATGACATCATAAAAACGTCGAAATTCGATTGTCGGGGTTTTATCGTTTCACTGGAACCCGGTATTTTGGTATACGATATCTGGTATAAGGAACTTGGTACAAAACGAAATTTTTGTGGTACATTTCGGTACAAAACGAGTACTATTCGTTGGCATTATCAGAACCTCAATTTTCGAATTTCAAAAATACCATTTCACTGGAACCCGGTATTTTGGTATACGATATCTGGTACAAGGATTTTGGTACAAAATGAAATTTTTGTGATACATTTCGGTACAAAACGAGTACAATTCGATGACATCATAAAAACGCCGAAATTCGATTGTCGGGGTTTTATCGTTTCACTGGAACCCGGTATTTTGGTATACGATATCTGGTATAAGGAACTTGGTACAAAACGAAATTTTTGTGGTACATTTCGGTACAAAACGAGTACTATTCGTTGGCAGTATCAGAACCTCAATTTTCGAATTTCAAAAATACCATTTCACTGGAACCCGGTATTTTGGTATACGATATCTGGTACAAGGATTTTGGTACAAAATGAAATTTTTGTGATACATTTCGGTACAAAACGAGTACAATTCGATGACATCATAAAAACGTCGAAATTCGATTGTCGGGGTTTTATCGTTTCACTGGAACCCGGTATTTTGGTATACGATATCTGGTATAAGGAACTTGGTACAAAACGAAATTTTTGTGGTACATTTCGGTACAAAACGAGTACTATTCGGTGGCAGTATCAGAACCTCATTTTTCGAATTTCGAAAATACCATTTCCCTGAAAACCGGTATTTTGGTATACGATATCTGGTATAAGGATTTTGGTACAAAAAGAAATTTTTGTGGTACATTTCGGTACAAAACGAGTACATTTCGATGACATCATAAAAACGTCGAAATTCGATTGTCGGGGTTTTATCGTTTCACTGGAACCCGGTATTTTGGTATACGATATCTGGTATAAGGAACTTGGTACAAAACGAAATTTTTGTGGTACATTTCGGTACAAAACGAGTACTAATCGGTGGCAGTATCAGAACCTCAATTTTCGAATTTCGAAAATACCATTTCACTGGAACCCGGTATTTTGGTATACGATATCTGGTACAAGGATTTTGGTACAAAACGAAATTTTTGTGGTACATTTCGGTACAAAACGAGTACAATTCGATGACATCATAAAAACGTCGAAATTCGATTGTCGGGGTTTTATCGTTTCACTGGAACCCGGTATTTTGGTATACGATATCTGGTATAAGGAACTTGGTACAAAACGAAATTTTTGTGGTACATTTCGGTACAAAACGAGTACTATTCGGTGGCAGTATCAGAACCTCAATTTTCGATATTCGAAAATACCATTTCACTGGAACCCGGTATTTTGGTATACGATATCTGGTATAAGGATTTTGGTACAAAACGAAATTTTTGTGGTACATTTCGGTACAAAACGAGTACAATTCGATGACATCATAAAGACGTCGAAATTCGATTGTCGGGGTTTTATCGTTTCACTGGAACCCGGTATTTTGGTATACGATATCTGGTATAAGGAACTTGGTACAAAACGAAATTTTTGTGGTACATTTCGGTACAAAACGAGTACAATTCGTGTATGTATTTTATTTCGAGTTTCGTTATTGTCGGGTTCCAGTGAAATGATCCCAACGCAATGTGCAGGATAAGGCGAGAAGTGGGCATCCATCAACATCAGTGAACGATGAGAACATTGTAAAGGCAGAGACATTGTTGAAAGAAGATAGACGTTTATCGATTCGCGAATTGGCAGTTAAACTGAATGTTGGTGTAGCAAGATGTCACGAAAAATCTGAAAATGTCTCTCTCGTGTTTGTGCAAGATGGCTGCCGCGTTCACTGAACTGCTTCATGAAGAATGGTTTCTCCTGCAGAATAGCACTAAGCCACATGTACAGCGCCTTGAATAACGTAGTGTGGAAAACGACCCAAGAAACTGGTTCCCGCGACTGATGAGAACATAGATGGCAGTGCGATCAGAATCTGTGCTAATTTTCTTATGAAAGTAATGCGGCTTTGTTAGTTTTTGGAATATATTATAGAGATTTGTTTATCTTGAAAGGCGGTACGTGAATTGATGGAAACAGTTATATTTGTGGAGTGATTTGCAGTCACGAAAAGGCATTAATTTGGAAATAAAAGTAAAATAAAATTAATTAATAAATAGCATGCGTGCGTAACACAAGAAGAAACATCGCAATGTGATTCCGGAACTCAGGTCTTGGACTGTGTATTAGAGTTTATTTTTCTATGTTATTAGAATATAAATAGTATCCTGAGAGATATTTCATACGGAGGCGACAAACCACAATTGTCGCTTGAAAGCGAGCAGTCAGTAATCAATGTAGCCTTTCGAACCGTAGGGACAAAAGCTCTGACTGCACCGTTTCCTCAAGAAGATTTTAGGCCAAGGCGACACGCGACAAACGATACGAGGATTTCACACCAAAACGACACAGGTCTTTGGTCCAAGGCAACTTTCATACCGAAGCGACACATGTTGCTTGGAAAGGAGCCAATCAAGAGCAACATTTCACATCGTAGCGGCATGACGGGAAGCACAGGCCAGCGTCCGGTTGGTGAAATCCTCAAGCGATAAGTGTCGCGTGCCGCTTGTCGCTTTGGTGCGCAATCTCACTAAAGCAAGACACTCATTGCATCTCGTATGCGCGAACAACAAACCACGGCAACATGTTGCAAGCTATTGAGGAAATGGCCCAGTTTGAGCGACGCAGAAGCGACAAAGCGACACGTGTGGCTTATCGTGTCGCCTAGATCTGTTGTTGTAATGTGCGCTTTATAGTGTCGCCTATCTGTTGTTCGCAAGCAACGCTTGCTAATAGACTGAAGGCACGATGTCGCCATGTCGCTTGTCACTTAGTTTGAAACTCCCCTGTAGCGCGTCGCTTCGGTCTCAGCACCCTTCCTTTAAGGAGCTTTCCGACCGAAGTAAGAAGTAGCACGCGAATACGTGTGGCGAATACTATCATATTTTTTGTTACGCTTCAATTATGCATATACCACTGCTACCCGATACCAAAATTCTCTAAATACAATATTGAAGCGTATGATGTTTTGGAAGCTGCTACCTTAGTATAATTTCGCCCAGCCCAATATACTACCCTGAACTACGTGGATCTTTTTTTTTATTATTGCTCCAGGAGACAAAGAACTCAAATCGCCGAGTGCATAAATCCGGGTTAACGCAATCTTATTGAGAATTGGGGGAATCGTCTAGTTCCCCCTCCCAAGAAAATTACGTACGCCCAAAACAACCCAGATAAATTATCACTTTCGCCCTTCATTATTCTACGTCAACGGCTAATTTGCAGAACAATAATATCTTAGTATACTCTTTGATTGATTAAAAATTGTACTTAATTTTAACAAGGTTTTATTCAAGAAAGGTTTTACTAGGTAAAAAAAGAACAGCGACTTGAGCAGAACAATAGGTTCAGTATCTTAAATACCCCGGAATATAACAATTCAAAGAATATTTACGGAGTCAATAATGTTGACAATATAATGTCCAGCGGACCGCAAATACCATTTATGCATTCACTCTATCCCTTACTTTTGTCGTTTACTTATTTTTGTTCCTATTCTAAACAGCCTATAATAAATAGCAATGAACTCTTCCCAATTCTTCATCCAAATATTAAAACCCAATTATATATAAATAGATACACCGATTTGAAACACCTCCCAACAATCGTGCATACACTATTTGAGATGGTACCGAAACAAGTCACTGATAGAATTATTTATAAAAAAAAAGTATACGTAATAATCCACCCGGTTGCGGAGTGAAGAGGCAAAAAAGAAAATAATACTTATTACTGCTCAATTTCTTCTTGTAATAAGGAAGTCAATACAAGTTGCTCATGAATATAGAACTATTAATCTCTTGTTACTAAACAAGTCGTGTACCAGAGTTATAAAAAAATGAATTAGACAAAAGCCCCATACTGACCTCCTTCCTTCCCCGTTACGCAACATGGCAGAATCGAGATGGCTAGGAAGATATGGCAACTCAAACGTACAACGTCAGTTAAAATGCCATGCCAAATACGCAACGAAGGAGAGGCAAAAGGTCGGGCACCTGTTACGCGAACTACTGAATATACCTGTCGTCTCTCCGCTCCGGCTGGCGTCTAATGCTGGTCTCTCCTTGGTCTCGAGTGTATCGGAACTGTACTGTGTCTGTTTCTCGTTCACCCAGTTCCCAACGCTACTCGGTCGACAAGTATATTTTACGCATGCGCGAAGTTACGTGCCGAGGCAGCGAGCGCCCTCTGTCGAGAAGGCTGCGCAACTTGATACGTTACGTAACAATCAGTGACTTATTTGGCGCGTGGGATATTTCACTCTCGTATGTGAAGAGAAGAGTGAAGCTGTGGAGGGCTGATATTTATATAATGTATATCAACCGTCACATACGCCATATGAACGTGTCGTTTGCTGTTTGAACCCTCATGTGCAATGAATGCTATTTCACAGTCTGGAAGTGTGTGTCACTAGTGTGACAGTTTGAACATCCCGTGTCGCTTGTCCCATTGTTTTGAATGTTTCCTTACACTCATGTCGATGGCACTAAGAAAGCTTTGTGGGGTTCCCCTTGTCGTTTCATGCAATCATCATTATCATCATCGCCGCGATTAGTTTAAAGCGGAAGAAAAGAGACAGTAAATATCAAAAATACAAATGCTTCAGTGTGTATATCTAAGAAATGATGATGATGATAATAATAATGAACCTAATTCATACACAAAAATTTAGTTTGCCAAGAGCATTCCACGCGTATTTTTTTCTCCCGTATTATTAACGAAAGTATGACGATAACAGGACGTGGTCGACTGTCTAGAATGTTCGTTAATATCTTCGCGACCACTGTACCAAATATCATAGCAATTATCACATTCATAGAAATGCTTCATGTAAAAGAATCAGACGTTGCAGCGAAAACTCCATTTACTTCCATTATAAGCAGACGAATACCAAGCACCGGGTCCAACACCAGCGCCTCTAGCGGTATCATTTTCGAGTGGAACCAGCCAGAGAGCGCAGAACCGTGCCGTTTTCCACACTACGTTATTCAAGGCGCTGTACCACATGTGGCAAGGCAAGCTATGGCAGCGTTAGAGAATATTGGTGGGCCGCCTCTAGACCATTCTCCGTACAGCCTAGACCTCGCACCATGCAATTTCTGGGTATTTCTAACACTTAAGAAAGAGTTATGTGGAAGGAAGTTCAGCTCGGACCAGGAAATGAAAGCTGCCACATCCACTACCTTACACTCTCAGAAAATAGTCTGCAACATGTGTTTGAGAAGCTAGTGCATCGCTGGAATCTGTGTACAGAGTGTTATGGGCACTATTTCAAAAAGGAAACTCACATCAACCCTAGTACTTACTCGGACTCCAAATAGTGATCTCAGTCCAAGAACTTTCGGAACAACCCTCGTAGTATAACGCTTATGGGAGTACCATTTTACTTGTTCTCTTCGAAATGTCAAACTTCCGATCGCGAAGACCAAAATATGAACAGAAAGAGGACAGGTTGAAGTTTTTCTTTGTGGTGGGAAAAGTCGCAACTTTAATTTCCTTAGCCGTAACTTGAACTTGCATCTCCATTAGTGATAAATGGAGATTTTAGAGATCGTATCTATAAATAATCATCGCAGGGATAAATTCATACTCTCTTCTACTGTCACGGATAGTTCTGGATTTTAGAAATCCTCGTTACAACTCAGAACTGTCCGTGGCTGTACAGTGCGTATTTTTTCAGTATAGATATACCAAACTTTCTGAAACCTTGGAAAGTATGCGAACCACAGGCTTCACCGTAACTTAGCCTAGCGACACTAGCGCCACTGTCTCCACGCCAGGGTTTCAAATGTCTTGGTGGATCTATAGCATTGTCTATTCAGACGATATTGAATTAGATGCACACCTACCGCGAAAGTGATACTTTTTGCTTTGTTCTTGATGGATTGAAGTGAACCACGGAAGAATCTAATTCAGGAGAAAGTGAGGAGGAGGAATATAAGACCAATTAGCAACATTTGCAAATACTGTACCTTTGTTATATTTAACAATAATAAAGGGTTTTGTGTCCATATTGGTCTGAGCCATCTCCCGCTTAGCAAGCTAGCTAGCGCTTTCGCCTTTGATGTTAACAGTACTGGGTTCGATTCTCGATCCAATTGCGGTTTTGACCCGGCATCGTAACGAAGGAAGAAGCAGCTGGTTTCGGCAGCTGGAATGCCAGAAAACAATAGCTAATTTGACAAGGTAAAGCAAACGAAAAACCGGATGGCAGGCCCTGGCCTTGGCCTAAACGTGGCTTAATTGGAAGGGGCAAAACGAGTTTCCACGAGAAATGTACACGTTTGGGAAAAATTCACATGCTATACATCCTTCAAACGGGTATCACGTGGCACAATTATCTTCCTAAAGCTTACTTTAGTTGCACAATTCGACTTAGTCATTGCAGTAAAACTACTCTTGAAATATACAAGTGCAATTACTCTGCTATATCCGTAAGTCTAGACAGTTCTTTTTGTTTTGTTTTTCTTTTAGTTTTGCAATAGTTTCTCTGGCATAGTTGATATGTTCCTTGTAAACTAAATCACTAACAATGTAACTATCTAAGAACTAGCGCCAATCAGTGATTTCCCAAACCAAGAAATATCACAGAAACTCTGATCAGGAAGGCCAAAATTCATTGTCCTAACGAGCTGATTTCCCTGCGTTGCCCGGGTATTTATTTATCCCAATCTTCTATTAGACAGGAAAGTAATTAATTCTAACTATAGTGGAAAATGAACGTGGAGTTGAACGGCATTGAGAGTGTCACTATTCATCTTAGAGACCCAGAAAACTACGCATTCGACACTAATATCGTTTTTTTCTATTATTTTTACATGTTATCCTCTTCCCACCCCCACCCCGAGGGGTGCCAGGGGTGTCTTGGAGTTGAACAGCATTGGGAGTGTCACTGTTCATCTTAGAGACCCCGAAAACTTTGGATTCCAAAATAATATCTGTCATTTTTTATTATTTTTACATGTCACCCCTCTCCACCCCTGGGGCTGCCAGGGATGTCTTACCCCCACAGTATTTTTTTCCATATTGCAAGTGATATGCGTACCAAGTTTGGTTGAAATCGCTCCACACACACACGCACACACACATATATCCCTTTTTATATATTAGAGTTTGTAATTCAGAGTTGCTTTTCTGAAACTGTTGGCTAATCGCGGCGATGAAGATTAGTGTTCTTATGATGAAATTGATGAAGGTACACCCACAAATAACACCAACACCAAAGCCGGGATTAGAACCCAGGATCCCTTGGCGTGCATTGTGCTAACACCACCCCGCTACGGAGGTGGGCTTAAGTTTAGTGTTGACTGCTACTTGTTGGTAAATTTAAATTCTGTATTCGTTGACAGAACCAATTTATTAATTCCTATGTAACATAAGGATTTATAGAAATGAATATCTAACTCAGAGATTGCCAAATTTCCCCGACCCATGAAAATACTTCCTAGATTTATAAATTCATGGCGAGATACCAAGAGGGAGAAGTGAAACTTTGTGTAATAACTTATTGATAAAAAAACTTTTGCATGTAATGGACTATTTGTTTTTAATAGACAGGTGGCAAAACAGTGGGAAAAAAAATATGTAGTGTTAAATTAGTATTTTAGCCGGGCTTTCGCCGATGGAAGAGTGATGACGTCATCGCCTTTTAATCAGGGGATCTCGGATTTGATATTTGGAGGCACAGTTGTTCAGAATCCAATTCATGCTGTAGGTCCAGTCCCGTTTAGCCTATCTGTTCATGGCGTGGACTTAATTCAAACAAACAAACACGTATTTGCACCACATATATCGATCATTTTAGAAAAGTTTAGAAAATTTTAAATCCCCACATTTGGTACTTTGTGAAATATCGACAAATTACTCTTGTTATCGCTCTCGCATTTCGAGAGATCGGTCCCGGGTTCGATTCCCGGTGGGAGCCGTCAATGACCCAGCGTCGTGATTGTGGAGCTACTTCGCAAGAAGTTGCGGTCCCAAGTCTCGAAGGACAGAAACGGCGTCAATGGGACTCGGCTCGTCAGCCAATGCAATCACTCTCGCAGGTCGTGACCCTACAGAGGACTTTTGCATCACGGAGATTAGTTTTTGAATCTACTTTTATGTAGTTTTGATTTTATGATTGTCAACTTTATGCACAAATAGGCTAATCGCGACGGAAACTACAGTTTATATTGAGATCCGAACCAATATGTGTCTCCATCTGGTATCGAACCTGAGACGCCTTGATTAAAAGCGACGACCTTACCACTATGCCATCCGGGGGAACCTCACTTTAGATTTCAATAACGTGAGTTTTTGTTTAAGGTTCATTTTTTTTAGACATAGGCTAATCGTAATTGGACCTACAGTTTAAAGTTGGATCCGAACCACTAAGTGCCTCGAGCGGATATTGAACCTTGGACCTCTTGATTACATCGTTGCCACTACGACATCTTGGAGACACAGATTGAAAGGCGTCTGCTACAAGATAAGACGTAATTCGATTGTGGAATCCCAAGCTTTCCTAACTACGTATCCTCCAGAAGAACGGAGACAGAGCCGGATGAAGCAAAGCCGGAAATAAACGTGACTGAAACGCATCCCCACATTAGATAAGGAAATTGATTTTTGAACTGATTGATTTGGTTTAGTTTATTTCACCTTCCCGCCACTTCTGGATAATCGCCAAGATGAGTGATGATATGATGAAATTGATGAAGGCACACACATAGAACACCCTTGCCCAGGCCTCTATTCGAACCAGGGACCACTGGCGTTGTAGGACGGTGTGCTTAGGTAAGGAAGACAAGGTACTGTAGAAGTAAGGTATGCATTCAGTCACTCACCTTGCTTAACTTTGATCGCTCTGCATAGGTGCTGGATGATGTCCGTTTACCACTGTTCTGTACACTCTGCGTTCAGACTCTAATGATTCCTTCACACACTTATATTTCAGAGATGTCCATAACCTCTCTGTTGAGCTGGGCTTCGGGCGAAGAGCTTCGTGTGCTTTAAGCAAGCTTACGCGCGTCACTTCATCCCACCTACCTTCGTCTAAAATCCATCTCGCTGAGATGTCCTCGGCTAGGGTTGAAAGCTACACAAGGACGTCGCTGGCGAAGTGAACAAAACTAAAGCCGTGTCTCGCCTACGTCACAAACTGTTGCATTGTGGGATCGAGCAGCCATGGCTGAGGCCAGTTCTTGTTAGCATACGTAATTCAAGCAGGCTGGCGATACTAGCATATACATTCCTGATCTAAAACTAATGTGCCGATGTACAGAACGCTACGTGTTGGATATCTCCTTGCAATTCTTCTTCCTCTTCTTTCACATGACCCTGTCAACAATATCTTATCGATTCTATACCCAGTGGAGGCACATAGTGGTTCGGATTCCACTTTAAACTGTAGGTCCAGTACAGATTAGTCTTACTGTGCACAAAGTGAACTTGAAACAACAACTCAACTCAAACTCAAAACATCTTGTCGACTTTGGACATCGTTACTGTTATTGTATTTGTCTTAATGCTTTTCTTCTGAAATTGATAGATAGTCACTCAAGTTCACCAGTAGCACAAACATAAACGATTATATGAATAAATCACTCTTATCCTTTTTCTGTAATTTTATAAAAATCATTTTATATTTCGTTGCAAACGACAAATAAAATTTGCCGCAAACATGGCAGCTGTGCCCATCGTGACGTCACTTGAAACTTACCTATAGAGTGAGTCGCACACACAAAATATACACTCACTTCATGTCTAGAACTATATTTCGTGACGTATCCGAACTGTCTCACATTTAATAATAATAATAATAATAACAACAACAACAATACCAAAAATAATAATAATAACAATACCAATAATAATAATAATAATCTAGTTTGTCAGTAGTAAGTAAATAAGATTAATACATATTTTAAAAATATTATTAAGATATGTTAAATACTGGTAAAATAAAATTATTGTTATTATTACGAAAAAGGGAAAATATAACACTAAGTATTTATTAAAGAAGTTGCATCAAGTTAATAACTAAAATTTGTATAAAAAATTTCCTCCTACCCAAGAAAATAACGTCAAAAAATGTTTACATGGGTTGTTAGTTCCAGCTGATGAAAATCCCCTGATCATTATTTATGCTAATTTTTATTGTAGTACTACGAGTAAAATTTTGCAGGCACTGTCAACATATAGCTTTATAATCACAATATAAGTGAAGCAATAAATCAGCTTCACATACGAGACAACTGCAAACAAGTATTTTGCTTATTTAATATTAGACTTGGTAAGTGAAGGGTTTGGCCCTCCTGGACCCCACTCGAAATACATAATTGTTGTTGAGATATACCGTGAGACTTACAGCATGAACTTGGGCTTGGCTTGCGTCCACAGTTTTATATACGTCCATAAGCTTTAATGAGTACTGTAGAATCGAGAGCTGCAAGGAGAAGAGAATTTCGCTCGAAGGGCAAATAGTTGGTACGGACTACGCTAGATAGCGTACGGAATTGAGAACTTCTTCGCTAGAGCGAAAAACGCTCGAGCAAGCAAAAAGTGAGGGATGCACTGGAAGCCCAGTTGTACAGTGTCTCTCAAAAGTTTTAGGACAACGACATTTTAAACTAGGCAACCCAATTTACACAAAGCGTTGGTGGGTTGCGTGTAGAGTTAAGCTCAATTTCAGGGTTGCCACATGCACAATAGATATTTATAAAATACGCGAAAGGAATAAAAGCAAGTAATATTGTATAAAATTATGAAAAATATCACTATTATATCGCAAGTGACAAAATTCTTTCTGAAAGAAAAAAAAAGGTTTCTTAGTATTTCATCGCTGATGAGTGTACGGAAAGGAAAAGAGGTGAGAGAAAACGAAAGGTGACAAAGGAGAGGAGAAAGAGAAAGCGAAAGGAGAAGAGGAAAAGTAGAGGAGAGAAGAAAGAGAGGATAAACGAGGAGAGGAGATGTAGTGAGGAGAATGGAAAAAGATTCGAGGAGAGATGAGGAAAATGGAGCAAAGAAGAGAGAAGAGGAGAAGAGGAGACGAGAGGAGGGGAGTGGAGAGTAAAGTAAAGGAGAGAAAAAGAGAAGAACGAAAAGAAGAGGAGAAGAGTGCAGTGGAGTCGGAAATCTGAGACAGGAGATACGAGAAGTGGAGATGAGTGGGATGGAGATAAGATGCGAGAAAAGTAGGGAAGGCGATATGAGATAAAAGCAGAACGAGCAGAAGGAGAGGAGAGGAGAAGGAGAAGAGAAGAACAGAAAGGACTGAAGAGAAGAGGTAGTTGCAGAAAATATCGTCTCAGCGTCAAGAATTGATGCATTGGTCAAATTATCGACATGAAACATTCAATAACATTTTGAAATGTATTGGAGAATGTATTAGATCGGTTCGAAATGCCTTTTGGCTTAGTTCAGAGCAAGGTAAAATCTTCCATGTAAGATCTTTGATTTTACCTGCGATTATACCACTAAAAACATGAATGTTATTTGAATATTTATAAAAATTAACCAATTTTTGTCCACTTCTCGGTTCGCTGAAATGGAGATTTTGTAATTTAATATTTTCCCTCCCCACCATCGTTAATTCCAAACTGAATCATTCCGTTTCACACGGCGTGGACAATGAACACAATGGGATAGGTCTAAAACTTACGAAAATTTACTGCCACCGGAAGGGTTTGAACCTACGACCATCAGATTGACAGTCCTGAACGGTAAACACTACCCTACAAGCTTTCGCTCCTGAAAGTACGTAAGTAGAAGGAGCTGACCAATGTGAAATGTAGATGCAACTCTCCTCCTACATGTAATGTGCAAACAATACTTGTTTGTAACAAAGAAAACGAAGGTAGTACGACTCGGCGAAAACATTTAATGGAGAATTGCACACGATGAAAACTTTTCATTCGATATTTGCGTAGGTATCCTTGCATTGAACTCGAGTGGCAAAAGGGGTAAAATTAGTATGTCCTGAATTCCCAGAAATATAAATAGTTATTTCATTAATATTTGTCAATGTCTTTGAAGCAGTACACAATTATCGTTAGAGTATCATAATTCACTATCTTATACATGGAAATATCCCTTTGAATGTGTGTCAATTCATTTATTTGTTTATTATTTTTATAAATTCCATAGACAGAACAATGTAGCCACTATACACTGCTATTACAAATAATGTTACCATGCTCTTGTTTATAATAAAAAGAGAATTAAAAAAAGAAAACCTAGTGTGGACGATCGAACCTGGGACCGCTAGCAGCCCAATCTAGAACTCTAACCGCTACACCACGCCCTTACCTTCGACAGAAACAACAATTTTTAAGTATTCTGTCCCTCCAATATTGTAAATGTCGTTGGGTATACATGTAGTTGAACTTTTACTTTAATTTTGAATTGCTTTCTTGTTATATAACATATATCTTCGAGAAATAATTTTCGAAGTGATGAAGAAAGACGAGAATATTGGCAGTTGCGAATGCGAGTTATTTCTTCTAACTTATTATTGTGATTATACATTATTAATGGAAAATATCTAGAGGCTTGAACATTGCAGGACGATATTATTTTCCTGTGATACTGCAAAGGACGAAATGCTTGTTTACTGACGCAAGTGTCGTGTTCAGAACAGTCTTCTGAAATGTATTTGCTTTTGCGTAAGGTAACACGAAATAATTACACCGTTTGCGAACTACCAAATCTGCGCAACGTTAAACGTAAACAGGCGGAAAATTTTATTGATAAAATCACTTCACATTTGACAGTATTAGTCAAGAGAAACTCGTGGGACGCTGTGTTAAGGTGCTGGAGTAAATACTTCTTATTTTTCTTCCTCGAAGAACAACAATTTTTAAAGTAGAGTAACAGTCGTTCTGCTCTTTCTTATTTCTTTTAAATTCTCCCACATTCCTTTAATTGGGTTAAAAATAAATACAAATATTGCTTGCATTTCTGCCATTGACATAGACCAGGCCCATACGCAGGATTTCTTTGAGGGAGGGGCGAGACCCAAATTTATAATTTATATATATATATATATATATATATATATATATATATATATGAGAGAGAGAGAGAGAGAGAGATATTACAAAATAGTTCAAATAGTGCGAGCGCCATTGAAAAGTCATGATAATTCTATGTTTAGAAAATAATATGTTTATAAATTAAATGTTGCGTACTAGGAATTATTATTACAATAAAGAACATGTCTAATTGTGAGTTAAGAAAAAGCAATAATAAAGAGACATTCTCGCATCACGATTGCAGTTCGAAAAAGTCGGGACAGTAATTGGAAGTAACGCACTGTCCTGACAAAATCGCTGAATCGTACGTCTGATAGCCTTGCATCAATGATTATAAAACTACAACTACCCAATATTGCAGCCTGAAGACGTTTGCGCAATAAACGGATTCATTTATGTAAGAACAAAATTGAAATTTTTACACATTTCTAAAATCGACGATGTTATTTTCGTAGTTATTGATAGGTTCACATTTAAATATTTTTTTCATGGTTCGAGCGGGGCATGCCCTCCCCCCTGGGTACTTGCCTGACGTAGACAGTGGGAGAGAAATTTCGGAGAATCTTTCTATTAAATTTTATTATTTAAATAATAATAATCCTATTGCTCTACAGATCAATATTGGGCCAAGGCTTACCTACCGACTGCTGGCCTCCCTCCCAGGCGGGTCACTAGGGGTGCGTGGAGATCTGCAGCCTGACTAGGGGGACGGGTGGCCCGACAGACCCCCAGCTGTTGTAGGACTTCGCGACCGGATTACGATCACTCACTCGGAGCTCCCCAATTTCTTCACGATGGTGGGTTGCCACCGGCCCTATACACAGGCCGAATAATCCCGGAGACTGAACCCGGGATCGAACCTATGCTCAGATAGGTTAAACCGTTTATTCACAATCGTGAACTTTTCGTTTAATAGATAATATTTGGTTTTAAACGACGGGAGAATATTGGTCAAATTTCCTTTCGTGTTCTTTTGAGAGAATATATACTTCTACAATAGCAATCGCGTTCGGAAACGGTGAAAAAAAAAATGACTTCGTTTTCAAAGGCAGACAAGCTTGGTAGCGTAGCTTGCTCGCATTCAAAGTGACTCACTCACGCTATTCAAGGCCGCTTCTTATCTCAAAACACTGTGCATCGATGCACAATGTCTGCACCCAGCAAGTTACAAGTGACCAGAGTCGAATTTGAAAGAGAATCTGAAGAATGATAGATTTCATCAGAGGCGGCTAGGTGGGCACTAGCTCAACATGCAATAGTTTAAGTAATAATTTCTGTTAAACAAGAAATCTTATTGAATAAGTATTGGGATAGTAATGCATGTATCCGCTCCTTTTTAACAATGTAAGCTCGAAGACAATCTGTAATCCATTTGTTTATATTGGCACCTTGGTCAACCGGAGGTTATTATAAGGAACTATTTCGTAGATGTTCATGAAACCGTTATAAAATTACAAATAAAGTATATTCACAAACTTAGATATAATAGCCACGAAGAAATAAATTCAGAGTTAAATTTCAAATGCATGTGTATAGAGTAATTCTATAAGTACAGAGCTATATCAGAGTATTGAACTTCTTTTTGCAGGATAACGTTTACAATATGGACGCGGCATAATAATTATGAACTGTTGCTCCAAGGGAAACAAAGGGCGTAGTGTATTGGTTAGAGTTCTTGAAAGCATTCGATCCTCCATACTAGGTGTTCTTTTTTTAATTCTCATTTTATTATAAACAAGAGCATGGTAACATTATTTGTAATAACAGTGTATAGTGGCTACATTGTTCTGCCTATGGAATTTATAAAAATAATAAACAAATAAATGAATTGACACACATTCAAAGGGATATTTCCATGTATAAGATAGTGAATTATGATACTCTAACGATAATTGTGTACTGCTTCAAAGACATTGACAAATATTAATGAAATAACTATTTATATTTCTGGGAATTCAGGACATACTAATTTTACCCCTTTTGCCACTCGAGTTCAATGCAAGGATACCTACGCAAATATCGAATGAAAAGTTTTCATCGTGTGCAATTCTCCATTAAATGTTTTCGCCGAGTCGTACTACCTTCGTTTTCTTTGTTACAAACAAGTATTGTTTGCACATTACATGTAGGAGGAGAGTTGCATCTACATTTCACATTGGTCAGCTCCTTCTACTTACGTACTTTCAGGAGCGAAAGCTTGTAGGGTAGTGTTTACCGTTCAGGACTGTCAATCTGATGGTCGTAGGTTCAAACCCTTCCGGTGGCAGTAAATTTTCGTAAGTTTTAGACCTATCCCATTGTGTTCATTGTCCACGCCGTGTGAAACGGAATGATTCAGTTTGGAATTAACGATGGTGGGGAGGGAAAATATTAAATTACAAAATCTCCATTTCAGCGAACCGAGAAGTGGACAAAAATTGGTTAATTTTTATAAATATTCAAATAACATTCATGTTTTTAGTGGTATAATCGCAGGTAAAATCAAAGATCTTACATGGAAGATTTTACCTTGCTCTGAACTAAGCCAAAAGGCATTTCGAACCGATCTAATACATTCTCCAATACATTTCAAAATGTTATTGAATGTTTCATGTCGATAATTTGACCAATGCATCAATTCTTGACGCTGAGACGATATTTTCTGCAACTACCTCTTCTCTTCAGTCCTTTCTGTTCTTCTCTTCTCCTTCTCCTCTCCTCTCCTTCTGCTCGTTCTGCTTTTATCTCATATCGCCTTCCCTACTTTTCTCGCATCTTATCTCCATCCCACTCATCTCCACTCCTCGTATCTCCTGTCTCAGATTTCCGACTCCACTGCACTCTTCTCTTCATCTTTTCGTTCTTCTCTTTTTCTCTCCTTTACTTTACTCTCCACTCCCCTCCTCTCGTCTCCTCTTCTCCTCTTCTCTCTTCTCTGCTCCATTTTCCTCATCCTCATCGTTAGTATTAATTCTACTTTTCGCAAAATCAACAAATACTATAGAAAATAACCCAGTCAGATCGTTGAATTTTAGAAAGGCAAACTTTCTTGGAATTTACGAAATGTTACGTGATGTAAACTGGGCACCTATTAGTAGCATGTATAATGTAGATGATGCTGTAAAGTTCTTTAATGGCAATATTAACTCAACATTTAATCTTAAAGTACCAACAAAGAAAATCTATGCAAATAATAAATATCGTTGTTGATTTACGCGAGAGATCATTGAAACACTTAAACTTAAAGAACGACATAGAAGGCGCATGAAATACGATAGCGACAGTAGAATTAAGTATAAAGATACTCGTAAAAAAGTAAAAACACTCATAGATAAGGCAGATAATATGTACCTAAGAGAAACAGAAGAAAGTATTGAGAAAAATAGTAAATCATTCTGGAGTTACGTAAAAACCAGAAAAGGTAGAAATACTTATTCAAACCAAAGTATGACATACGTATATGGATAATGTAATAGGAACAAATCAAGGTATAGTCGATAACTTTGCTTGTTACTTTAAATCTGTCTATTCTGAGTTTCCAAGCACGTATGATGTAACAGAGCAAAGGGAATTATGCGTATCTAATTCACTCTCAAGCACAAAATTACTGAACCGGAATACTGGGAGGCAATAAAAAAATTAAAACCCAAAAAATCTAGTGGGCCTGATGGAATCCCTCCATATTTACTTAAAGGGTGCGCTGAAGTGCTTAAAACGCCTCTATGCTTAATATTTAATCTAATTATGAGGACGCAAACTTTTCCTACAATCTGGAAGTTAACAAGAATATGTCCTATCTTTAAATCAGGTGAAAATCCAAAAATTGAAAACTACAGAGGATTGCCATTCTGTGTGCTCCAGCAAAAGTGTGGGAACAAATTTTGTGTTCAAGGATTTTTAAGCATGTTAGAAGCTATATAAGTAGCAATCAACATGGCTTTTATCCATCCCGATCCACTACAACTAACCTAGTAAATTTTGTCCAAGATGTCCACAATGCCTTTTATAATAGATCAAGTGTGCATTCAATTTATATTGATTTTGCTAAAGCATTTGATAGAATTAAACATAATCTTATTTTACGTAAGTTATCAACTTTTGGGTTCACAATCAATTTAATAAATTTATTCAAATCATATCTTCAGGGAAGAAAGCAATATGTAACATATAAACAATCAATATCTCGTGAGTATTATGTAAACTCTGGTGTGCCCCAAGGATCAAATCTCGGGCCTCTATTATTTATGTTGTTTATAAATGATTTGCCAACTTATGTTAAGTATTCAAAATGCCTTATTTACGCTGATGATGTAAAATTATATAAAGAAATTACTAGTGTAGAAGATACATTAAAACTTCAAGAAGATCTAAATGCATTATATGAGTGGAGTTGTATAAATGATCTTAGTTTTAACATAGAGAAGTGCTGCTTTATGCAGTTAACAAATAAGAGAAATACTATTCATTATACATACTCTGTAAATAGTCAATTGCTTCCTCAGGTGTTCGTAGTAAAAGACCTTGGTGTTTTTATTGATTCTTCCTTGACGTTCAAACAGCATATCTCACATGCTGTTAATAACGCATACAAAATACTAGGCTTTGTTATTAGAAATACTAAGAATTTCAGAAGTATAAACTGTATAACAACCATATACAACAGTATTGTAAGAAGTGGACTGGAATATGCTTCTATTATCTGGTCACCAATCTACAAATCGCATGAAAATACCGTGGAGAGAACACAGAAGAAATTTTTGAGGTATTTATATTATATAAAATATAAAAAGCCAGTACAATATAATGTGCCATATCAAAATTTGCTGCATGAATTTAATTTTAAAAGCCTTTGTAATAGGCGGAATATTCTGTATCACTTATACTTACATAAAACTGTAAACGGTATGTTAGACAATAGTTATTTCCTCAGTTAACTACAATTCAATACCAGAAAAAGTAATTTACGTGGGCGAAATTTACTGATTCCGAAAATTCCCAAAACTGAGAAATATAAAAGCAGCCCATTAAGTAGAATGTGTGATTTGTATAATACGCTTTCAATGAATAACCAGGCCTTAGATTTATCATTGCCATTCACAGTATATAAAAAAATGATTGAAACAGAATTATGACAAAATACACTGTAATCATTCCGGTATCACTATTCTCCCATTATTTTCCATTGTATTCTACAATTATATATCTATAGGTATTTTATGTATGTAATTATTGCACAAGTCTTTGTTCTTGTATGGTGAAAGACAAGAGAAAGCGTCAGATTGTTTAATTTAATTATTGATTATGTTATTGATTAATTGTATTATCGGTGGATGTATGTTTATATATTTGCTAATTGTATTGTTTTCTTTGTATTTTTTTCCTGCCGTCTGTAATTGGAGGTTTACCTCTGTTGAGAGCAGTAAATAAATAAATAAATAAATAAATAAATCTCATCCTAGAATCTTTTTCCATTCTCCTCACTACATCTCCTCTCCTCGTTTATCCTCTCTTTCTTCTCTCCTCTACTTTTCCTCTTCTCCTTTCGCTTTCTCTTTCTCCTCTCCTTTGTCACCTTTCGTTTCCTCTCACCTCTTTTCCTTTCTGTAGACTCATCAGCGATGAAATACTAAGAAACCTTTTTTTTTTCTTTCAGAAAGAATTTTGTCACTTGCGATATAATAGTGATATTTTTCATAATTTTATACAATATTACTTGCTTTTATTCCTTTCGCGTATTTTATAAATATCTATTGTGCATGTGGCAACCCTGAAATTGAGCCTAACTCTACACGCAACCCACCAACGCCTTGTGTAAATTGGGTTGCCAAGTTTAAAATGTCGTTGTCCTAAAACTTTTGAGAGACACTGTACACGTGCAAGGGTAAGTTCTCTGTGACCAGGGCCGGCGATAGTAATTTTGCCGCCCTGGGCGGTGGCAGCAAATGGCTCTCTCCCTTTCAACCTCCCCCCCTCTTATAATCCAGCAACGGGAAATTGAAAATCAATATATTCCTAAGTAAAACATCAAACTATAAAATAAATAATGAGATTTGTTAAGCTATTACAATACTATTAAGCACAACAGAATGTCTCGCTCGACCACAGTTAAACTTTTAAAAATGCGGCACAAATTTGATATAATTATTATACTTTATGAAACTCTCTCTCTCTCTCTCTCTTAAACGTATCTTAAATGTAACAAGTATTAGGAAAGAAATGAAAGCTTGACTTCATATGTTTACCTTTATACGTCTGCGATATATGAATGGATTTTTAAGATAATTACATGTAATATTCCCGGATCTTCCGCGTGGGTGATCTAAAGTATTAATTCTTTCCTGTGTTGTCCCCGCATAAATCGGCTCTGGGGTTCAACCAGCCTCACATTAATGGGTACCTGGGGGCAACACTGGGAAGTAAAGGGGGCTGGAGAGTGGTTCTGATCACACCTCCAAAATAGCCGAGATCGAGAATGTGTGTCGCCCTACCCCCACATCCCCTAAATGTGCCTTCAAGACATGGTGATATATGCACAGGGAAATTTACCTTTAACTTTGCATGTAATTTTTTTTCGTATAATGGTACCTTGCATAAAATGGAAAGAAACGTGTTTTAGACATGATTGACCGAAGATAGTATTTTCATTTGCCTAAATTAAAGAAAAGAAACTTTGTTCGCCACTTGCCACGGTTACCGACACAGTTAATGAATTCGAAGTTCTACACTCACATTAGGTGCAAAATCATGACCCTTTATCAAATTAAGGTCTCCTTTGTTGTAATATTTTTATTATATCCGAAAGCAATTTTAGTTCATCTTTTAATTTAGTAGCCTTCATGTGTTAACATTCCGGGAGTTTTCTACACTTTCCACACAAAAGATCAGATGGCATTTCCTTATGCTTACTAATATCATAAAAGAAATTGAAAATTCACTATGATGTTTAAGCTGCTCAAATCTTTCGCCTTAGAGTTAAAATAAAAGTCTAGGACCTGGTAATAAAACTAAAGTTTGTACCGTTTCATCATACTGAAACTGCTTCTTCTTTCGATTTCGGCCCAGTATAGTGTTGCCTATCTTTGGATCATCTATATCTAAATTCGATGCTAATTCTTTCTCATCAACCGGGACTCACAGGTTGCAGCCCCCCGACGCCTCCACGAGTGGAGGGAGGGAGGCCTTGCCAGGCTGCAAAGTGGCGTCCAAGGAACTTTGAAATTTTTCACTCCTGCTTATTTCAAAGCGCTGATATGTTTGCAAGAATTCATCTAACACATCGTAGATAAATGTTTTGAAGACATTTGCTCATTACATTACGTGGAGTAAAGAGTCATACCAGATAACTAGTAAGCTAAGGAATGTAAAGCCACAGAACTGGTTTGCAATACACTGAGCCTCATGCGCGACCAATTTGGATAATTTTATTGTCGGCAATTATTTGATGGAGCGCATCATAGATCTCTCCTATTTGATATATCAACGGAGTTAAGGCATCGAATCCGCTTTCCCACCTTGTGGCACTCAGTGTTTTTAAAGTGAGACTACTTATATGTTCCTTGAAAATGGTGTGTTGGCATATATTAACTTCCAAGTAATATAATATACGAGGGATGATCGAAAAAAAGGTTACAAAGTCTATTATGCTATATGTGTTAGACATAGCTGGAAGATCAACACACCTGATGATGGACGGCACTCAACACTAGTCCTCGATGTAATCACCTTTTTTGTTCAAGCACTTGTCACAACGGTAGATGAGGTTTTCCATACCGGTTGCACAGAAATCCGCGTCAAGTTCTCGTAGCCACCGTGAGGCAGCTCTTTTGACATCATCACATGTCAGATAATGGTAGCCAGCCAACCAAATGGTAGTCCCAGCTCAGCTGATATTGAGCGTAATATTCTTGTTCTGTCCTCACGAATACACTCATCTACAAGGGCACAGTTCACGTCAGTGGCTGAGGTACTGGATCTACCGCTGTGTCGAGGCTTGTCATTAACAATACTGTCCGTCCTTATTTGAAGGCACGACACCACTTCGCTACATGTTGCCTTGAAATTTCCCCCTCCCTACACCCCTCCACAATCTGCCTATGAATGTCAGCAGGTGTAGTGTTTTTGGCCCACAGGAACCGCACCACTGGCCTCACTTCTACTCTTGACCAATTTTCTAGACGAGTCACCAATTTAAATGTCCGCTTCTCGGGTGTACATGGTCAGAATCCGAAGTCTTCAAACCCGCAAGAAGACAAACATGTTATTAATTTACACATAAATTTTCGTTACGTTACAATGAATAAAACAAAAGTTACATGCTTTGTAACCTTTTTTTCCGATCATCCCTCTTAATAACTTTCAAGTTTTCAATAGGCTTTTTTTTTTCTTCTCTTCAAATTTCGCTGCCCTAAAAATTTACCGCTCTGGGCGGTGGAACAGTTGCCCCCCCCCCCCCCCGCCTTCCGCCTGCCCTGTGTGTGAAATTGGGCCCTCATATATGAATCGTGAAGTGAAAGACACAATGATATTAAAAGTTAAGAGTTGGTTGTTGACTTGGTATTTTATGCACAGTAAGGCCGTGCATTTAAAATATGTGTGTGCAACCTGGTTATTTAAAGTGGGATCCATGAGTATTTCCGTACAAATTGTCCATGACTATTTTCATTAATTTTTCTATTA
Organism: Lepisma saccharinum; assembly: GCF_977018435.1. Classification (NCBI taxonomy): domain Eukaryota; kingdom Metazoa; phylum Arthropoda; class Insecta; order Zygentoma; family Lepismatidae; genus Lepisma; species Lepisma saccharinum. Next base: position 46,296,735 of record NC_139254.1, on the reverse strand, counting down.
CATCTTATTTGTTTTTAAGAGATGGATTTTTATGTATGCTGATGCAGAAGTTGTCAACAGCTTGTTTTGAGTTTTCTTTTAATTCTTGAAGCTCTTTTTGGGTCGAATAAAGTGCACGAACATGGTGATGGACAATTTCCACGGTAATACTCATGGATACCACTGTACGTACAGTAAGGCAAAGGTGAGGCATACATTCCACAAGTATAGCATATAGACTGGTGTGTCGTGTAATAGCGCAGATATCACGATACGTATTACGATAATGGAGTAATTGTGAAAACTGGTATAGTCACGCATACTTCTGGTTTGTTATGATCCCCTTGAAACTCAATGATATTGTTACAACCCATAATAGGCCGTGACTGTACAATATCCCCTACTGTACAAGGAGTGAGATACTAGGTTGCTTGTTTCAAAGCGGGCTTTAATATGCGATAAATGTACATCGACGACGAAGCTTACATTTCAAGCATATTAATATAAAATTCCTGTTTACTGCACTTTGTCTGAACTACATATTATTATCATATTCGTATTTTAAATGAATCGATACTTGTGCTGCCATCTATTTTTCTTTCTCGAAACTAATTTCTTTCTATCTCTTGTTAGCTGGCTTGTAACAACTCTTATTGAAACCAATGGCCACGTTTATGTAATTGAAATTTAGGTTCTGGCGCTCAAAGATGACTTCCGGTTTGGTGTCCGCCCAGCCCTTAAGCCGCCCCTGCTAATTTTGTCCAGGTGTTCTCCAAAATTTGCACCGGACTCCCGATGACTATAATGTTGAATATTGGTATCAATATATTGACAATCACTGACAGACACACAATTAGAACCATTGAGATATTAAATTCTCCGTCGTAGAAGAACATGGTTATCCCTTTAGTCCACTAAATTTCATTTGCGAACACTGGCGTACGCAGAATTTTTTTTTTCTGGAGAGGCTGCAATTGTAAAGTTGAATAATGCATAGCTTCTATCTAGAGGGGGCGACATGCACAATAAGGTATTCCGCATTTTAAAAACTATCCACGCAGTCGGGAGTCATTTTAAGGCGAGTTTGCTTTCACCACTCGGTTTTACCTGAGTTCTTCACAGCTTTTATTTGAAAATGTTATTTTCACAAAATTTCGGAGGAGTCTGTAGCCCCTTCGCCCCCCTCCTCTGCGTCCACCAGTGTCTACGAATTATTTAATTTTATGGGTATTCATGTTATATCAAGTATTTTGACTGTAGACTCAAAAGATCGATAGATCAGAAGATCCAGCAATGTTGAAAAGAGAGTTGTTGGTGCTTTCAATATGTAACCGTTATTTGTTCCGTGGGTACTAATTCGACTATTGAATAACTAATAAAATAGCATTTGAATCATTCTCCGTTGCAGTAAATAATGACTGTGTAAGTTTCTGTGCATATTCCAAGATAGTAAAGAAGGGTTATGAGAGCAACACATTGTCCATATATTCTCATACTTCTCAACCAATATGCCTGTTAAAATGAAGAGCTCCAATAATGCATCAAGTGGCAATAAAATCTTATTTTTGCAGCCAAAATACCGAGAAGTGTGCATAATAGTTAACGATTACAGTAAAACGGTTACAGGCACAGGCCTCTAGCCTGTATGTTTAATGAAATTTCAATAACGAAAAGTACTTACGTTCTAAATTCAGAGAAAATTCTGGAATGTCGTTTCCCTGTGAAAGCAATGCAAGGTAACTTCATTTTTAAATCTTCTTGTACACGGTTCGGTTGTAAAGAAACGCACGACTCGACACACGGTTGAAATCAATGTTAGCGCGAACAACAAGACGTTCATGGTGTCATCAGCTTCCTTCCGTGCAATGAAGTGCGCACAGAAACGAAGCCAAACCTAGAGGAAAAACAGTTCTCTCGTGCTTTTGGCAATACGCACAGAAATATCTGTTCTGAAGTGAAGAATGGTTGAAATTATTTTCTCTGGGTGATTTAAATTTCAATCAGCTTGCAAAACGTAAAATAAAATATTCATTTGAACTGACTGAGTCGACATGATGAAGACTGAGTACGCCAACTTACTAACTTTCGAAAATGATTTCTTCAATTATGACTAAAACCCGCGCGAATATATAGATTTAGTCATAAATAGCCGAATCAAGACAGATCAAGTGAAATATTGCATTTATCATTAATATACAAGAACATGGTTTATCTCTTCGTTCACAAAATCTTATCTTTGTATTACACAGTAATTTCCAAGCATTCCCTTGATTGTTGGAAGTGATTGTTCCAAGTAATGACATGGTTTCATAGTTGACAGAAACAGATAAATTAACTAAACGATCTAAAGTAAATGTACATACAACATGCTTGTGAATCGATATGTGTCAATTCATTTTGTTTGTTGCTTGTGAACTCATATTAGCAAGGCCAATCAGGGAAATAAGTATCTTTATCAAATTACTTGCAATGAAGATATTCCAGGAGTTTTTATATCTACAGCTCTCTTAAAATATGCATTTCACCAACAAAAATATCCTCCAAACAGCTAATCTATCACAAAACATTTTACAGGCTGGGATTGTTTACCGGTAACTTAAATATCGCACTGCTTTCTTGCTTCCATTTTCAGGAAACTTCCAACCACGTTAAGGAACAATGTTTTTCGCAGAGTTGAGTGAAGAAGAGGAGCAACACCTTCGGAGTCTTCTGAAGGAAGACCCAGAACAAATCCGGAAGGACTTGGAGTATCTAAGGGAGTGGCTGCAGAAGCAGCCCCACTTGCCACATGACATGGGTAACATTTTCAATAGTTTATTTACTATATCCAACATGTAACATACCAACAGAAAAGAAATTACCGTGATCCACAAAAACTTGTAGCCGTATGTATATAACTTGCCTTCATTTAACAGATTGATTAGATATTCACGGAAAACAGAATTGTTGCTCTTAGAAGTGAATGTCCCAAAAACCGAGGGATATTTGTTCATGGTTATATTTTTTCTTCTGTATTTCTCTATTTCACTATATATCTATCCATCTATACACACACCCACACACACACACACACACACACACACACACACACATGCACGAACACACACCCCCCACACATACGCACGTCAATCGTTGAGTGGTTCTTGGAATTTCCTCACCATTTCTAAAACAAAGAAAGAAAATATACAAATCCCTATCTTTCCGGAACACCACACATTGTCGTATCCACCATTTGCAATTCCGACTCAAAATTTCAAGACGGGTAAGACACATAGTGGTTCGATTCCCACTTTAAACTGTAGGGCTAGTCCTAATTAGCCCTACTGTTCATAAAGTGGACTTAAAACACAAAATCAATCAATCAATCATTATTCAAAAGTTCCACATTTCCCAATTAAGTATAATCCATAAACAATCATTGATGTCTCAATTTCTTTACCCGTTTTTACGTCCCAGTACAGAGCTAGTGCGCTAGTGCACTCCTTCTTAGACCTAATTTCCATTCTGTGAAATGTAGCTATACCGCTCCAGTCATTCCGAGAATCCAAAATTTTTACATCCGGTCACTCATCACCTCCATGAATTCTTCTCTCATCACCCACGTTCTCTCTCTATCCAAATCAAACCACTCATCAAAATTCAAAATACCCGATACAAAAGTTACACTCCCCCCCAATTATAATAAATAAAAATTAATCCTTGATCTACTATTAATTCCTTTGTCGGAGTCTTGTTAAGGTGTCATTAACAATATGTCACGTGAAATGGCAAAATGCATTTTCCAAAATGGCCGATACGCCCCTGTGCTGTCATTTTCCAAATCAATTCTGAACCCAGCAAAACACTCGCCCATACCCTTACGAATTTCAACAATTCTACTCCCACCAGCTTTAAACCTTATTGGCACCAGGGGAATATGACTAGTGGGGGAAGGGCGGAAGGGGAACGAGAAAATATTATAAGGGCAGTTACATTAAAACTCCTCAACACCACACACACACACACACACATTTATTCCTGTATGGTGATTTGTGTTTGTCCGTCTTTATGCCGAGTGGTCGTTTACTGCCTAATTATAATTCTTCATTATGATTTTTTCTCCAAACGATTCGTTAGGCATTAGTTTCTAGTAGCCTATTTCAGTATTGGAAGGCAGGTAGAAAATGTTTTAAATGGTTTTCCCATTTATAATATTACAATTCATCGTCTTGTGAAGAAAATCAAATGTTTCCAAGAGTTTAATTTTCTTGCAAAATAAGCCTGACGTTGGAAGAATTTTTTTTTTAAATATTTGAAGTTTAATTCTCCTATTCGTATGCGCTTTGGAGAAAGAATAAGCCACTTTCAGTACGTCCGAAGACTTGATTTGATATTCCTCCTCCTCGATAACAAGGACAGCCAAATGAGACAGCCTGGCATCCAGAATTTTGTTTCGAGCAAGGCTTCTCAAAGGTTTCAAACACAGAAATGTTCCTTCACACGCTGCATTGGAAATTGGGATTGTTACATAGATTATAGCTAGAGTGATACCTCGTGAAATGCAAATTTAAACTTTGATAGGAAATCGAGAAAATCTATTAAGTGGTCTACTTTTCATTTTATTAACGCTGAAGAGTTTTGAGCAAAATCTGCATGTCAGCTTTCATGGCAATGGTATCACGGGAATAAAAATTTAAAAAAAGTTACATTTATCTCATAATTGATGAACAATTTGGACGCTGGTACATGACTGTACACATCGACCACTAATCTCCAAAGACTTTTCTCATCACAAAAACTTGACAAAAAGTTTCTTCTCCTAGCAGAAACCAGACCTGGCAAACGAGGGTAGCTAATTACTCTCATTCCGCATATTTATATCATTTGAAAGAATGTTCGAGCAAGGTTTGTGGCGTGCGGTGAGAGATTCTAGGCATGTAGAAAGAGTATTATATTTCATTTCGTCATATGTGTGCGAGATAATAGAGTATCGAAAAGCTATTCTTTCTTTTCCTTGTTGCACATTTACTTATGGAAAATTGTTGAAAGATTTATCGAAAGTCTCTTTGAAAGAACTCTAAAGCATATGGTCTTTTCAAATCTTCAAATAACTGACAAAATATTATTCTGTGTAAGGATTTGTTTTATTAGTAACAGAACTTTTCAAACACTTAATAGTCTGTAATTGATTTCTTGGCAAATAACTACATTTTTAGTATCAGTCAATTCGGCATTGCTTCACATAGAAAATGCATTTGTTCACAAAACCTGTAAAGGAATCGGCTATTTTCCAATACTGTCGACAACAGCTGCCGTTTGACAGACAGAAATCAGACTGTAAAATCTTTTCTTTTTCAAAAAGAAAAGAAAGATAATGAGAAACTTCCTTTATCAAGTGGCCAAAGTGAACTTTCTTTACTTTAATCTTTAACTTTTCAGATGTTCCTTTCTTGACGTATAATAGAAGATGGAATAGTAGAGGCAAGTGGCCATTTGTGTGGTATGTTCACGTTTCAAGCAAAACAGAAGTTACAAAATGGTAAAGATTGCAACTGCTTATGTAAAGACACTTATTTTATGGACTATACTTTTATCGCAAATTTTAAATCACATGCTACACTGCCTGTTTGTAAACTTTTCCCTTTGAATATTATAAATATTGTAAGGTTTTGAAATGGAATGGAAAATAGTGGCATTACGAAACATTTCCTACATAATATATATATATTTTTTTAGTTCCTAAAATAATCATGTGTAAATTTAAACAGCGAATTCTATGCAGATTGGTAATCCCTCTTACCCATTAGTAACAAATTTGTTCAGAAGATTTGCGTTCAAACATTTAAGATTTTAAATTTGTGTTGGAAACTTTTATGTAGATATAGTTTCACTATAACTTCACAGACTATTGTATGGTTAATGTTAGTATATATTACATACATGTAGAATGTAAGAAATAGATTCTTGTTTCATTTATAATTCTATGTTTACAATTGCAGATAACAAAATGTTATTAAACTTCCTTCGTGGACGGAAATACAGTTTAGGGGACACCAAAGAGAAGATAGATAAATATTACACTTACAAAGGAATGATACCTGAAATGTGTGCGAACACGGATCCTTTATCACCTGATTTGAAACTTTCCATGGAAAAACAGTGAGAATAATTCAGTTTCTACAAGTAATTAACTGTCCCTTTTTGTTATTCATGGCGAACATGGAAAAGTTCAGTACAAGATTCAATAATTAGTAGTATCGAATAAGAAATAATTTTAATCCGTAATTTTCTTTTCAGGGTCGCTTGTATACTTCCAGGATACACACCAGAGGGGTACAGAGTGTTTATATTGTCCTTCCAAGATGTTCATCCTCAAATGTATGACTATGACGTAATTACAAAGCGAATATTCTGTAGTTACAACACTATATTGGCTACTGACAATCTACACAGAGGCGCCGTGCTAATCATGGATGTTATTGCATTCAAAGCAGCCCATGCCATGAAAATAACCATTCCACAAATTAAGAAATTCTTGTCGTTAGCCCAGGTAAGCTGAATATAAGTTATTATATATTTCTCAATGTTTGGTAAACTGCAAGCAAAATTCATTTCCAAATTTCACCATAGTTTTATCAGAAGATATTGGAAGCATCAGGACAGACATCTGCGAGAGGGTTATCAATAATTTTGTGGAGCGTGTAAATGCTTGCAGACTCAGCAGGGGTGAAATATGCCTGACATTGTCTTTCGTGCGTAAATAGGAGATGTTACTGCTTACATATATGTGAAATATAACTATTTGCATGATATTTTCCATATTTTTATTTAATTTTCTAATTCGGCGTCCTATACGGAACACCCTATATTATTATTGATCATTTTCACTGAAATATCCCTACTTCATTTGCTAGCTGGAACACGAGTAGTATATAATAATTCATTTGTGACCACTTCCAGTTATCGTATAAGTTACATTTTGGGGTGTGATGTGGTCATTAAAGCAGCATTTTCTCTTCAGAAACCAAATTGTTTTACCGAATTTCGTTCTGTTAAATAATCCTTTAAATTCCCGTTTTTACATTTTGAGATTATAATGTGGACTTTACCTTAGTGTCGTGTAATCTCAGTCAATTATTGCGCGAAAGCCATGACACTACCAGAGGATGCAATATCAGTCACGTTTTTCGCCATACTATACAAAATGTGCCTTTGAGCATTAGGTCCAGCTGGACCAGACCTCATCCCTCCCTACGTTATTAAAGGTTGCTCAGAGGCGCTCAAGTTCCCTCTCCACACCCTCTTTAATTTAATCTTGAAAACAGAAAAATTCCCCGCAAGTTGGAAAACGACGGAGATTTGTCCAATCCCGAAAGCAGCAGATAAGACAGACATAAGTAACTACAGACCAATCGCGAAACTGTCAGCTCCAGCTAAACTCTTTGAGCAAATAATTTATAATCATATTTACTCGCATGTCAAACCAATCCTTTCTCCACACCAGCATGGATTTGTACAAAACCGTTCAACTGTGACTAATCTCGTCGAATTAACAAATTACGTTGCGTCAATTATTGACGATAAAGGACAAGTTGATGTAATATACACGGACTTCTCAAAGGCCTTCGACACGGTACACCACGATGCTTTAAATCAGAAACTAGCCTACATCTGCATCTTCCCGCAACTTATAAAACTACTTGCTTCATATTTACAGAACAGACGACAATTTGTCATGCACCAAGGACTAAGGTCCGCCTATTACAAGGTTCGAATATAGGCCCCCTGCTGTACTTGATTTTCATTAATGATTCACCCGACGCACAAAAAGACTCCGAAAAGTTAATCTTTGCTGACGATGTCAAAATTTTCAAACACATTAAAAGAGATCACGACTGCACGAAATTACAAGACGAACTTAACGAAGTACTTGATTGGTGCAAGAACAACAAGGTTAATCTCAATCTCAAGAAATGCAAAGTAGTATCATTCACACGTAACAAACATCCCATCCAATACTCGTATAACATTTCCGACGTAGAAATCCTAAGAGAGAATACTGTAACTGACCTTGGAGTCACATTTGAGAAAGCTTTAAATTTCCAGACACACACGCTGCGCGCATCCTCAGTGAAGCACACAGGAACCTAGGATTTGTGATGAGAATGGGTAGCCAATAAGAGAAAAGAAACCTTTTTGCTACTTTACTATACGTTTGTCAGATCAAAACTTGAATATGCCTCAGTCGTTTGGGACACGTTATTTAAAATGGAAATCGATAAAATAGAGAAACTCTAAAAGAAATTGTTAAGGTATTTAGTATATAAATTAGATGGCATTTATCCAAAATTCACTTCAGGTGACATCTTACGCAACATGCTGAGTGTCCCGTCCCTTGAAAAAAGAAGACAGATGCACCAGTTAACATTCCTTTCCAAACTTTCAATGGAAAAATAGACTCCTCCGTACTTCTCGTAAAAATAAACTTTTATGTTCCATACTCAAAATTAAGACCCAGAAATGACCTCTTCCAAATTTCACTCGGTAGAACCAGGATAGCCAAAACGGATCCCATGAGGAGGATGTGCGTGTTGTACAATACAGTCTCCAATAATACCCCTGACATTGATCTATTTAGACCTAAAAGCAAACATATTATATGAACCCTGTATAATAGCATTGTAACCAAATATGTTGAATGCTTTATGATATACCACCCTTGTATATTGTTGTTATGTAACAATTATTTCTGTTCCTTCTTATAGTTTCTTCTCTCACTGTTTTTGTTTTCTATTTCCAATTCTTAATTACTTTTGTTTTGTCAACATGTATGTGAACTTAACTCAGAATTCAACTTCAAAGCAATGTAACTGGGCATTTGCATGTAGTGTTTAATAAATAAATAAATAAATTAGCTGTAGATATTAGCCACTAGGCATTAGCAGTAACGAGGATCTTTCGTATAGACATGCAGCCAGTATAGTCTGTGGGGCTCGTTGTATCGTCCATGTGTTTTGATTATCCCTTCATGCATTCCATCTTATTATTATTCATACCCATCTTCGCGATAAAACAAATCAATCAATTATTACATTATGGAGCAGAAACTTCAATTAAACGTCTACAAGAACTCAATCTTTTTAAGAACAAACAGCCACGGATATACAGGGTGTCTCAAAAGTATTAGCGCAAACTCACGCAGGTGAAAGTACACGACAGTAGAAGCAAAAAAGTATCAGTAAACATGGGTCTGCAAACCAGCCGTTTTCGAGATAATCGTGAATGTGTGATTACAAACCGCCACTGACTTCATTGTTGATAAACGTCGTCCTAGTTGGTAAAATGCTAATAATGTGTGCGATTGTGCGATTCGAAGCCGTCACTGATTGCATTTTGTAAACACCAAGTGCTTTACTCCTTGCGCGTTCCGAGGTTTACTCGTTGTTTACAAAACAGAACATTTCCGAGAGGTGGCGTTGCAATCAAACAAGATGGATACAATCAGTACACAGTCTAGTAATGAGATCTCCAATGACATTTCTTACTGTATTATTAGTATTTTACGAACTAGGACGGCGTTTACAAACAATGAAGTCAGTGGCGGCTTGTAATCACACATTCGCGATTATCTCGAAAACGGCTCGTTTGCGGACCCATGTTTACTGATACTTTTACCTGTGTCAATTTGCGATATTTCTTATGAGACACCCTGTATAATCAGAAATAAGATTTTGGAGCTACTCTATGGGGACGCCCCAGTTTGGCGCCTCCGAGGGTAGCGCCATTATAGTTTCCTGGGTCGACCTGCCCTTGGGGCCGCTCCCGTGCATAAAGTGCATTACGCCAAGGTAAACAAGTTGACAACAAATGGTTCATGCTCGACTGTCAGAAACATTGTAGCGCAGGAGCATTTCAAATGCCAACCTCGCCCTACCGAAAGGGAAAACGGGAAACCCAACATGCCTTACATGAACAGATCCCAACATATGAGCACACTATTGTTCTGTTTGTACGTCACGGACACTTCTGCGTTGTCGCGATCCTATTGAATGAAAATGAGGTTATTACATCCCAGAAGTGTCTGTGACTGTACTTGCTCAAGCTCTAACTGTGGTAAAGCCAAACTTTCGAGAATTCCCACTTAAAAATATAATGATTCATTCTCGACCACATAGACCATTAGCAAGGAATAGGCTTCGTCCATTTTCCATAAACGAGGGCTTTGACAGACGAGATAGAAGTTGACAGAGATTTGATACTTGAAATTAGCATCTAAGAGAGCCAGCATATGCAACAATGTATTAAGTCAATAGTCACCTATTTCTAGGTTTATTTCTTTATTTCCTTGTTCTTAACGTTTACTATTTTAGAATCAGGATACAATCATATTAGCTGGTGGTTAGCACAGCGCGCTACGATTACAGAATTCTCGGATTTGAATCCCGGGTAAGATGTGAACAATCGTGTTTGTTCTGAGTGAGAAATAAAGAATTGAGCAAAACTGATATAAGAAAGAATAGAAATAAAATTATGTGGTAGTGATTATTACATCGCATTCCCACGGTGGCTCAGCCGGTAACGCGTCTGACTACCATGCTAAAGGTCACGGGTTCGATCCCCGGCCGGTTCAAATCCGGGAACTTTTCTAACGATGGAAGCTGTCCCGGCGCCCACCCAGCGTCGAATAACATGGGTACCTGGGGGAAACCCTGGGGCGGTAAAGGAGGTCAGGGGCGTGATAATGATCACATCAACCCCACTCACGACCGGATCAAGAAAGTGTGGGGCGTTACCCCCACACCCCCTATACGCCTTCATGGCGTGGTGCTATGCACAGGGGAGCACTTTTCCTTTCTTTTTTTTATTCCCACTCCAATGACCATGTCTTCAATTCCCTGCGGTGACAAAATCTTTCGTAAGATTTGTTTCCCATTGTTTAGCTGTTCTGTTTGACATTATAGGAGATATTAGGCGAACCCAGAAAGTAAATTTCCCACTCGCCCACGGGTGGCAGGCCATGCGTATTGAAACCGGTTTTGCGCATGCGTGAGAGGCACATGCCCTGGCTAGTGAATGTCCTAGAATACGCCTCCCGAAAGGCCTCAGTAGCGTCGCGGCAGCTAAGAAACATGGCGGCTCTTATTCCATCTCCCGCCGCGTGCGAGGTTCCTTCGGTGATAAAGTTCTTGAACGCACAAAACATACAGCCGATCGAAATTCATCGTCAACTGTGTAAGGTGTATAGGTCAAACGTCATGAGTAAGCAGATGGTGCGTCGTTGGTGCAGGACATTTACTGAAGGCCGACAAAATGTGCATGACAACGAGCGCATGTAGCTAGGCGAACTGCAGCCCTTGTGGACAGGTTCGGTTGTGAGGTGTTCGATCATCCATCGTACAGCCCGGATCTCGCTCCCAGTGATTACCTTTCTTGGACCTGAAAAAGTTCCTGTCCGGTCAACATTTTCACAGCGACGAAGATGTTCAGACGTTGTCACTCAGTGGTTCGGCGCCCAGGCGGCGGAACTTCTACGACGCAGGTATACAGAAGTTGGTCCCACGCTATGACAAGTGCCTCAATTCCGGCGGGAATTATGTTGACAAGTAACTGGACAAGTGCTGTACCTGTGGCAATAAATCATTGAATGATATAATGTTTCCTTTTTGTGCACGACCCCAGGGAAACTTACTTTCTGGATGCGCCTAATACTGGGTGAGTCTTATAAAAGAGGTCCCGTGGAAAATGTGCTCCTTGCACGTAGGCAACCCTGGTACACAGAAGAGAAGAACGGGGTAGAGAACAGTCCAGGATATCGGTGCCAAGCAGTTTCGACAACATGACACAGAGGGGGATTGAAAAGAACGTGTACAGTAGTGACCTTGAGGCAGGCAGCGTGCAGGTCAGTTGAATGCAGTTGAGCGGCGAGGAAAGTTGTGAGTGTGATTCGGTTGGTCAACATGGTGTTAACTGTGCAGCAGCGTATCTTTGTTGTCGAGACGTTTGCACGCCTCGGTTCTTGGAAACAGTGTGCAGATTTGTTTACGACGGAGTTCGCGGTGAATGGAGTTCCAGCGAAGGCCCCAACCAAATCAGTAATGCAAAAACTGATTGCAAAATGGCTGGAAACCGGATCCGTGCTGAATAGGCCAAAAGTGCGTCCAAAGACTGTCCGCACTGAGGCAAAGGAGGGCGACGCAGCGCAGATAATGATACGGCTAATGATCATCTCGGCGTTTGGCACAACAGTTGCAGGTGTCCCAGTCAACCGCTATGCGGATCCTGAAGCAGGACTTGAACTTGCACGCATTCAAAGTTACCGTGATGCATCAGGTGCGGGATGTGGACAAGGAAGCTCGGGTGCAGTTTTGTGAGTGGTTTCTGTCCAACATTGATCCGGAAGTGCTGCAGGATGGTTACTTATTCATTTCCGATGAAGCATGGCTCCATTTGTCAGGCTACATAAACTCCCAGAACACGCGACACTGGTCAGGTGACAATCCAGACGTGTTCGTGGAGGTTCCACTGCACGCCCAGAAACCCGGTGTCTGGTGGGCCGTGTCGTCCGCCGAATCAACCCCGTGTTCTTCCATGAGACTGTGAACTCGACTCGTTACACCAGTAACATATTCAACGCTTAATTTCAGCAGGATGGAGCCACAGCGCATACAGCATGTGCAACTATCAGGCGCATTGAGTCAGTGTTCCCGTCTGATCGCGTCATCAGCCGTGGCACGAACCAACCTTGGCCACCTCGTTCTCCAGATTTATCACCCTGTGATTTCTCCTTGTGGGGAGCTCTAAAGGGACAGGTGTATAGCAGCAACCCTCACACACTCGAAGAACTCCATCCCGCAGGATGTCCTCGCCCGTGCTTTTTAGAACATGTGGTATCGTCTGCACACGTGCCTCGAGGTCAACGGAGGACACTTCCAGCACCTCTTCTAGGTAGGTTGTTGTCCCGCTGTACTGTATTTACAGAAGAGATGTTTCATTCATTTACGTTTATGTCAAGTTGTCTAAACTGCTTGGCACCGATATCCTGGACTCTTCTCTACCCCTCTCTTCTCTTCGATGTACCAGGGTTGCCTACATGCAAGGAACACATTTTCCACGGGCCTCTTTTAACACTCACCCAGTATTATAGGCTAAACACGTTAAATATGATAAGTATTAGATTCCCATAATTGAATTGCTCATGTACCTGGTGGAGTGGTTAGCACAGCACTCTATGACGCAAGGTATCCCAGGTTACGCCTGGGCATGAGTGTTCTTTGTGAATTTCATCATATAATCACTCACATTAATCATTGCGATTAGCGAAAAGTAGCAGACAAATATAATAGAACCAACATTGGTTGTTTTTTAGCACTACTGTACGCCAGACAATATGTTTTTCCAATTCCACGGCTTCACCTCTTTTGACCTTTTCTCTCCATAAATCTTTCTCTCTATACACACAAATGCTCTCTCTCTCTCCAACATACACAAATGAGGAAATCTTTGGGTTGGCCTATCAATGTATGAATATAAAATCCAATAATAATAAAATAATAACAATGGTAACCCATGGTGTAACAGCCACAATGTCTTGCTGTCGACTGCTCGCCTCACATCCACTTTTCGAGGTGGGATTTCATCCATCCCGTTACGGGGTGACGTGTTGTCAGCAGGATGAACCTGCAGTCGTTGTTGCACGTTTCCACGATCGGGTTACGTTACTCATTCGTAGCTCCCCAAGTTCCTCACGATGATGGATGGCCACCGGTTCCATACACAGACTGAAATCTCAGGAAAAAATATGTTACTCTTCCCCCAGGAGACTCGAGCCTGCGCGCCTCCGTCATACTTTGGGCCTCACGGACAATAAATACTAATATTTTCTTTCCCTTTCTCCAAACAGGAAGATTGATTGATTTGCTTCATTTAATTCGTTTTTGTGCCACTTTTGGCTAATTTGCGAATATAGGGATGAGTGTTGACATGATTAAATTGATGAATGGAAGCTCACAAACATCCATGCACAGGCCAGGATTCGAACTCGGAACCCCTGGTGCCGTAGCGTAATGTGCTAACCAAAAAGGAGGAAGTAAAGGCGGAACGTTATGATCATTCATGATTACATAACTTTTTTTCACGGATTTATCCTTCTTTCTCTTCATCTGCTAGCTTTCTTCTTTCATACATTTCTCGGATGGAATGCTAAAAAACTAGAAAATTATGCTTATCGTCAATTAGAAAATATGCCTCCATAACGTAGTTTGTAATCTGCGATATATGAAACTGTATTGTAAATTAAATAATTGCTTCCTGTTATTCTGTTGCATTTAATCAAGGCCATCTTTAATGCGAGAGAGGCCGAAGCCTTCAATTTGGCAACCCTGTAAACCGTGACATCAGCCGGCTGATGTTACTCGGAAGAAACATTAGAAAATGAACGTCCAAAAGTAATAAAGTAATACTTTTCTGTAGCCTATTCATCCCCTAAGCACTTCATTCGCCAAAATTGTATTCGCTAGTGTATTCAACGTTATTTTTCATAAGTATAGCAGTATGTTATTAAGTTGTTTCAAATATACATAACATTTTTTGAGAAGCATTTCGCGGAGCATTCCGTGCGTTTCACATGTCGTGAATCATCAAATATAATAATTATCCAATATTGATGTCATTAATATTCTTAATTATCATGTGCAAAATAAATTAGCGACGCCGAAGAGCTATAACCATTACATAGAAGCTAAAGACATGTTTACGCAAAAAGCAAATTCCACGCTGAGAAAAGTTGTGTGTGCATGAGGCACCACACGCTACGTTTTTATTTGTATTAAGTACAAGAGTTTAACTACAACACTCAAACAACAATTCGGGAAACAATAGAAACTCAAACAAACCTCTAAGCGTATAAAACTGCCTAACCTAACAAAAAACCACTGATTCCTTCACTGTAACATATCTTCTTAAGAGAAAAACAACGGAAATGTAACACCTTCTAATTTCTAAGACATGCAAAATTATCCACTGTCTCGCAGGGAGTACATAGTCACCTGCACTCGGCATTATTTTAACCTTGTACATACATGGGCTATATGTTTCTCACATCCACAACTATTTTGTACGTCTCACTTTTAGGGCTTTAAGGCTAGTGTGTTAAATCTTCCATGATTTAAATATTTAGTTGTTAGATTCAAATCTCATTCCGAAATGCTAGCAAATAAAATAAGGGCAAACTACACATTATTAGAAAGTTCCATACTGAGTATGAAATGCAAAGTTGGTCTGCTATTTTTTGCTTATTTGCAGTTATTTAAATTTATATTTCTATTGTTAATGTATGTTTTCCACTTAGCTACATCGTGATGTCAATCTTCTGTTGAGATTTGGAGAAGAAAAACATTTTACACAGTATTTCTTGTTTCTTTAAGAGTCAACATTAATTTTGCTATTCGCGCCCGTGCTATGTAGCTTGATGTTTAGGCCGGCGAGACAGCGTTGCCACATTTCAGGATTCCGGCCTTAATAAAGCTGGCCGTGATTTAGTACATACCTATTGAACAACAGTCAACCTCAAAATTATGCGTAACTCTCTACGCAACTCAGCAACGCCGTCTTAATTTGGATTGCCATTTTTGAGAAAACAAGTATCCACATTTCGATTACACCGTCTTATACAAATATATATGTAGTAGTTCTGCAACTTTGCAAGGGTTCCTACCTCAGGTAGTACTTTCAGTATGTTAGCTTTTAAATGAATCAACAAATATAAGGTTGAGGACTTTGTTCATTGACACGGAATGGCCCTACTGGAATCAGAGTTGCGAAAGAAGACAACGATTACTTTTAAAACTTGACAGCAATGGCAGAATTAAGAAACAATATATTCTAAAATTGAAATTACTCTTGTTTCTGCTATGTTCATAAGTAGTATAAAAGTATATAGGATAAACCCAACTTACAAGTGTAGAAAAGGCGAGGCTATTTGATTGAACAATCAGATTTGCTTACACTTAAAACAATGCCAAGATGGGGCCTGTACCCCAATTCTTCAGGTGTGATATGCTCTGATTTTTAAGAAATTCTGAATTTCTAGTGTAGAAAAGGCGAGGGCTCAACAGATAGATTTACCCATACTTAAGACAATGGCAAGAGGGGTTTATACCCTAATTTTTCAGGTGTGGAGGTTCGGGTTTAAGTCCTCATAAAATATGAAGCCTCCCCTGATGGCAAAATGATAATATTGTTGCCTTGTAAACAAAAGGCTCGGGGTTCGAGTCCTGATAAAATATTTAAGATTGAAATACATGTGGCAAAATAATATGTCCACAAGTGAGATTTTGAGAATAATTACTGCTAGTTGATAGCCCCCAAATCTGAACCCCCCCCCTCCCTCCTCTGCTCAGACAGATTCGGCCATGTGTGTAAAAGCTATATCTGTGTGATTGTTGTTTATAAACTTGTCAAAAATATGGCTATTTTGTATGAACACATACAATCCTGAATACAATTCTGGTTTTGTATTGTTCTGTTAATATAAACACAAGTGAGACTTACAGAATATTTATTGCACAGTTCAAAATCCAATTTTGAATTGTATTTAGTTGATATAGAGATGAGGTTTTAAACCTGGTGAAGTGTGTTGTACATCAGCAAAACTATCACCAAAACCTAGTTACTGCTGTTGTTTGGGTATAAAAGCACCAGCTCAGCCACTAACTGCTGAACCCAACTGATATTTTTTATTAAGTATAAAGTTTTGAATTGAAGCCCAGAAAATCTTATATAATAAACAACAAGAAAAAATGCCAAAACAAAAATATTGCAATCGGTGTAATAAAAATATATCTAGTTCTCATTGGGCTAGGCATTGCCGTATTTGTAACTCTAAGAAATGCAGAAAAGCCACAAAAATGTGTCCAAGATGCCATAAAATATTAAGCAAGGCATATTACAAATGGCATAAGTGTAATTCTTATGTACAGTCATCAGCATTGCCCTCACAACCATCCACATCTGGTCTGAAAAGGAAGCATGAAACACCTGTTAATGCTTCACCTGCAAAGCAGCCACGCCATGCACCTATCCATAGCAGTTTTAATGCCCAACTTAGGGATTATCGGTTTGTATCAGAGCCAAGATGTGGCATTGAGAATTTTTTGAACAGTAAAAAACCTGATATACAGGCAATTCTAAATGCACAAAATGGCTCTTATAAGCTGTCCCTCAAATTGTATACTCAATATAAGAAACCAAATGGCACAAAATTTACACAGCCCCACATAACAGAAACTGTACCGGTTTATTCAAATACAAATTCGGACAAAATAATAAGCAGGTTGATAGATCAATTGAATATGAAACACTCTGAATTTGCGGCAAAAGAGTCAGGATGGAGCCTATGCGGTTCATCACACAAGTTATATGTTAATATTTCTGAATTCAACCCATTACAAGGTTCTACATATCTGCCATTACCTGCCAATATCAAAAACAAAAGAGCCGTGGTCAATATTGAAAATACCGACCAGAAATGCTTTTTGTGGTGTATTTTAGCTGCTTTGTATCCAGTTTCAAGGCATCCTGAGAGAATAACTTATTACAAACAACATGAACATCTTTTTGACGATGCAATGGAGGGTTTGGAATATCCAATGTCTGTTCAGAATATTGATAAATTTGAAAAAAAGGCCAGGCACATCAATGGCAAACAATTATCTATTAATGTATTTATTTGTTCCACTGGCAATTGCTTGATAGCACCTCTCAGAATCAGTACACTTGATGATGATTCTGCTGTTCCGATTGATCTGCTCTTAATTGAAGGGAATAATACATATCATTACACTCTGATACACAGTCTTGAAGCTTTAGTGAGAAAACAACAAGGCAAATCCAATACAATATTCAAGTCGTGCAGAAGATGTTTAACTGAATTTGATGGTAAAAAAATAATAAATGGGGTTCGGGAAGTGAATGCAGAAATTGCTAAAAACAAGTTAATTGAGCATCTGAAATACTGTGGCAACCATAAACCTGTTCATATGGTGATGCCCAATCCAAGTGAAAATTGCAAATTCAAAAAGTATGAAGCCTCGTTGGAACACCCAGCATATATTGTCTGTGATTTCGAATCGAACGTCAAACCTCTTGAATTCTGCAATCCAGATCCTGAAGAATCTTCAAGTACATCATACCAGCTACATGAACCTTCCAGTTTTTGTTATACAGTTATACGGGATGGTGTAGCTAGTGAGCCGTGCTTATACATGGGACCAGATGCCATCAAAGAATTTGCACTTAGAATAGAAAATGAGTGCCGTGACATAGCATCTAACATCTTATTAAAATCAAAGCCCATGTTGCCTTTAACAGAGGAAGAGATTGAAGATTTCAACAATGCAGAAAAATGCCCGGTATGTGATTCTGAATTTTCAGATACAAATATCAAGGTGAAACACCATTCTCATACAGATGGTAAATTCTTAATGGCCCTGTGTAATAGCTGCAATATTCAGATCAAGAGACCAAGATTTGTCCCCATATTTTGCCATGGAGCATCCAATTATGATTTCCATCATCTGATCAGGTACAAGGGGTTTGACAAGCAGAATTTAAATATTTTAGCTGAAAATGATGAGAAATATATATCTATTAGCAAGATAATTAAAGTTGATGGTGTTCCTATTCACATAAGATTTCTTGATTCTTACAGATTTTTATCTGCTAGCCTGGCTACACTGGCAAATCAATTATCTGATGATCAATTCAAAATCACACGTGCTTTGTTTCCAAATCAGGACCTGAAATTAATTAGGCAGAAGGGTGTATATCCATATGACTATGTTACAGATTTTTCTAAATTTGATGAGTGTTCCCTGCCACCACAAGAAGAGTTTTACAGCAAAATCAGAGGATCTGGAATCACTGATGATGATTATCACCATGCCCAGTTGATGTGGAACAATTTAAATTGCAAGACATTTGGTGATTACCACATGGCATATTTGAAACTTGATGTGACCCTCTTAGCTGATATATTGCAGGCATTCAGAAAATCTTCTATGCAAAATTATAAACTGGACCCAGTGTATTTTTACAGTGCCCCGGGCCTAGCATGGGCCGCAACGTTTTTGAATACCAAAAAGCAATTGGATCTGATCCACGATCAAGATATGTATCTGTTTATGGAGCAATGTATAAGAGGAGGGATGGTGCAATGTTCCCAGAGATATGCCAGAGCAAATAACAAGCATATTATGCTGCCTGATTATGATCCAGCACGGCCATCAAATTTTATACTGTATGTAGATGCAAACAGCCTCTATGGTTATGCCATGATGAAAAAACTGCCATATGCAGGGCTTGAGTGGGTTGAAAATTACAATATTGAAGATCTTCAGGACTTTGATGACAGTAACTACGGCCTGTTCTTAGAGGTTGATCTGACAATTCCAGATAATTTGCACAACATATTTTCTGATCTGCCCCCAATTCCCGAGGTTCAGTGCTCACCTGGCTCTAAACAGAAGAAGCTCATGATGACCCTGGAGCCAAAACAGGATTATGTCATATATTACAAAAACCTCCAGTTCCTGATGAAACATGGTGTTCAAGTGACCAAAGTTGGCAAAGTTTTGAGGTTCAGGCACTCAGAATGGTTGAAACCATACATTGATACAAACACAGAGCTTCGAACATCTGCAAAGAGCCAATTTGATAAGGCCTTGTTTAAATTGATGGTGAATTCTGTCTATGGCAAAACTATTGAAAATGTCAGAAAACATACCGATGTTAAAATAATTACTGACCCCAGCCGGAGCAAAAAATTGGTTGCAATGCCTAATTTCAATTACAGAAAAATTTATGATGAGCACATGGCACTTTTCAACATGAAGAAAACAAAGATCAAGTTTGATAAACCTATTTATGTAGGGGCTGTGATATTGGAATTGGCCAAATTACACATGCTGGAGCTCTATTATGATGTGTTGAAACCTTTTTATGGTGATCGTGTAAAATTATTGTACATGGACACGGATAGTTTTATTCTTGATATTCAAACAGAAGATGTTTATCAAGATATGACACAGCCTGAATTGTTTCAATACTTTGATACCAGTGAACATACAAAGATTCAACCCCACAACAAAAAGGTGCCTGGCAAGTTAAAAGATGAGACATGTGGTGATGTTATTGTGAAATTTGCTGGGTTAAGTGCCAAGATGTACACTTTTGAGACATGTAGTGGCACTGTTGCCAAAAAGGCCAAGGGTATTGGCAAAGTAACTGTTGAAAAAGATCTTCAATTTGAAGATTATGAAAATTGCCTCAAATCCCAGAATTCAATCAAACATCAGAATCCAGAATCCAGAGTGTGGATCACTTATTGACTTCAAATATTGTAAGAAAAGTGGCCCTCGACCCACATGATGATAAGAGATGTATTTTATCATGTGGCATACATACTTTACCATGGGGTCATTGTGATTTGAGAAGTGGCAAACAATGCCCAATGACAGAGCATGATTTGAAATAAATAAACATGCCCATGAACTTATTTGGGTTCAAAAAACAGGTTATTATGGACCTGCCAACACCACAACCCTCTTCTGATATGCTGTCTAAACTGAGTGGCTTGTTAATTATTCATCTGAACAGCATACTTACAGATGTTGATGAAGAAACAGGTAAAACATTGTACATATTTAACAATAATTTAAATCATTACCAATTACCTGTAGGTGGGCAATTGCAATTTATTACAACCCCTGAGGGTGATGTCAAGATTTCAGTAGGGAGAAATATTTATAGAATTAAGCACTCAAACATGATTTCTGGCACTGTATATACTGTTTCTGCTGGTGACTGCTTATATATTGAGGTCCCTGGATCATATGACAAGCTTATACCCTTTTTTATAGAATTAAGAATCAGATACTCTATAATAAATAACCATTAAAACAAAAATGCCTAATGATATATTTGGCCATACAAGACATGAAGATCACAGTGATGAGATTCTTATGCTTGATGTCAGAGTCAAGAAATTAAGAAGTGATTTACAAGCTTTACAAACCACACTCAATGCCAGTCTTCAATTAGAAATTACAAATTTACAATCACAATGCATGGACCCTCTTCTTAAAATTGATTCTGAACTCAAATTGTTGCTTCAGAAATATACTGATCTTGCAACATTAGATAATTTTCAAAGTTTAGAAGAAGCTGTAGCAGCTCTTCAAGCCAAATTTAAGACCCAGGCCACCAACTCTGAGCAATTGAAACAACAATTGGAAGAGCAGATAAATAATGCCCAGGCACAGCTCCAAACAATTGTCAAAAGCATAAAATCACAAGAAGATTTTGATCTAGTCATTTCCACTCTAAAAGAACAGATTCAATCACTCCAAATACCTAATCTGGATCCTCTGCACAATGCCATAGCCGAGGTTAAAGAAAAAATTGAGACACTTGAAAATTTTATGAACAACTTGCCATCTTCTGATGCTTTGAGTGCAATAACTCGGAGTGTAGCAAATATTAAGCTGCAACTTGAAACATATGAAGATTTTGGAAAAATTCAAAGTACCATAACCCATCTTGAAGGTACAATAGCAGCAGTGCAAAGTGATTTGGCAAATGTACAAGAAACTCGCCTGCCTGGGATTGTAGATACACTTGTCAGTGTCCAGCAACAAATCACAAAGTTTGAAAACCTCAACACTGAATCTGAACTATCTCATTTTCATCACTTGATCGATGATATTCAAACAAAGCTTGAAATTTTACAACAATCCACACCCTCTCAGGCAGATATAGCCCTGCTCCAAAATGCTATGCAAAATGTGGCTGATGCATCTGAATTAAATAATGTGAAATTGGCACTTGAATCTTTGCAAAATACAGTATCAAATCTTCCTACATCACAGGAACTTAAAAATATTAAGAGAGCTGTGAATAGGATATTGAAATCAGAAGATATCAAGAATATCCAAGCAGAGATCAAACAACTCACTCAGACAGTGGCCACTCTACCAACCAATCAACATATTAATGAATTGCATGCCCTGTTTGAGGATATCAGAAGACAGGTCCATGATCTTACTGCTCAAAATTCAAAATTGGCAGTTGTTGAAAATTTGCAACAAATTGTAGCTAATATCAAGCAACAGCTAGGAACCATGGAATCCAATCAAGCAAATGCTCTGTCTGTTTTTGCCACCCAGCTACAAGATATTGTGCAACAATACAAGAAACTTATTGTAGACATAAAAATCAAGCCAGATCATGATGATGTTGTTAGGACCATCAATGAGCATCTTGAATCTGTAACAAGCAGATTGCTTACAGCAGAAAAGGAAATAACAGGCATAATCGAGAATCCAAAACATTCAGTAATTCTTGAATTGTACAGCATCCCCAACAAAGAATATGATTCACCATTTACACCAGGTGGCAAAATATATATGCTGTCCCCTGCACAATTTAATTATCAGTTTTTTGTTGGGGGCACATTGAGACCAATCAAGATCAAATATTGGCATCAACCACAGGCACACCACTACCCTACCTTATCAATAACAAATGCTGAGAACAAAGCAAAGGTCACCAGTGTAGAGTTAGAGGATTTTACAGACCCCAATACATTAGAAACATCTTATGCTGAAGATGATGGCTCTCTGGAATTTAATATACAAATAGGAGACAAATTATATTTAGAAAATCCTGCAGTATCAGCTGCTGAATACCCCATAGTTGCAATATTCTTGTTTACATATTATGTCTAGAGAAATTATAGTTGATGAATTACACAGACAAGCCAGGCATAATTTTAAGAGACTCCCAGTAGTCACAAAGGGCATAGATGATTTATGGCAAAGCGACTTGATTGAGTTGTCAAGTGGACAGTTGAAAAACTTAGACAAAATCAACAAGGGCTACAAGTATCTACTCACTGTAATAGATACATTTTCAAAATTTGCCTGGGCTGTGCCACTCAAATCCAAGACTGGAAAATATGTTACAGAAGCCATCAGGACAATCATCAATCATTCAGGAAGATCACCGCGCTATTTGCAAACAGATAATGGCAAAGAATTTTATAATTCAGTGTTTCAACAATTTATTAAAAGCCAGTCAATACAACATTATTCGAGTTACAGTGATCTCAAGGCCTCAATTGTAGAGAGATTCAACAGAACCTTAAAAAATCTTATGTATAAACAATTTACACTTCAAGGTAATTATAAATGGATTAATATTCTTCCAGAACTTCTACATAAATATAACAACTCGGTCCATTCCACAATCAACATGAAACCCTCTGAAGTAACTTCATCTGATGAGCAAAAATTGATCAGCACTGTTTATTATCCTAAATACCAGCCAACAACAAGAAAGGCCAAATACAGGGTGGGTGATCAAGTAAGAATCAGCAAATATAAGCACTTATTCAAGAGAGGCTTTATAAGAAACTGGAGCACAGAATTATTTACAGTGGTTCAAGTTAAACCCGGGACCCTTAACACATATATAATAAAAGATCATCGAGGAGAAATTCTCAAAGGCAGATTCTATGAACAAGAGCTCAGCAAAACTAAACAGCCTGACACTTATCTCATAGAAAAAATCATCCGCAGAAAAGGCAACAAGTTATTTGTCAAATGGCTGGGTCATCCGGAAAACAGCTGGATCGATGCAGACAAAGTGATAATATGAACACCTGGGATGTTATAAAAAGGCTGCCAGAACCTGAACAACAGAATAAGAGAAATGGCAACTTGCTGCCTGATAATATTAGGTGTCTTATTGTTGGGCCATCACCTTGTGGTAAAACTACACTAATGGTTGATAATTTTTTATTGGCACCCAACTGGTTAGACTGGAAAAACAGGCACTTGTATGTCTTCTCTAAGAGCTTGGAACAATTAAAATATCAGCAGCTGATGAAGCTATATGATGGATTAGATATTGCTACTTTTGAACCAGATGTTAAGCCACTTCATGAATGTCTCGATAATTCTGTTGTTGTGTTTGATGACATTATACTGGATAATCAAAACAAGGTTAGAAATTTCTTTACACAGGGCCGGCACAAAAACATTGATTGTTTCTACCTGGCACAGACTTTTTCAAAAATACCGAAGCAGCTGATCCGAGACAACAGCAATTTTATATGTGTTTTTTATCAAGATCATACCAACCTCAAACACGTACATGATGAATATGTAGGTGGGGACTTGAGCTACAATGATTTTTCCAAGTTTTGCAGCAGGTGCTGGAACCAGGACAGTTATGGGTTTGTCACAATTGATATGACAAGAACACCCAGTAGCGGCAAATACAGAAGTAAAATCAACGATTTTCTAGACGTTGAGACGTATATAAATAACCATGAAAAGGCCAATCATTGATGATCTTAAGTTAAGAGATTATCTTGTAAAAAGATTCAAGGGATGGAAATCAGAGAACCGGGGAATTTATGAAAAACACAAACAAACAGAACAGCCTGTAATTGATGCTATTAATAATTTAGGTAAGAATATCAAAACTGTTACAGAGCAAAATCAAGATTTGATCACGGAACTTGTACCTGTAGCTGCAAGGAACATATTAGATTATCCCTTCACCCGACTTTCCAGTATTCATACACCTAGTCCTGTTGCTCCTAGAAGAATTGAGGCTAGTCAGGATCCTATTGAATTGGGTCTTCTTGCTCAAAAATATTTAAGCACACCTAAAGACAACAAAGATGAGGTTTTTGGCTTATATGCTGACACAGAGCTTGATGGGAGCATCATTCATAGAATTGGCAATTTCAGAGTAACATTTATGGGAGATGATATAATTGTATATTCAGAATCTCGTCTCGGAGAAAAAGGTGCTTTTGTTAAATATCCCGGCACACCTGGGTTGTGGGAACTGATGACTAGGAAAAGGCCTGGCAGCTATACAGAGCAAGATTATGAGTATTACAAAGAAATATTAATAAAATCAGATGCTCTATACCAGAACAATGATCCCACACAAAAAAGGGTTAAGTCGAGCAGTGGGGCAAAATACAACAACTTAATCAAGCCCATATGGTCACAGATCAAGACTGGCAGTGGAATCAAACAATACAACACCTTGCCCAAAGAATTTGTGTGGGTTGATGATGTCAGGAAACTTGTGGATAGGTTATTGGTGATAGCTGGGGAGGAAAATGCTGGGAACCACAATTTTTACAATGAAAAGGTTGGAATTATGGACATGATAAGCACCAAATTGTCTAATTTTATAGTGAATGACCCTAAAGGGATTGGATATCTCATAAAAATTATTAATACTCTACCACCTAAATTTTGGAATATTTCTGAGGGTCGGGGGCTGGTGAATGACATTATAAACAAGCTGCCATTTGAACTACATATTCCAGGCTATCAGTATTGTGGTCCCGGTACAAAATTGGATCATAGATTAAACAGAGGGGATCCTGGTGTTAATCCTTTAGATGCTGCTTGTAGAGACCATGACATAGCATACAACACACATTCTGATCTTGACAAGAGACATGTTGCA
This sequence comes from Lepisma saccharinum, assembly GCF_977018435.1. Taxonomy (NCBI): domain Eukaryota; kingdom Metazoa; phylum Arthropoda; class Insecta; order Zygentoma; family Lepismatidae; genus Lepisma; species Lepisma saccharinum. The sequence goes on along the minus strand of NC_139254.1, from coordinate 46,271,223 downwards.
GACAAGAAATTAGAAGAGGCTGCATTTGGTAGATTTGTAAGCAAAGATGCTTCTTTGAGTGAAAAAATAGCAGCATTGGGGACCACCATAGCTATGAGCACCAAACAAAAACTGGGGTGGGGGCTGTGAATATATATATAATAAACCTACAATGAAGGCCAAGGGTGTTATGTATCAAATACCTTATGCAGGTCTTAAATCTCTTAAAACTATTGACAGTCTTTTGACCAAAATGCAGCGCAAGAAAAAAAGCTCTTGTATTGCAAAGGGACATGGTATGAAATTGTTACTTAGTACCCCCCAATTAAAAAAATTACAGCAATCAAGAAAAAAATCACATGTGGGGGGGTTTATATTTACCATCCCTGCCATCTTAGCAGCTCTCGGGGCTGTTGGGAGCTTGGCTGGGGGATCAGCTGCCATAGCAAAAACAGTAATAGATGCCAAGAAAAATAAGGCAGAATTAGATGAGCAGAAGCGCCATAACCTGGCAATGGAGAAAAAAGGCAAAGGTGTTAAGAGAGCCATGAGTAAGTTTAAAAAAAACAAGAGCCGCTTACAAACCAAGATATTGAAGCTTTAATCAAGCCACTGGGCATCAAACATTTTAGGGGTGTGTACATGTCTGATTCTTTACCGGAACAACCACTCAACAAAGAGTGTGGCATTGTTAATTTGGATAAGTACAAAAATCAGGGCACTCACTGGATTTGCTATCTTAAATATATAAACAATGAGGCATTTGTGTTTGATTCATTTGGAGGTGTTCCACCTGAAAATTTAATAAAATATTTAAAATCACCTAATCTTTATTACAATAATGCCCGTGTTCAAAACTTCAAAGATGTTAATTGCGGACATTTGTGTTTATCTGTTCTCAGATATATGTCTCAAATAAATAAACCATCAATTGAAGATTTTCAAAAAGCCTTGTGGTATCTGAAACATCATGGGGGTATTCCATCTCACCAGCCAAAATTCAATATTGAAACTCAAATTGCATGATGACATAGTGTATCCCAAAACAATAGCTCTCAGAGCATTTTACGGCATGTACCTAATCCCTAATATTACACACCACAACAACAAAATTGCAGTAGGGGATCAAAAAATTGTCATCACTCCAGGGCAATATAATCTGTCCACTCTAAATGCTCAATTACCCAGAGGTGTAGTGTTAAGTCAAAATTCTGTCACTCACAGAGTAGAGATTGTATCTGCTACAGAAACAGTGGATCTGGGTACTATAGGAGAGCTGTTAGGCTTTGAGAACAACACAAAACTTGAAGCGGCCATCAAACACACTGCTATTAATATACCCAAATTCTTAGCCATAGAGACTCTGAATATTCACTGTAATGTGGCCGAGGGTATGATCACCAAATCAAATGGCATAGGCACTCACAAACAAACTGGCATCATTGCAACATTCAAACCTAATTCTGAATTTATGGAGCCCATCATCTACAATCCATCCCCAACATTATATTTTCCTGTGTGCCACAACAGAATAGATTACATTGAATTGATGGTCACTAATGAAAAAGAAGAATTAGTTGATTTTGCTGGAGCCACAACAACTGCTATCATAGAGATTAACATTTAAATAAAAATACATACAATGGAAAATATTGAGAGTTATGAGCTACAATCATTCCCCCCAAACAGGAGGACATTTGCAAATTTAAATCAACCCAACACAGAAATTGAGGTTGATCTTGATGTAGGGGATGGATTTATACACCCTCACAGAGCAGATCTATACATCAAATTTGATGTTGTAAAGCTCGATGGAACAGATTATCCGGCAAATTCAAATATAAGATTGGTAGATAATTTTGTGCCGCATCTGTTCTCTGAAATTGAGATCAGAAAACATGGCGTTGTTATAAACAGAGTGGATTATCCCGGCATTACCTCCACAGCTTTGGACACACTAAAATTATCCAAAACCGAGGCTTCTTACTACAGAATCGGTGGATTTGAGGCTGGTGATAAAATATTAACCAAGAGCCACACTGTGCTGTTCCCCATGCGCCTGTTGCCAGGATTCTTCTCGGATTACAAAGAAATTATGTGGAAAGGCGGGTTAAGAATTACATTTAGAAGAGCTGCCAATGATAATAATGCTTTGATGAGGTACAGCACATTAAACCCTACAGGAGAAGCTCTGCCCAATACCCTACCTGATGAAGGCAAATGCATTATTCAGACTATGGAGCTAAGAATCCCAGTTGTTGAATATGAGGCCAGTTACGCTCTTAAACACAAAGCAGATATAGTAAAAAATCCACAGATTCCTCTGCAATTTTACACATATCAATGCGTACAGAAGCCCGCATCTGGCACATATTATGAGTTTGATGCTACAAACTCATTCTCCAGCATTCAATTTGACATGCCTGATTTTGTGGTGGTATTGTTTCAGACTGGAAGACACAATAATCAGGAAAAAAATTCAAGTAAATTTGATAGCTGCAACATCAAGAATATATATCTTAAAAATGGCAGAAATGAGGTATTCCCTAGAGAAAATTATAATTTAGACATGTCCAAGGATGATTTTCTTAAATTATATGAGGCTTTTTCGGCTTTCAAGCGTGTCACTACTGGCAGTACTGATATGTATTACTCACCAGATGAATTCAAAACACAGAGACCCATGTTTGTAATCAACACTTCAAAAAGGAAACAAGTTGTGGTGAATGACAGGACAAACATTAAAATTATCTGTGAATTCCACGAGGCTTTACCAGATGACACCATATGTAGCGTCATTCTCATAGGGGAAAAATCATATGTTTATGATGTAAGAAATGAGAGAGTCACGGAGCAATTCTAGAGGTCCGATTCAAACACAGAAGCCCCTTGATTACAAAGCAATAATACCAACACTTTGCTGTCAGAGAGGCCCCAGACACTCTACCAGCTTTGAAACCTCAACTGTATTATCAGCTAGCAGTGAATATCTTATGTGTGGGCAGTTGTATATATTTCAATCTTTTATCAGGACTCGAACCCAAAGCCCCTGATTACAATGCAACAATATTAACACTTCTCAATATGGAATATGCCCACATTTTACTGGGTTCTGAGACCCTTATACAGACAAAATTGGATTTTGAACTGCCATAATATTTTCTAAGTCTTTGCCTAGGCTCATATTATCAGAATAGAATTGCTTTCAGCATGAAGGGGGTGCAGTTCATTGCCACTGTGTGAAAATATGTATTTTTATCTCAATAATCTTTGTTACACTTTTACATGTCTGCAACATGTTACACTTTTTCCCCCTGTCGCACAGAAAGATTAATGCCCCCTTCAGTGAATCGTACAGAAAAATCATTAATGCTCCCTTCTAGCGTGTAGATTTTATCTCTTGCGTGCCGGCAGGACATGGAGGCAATTAATTATGCCTACCCACTATTCTTCTATTGTATTGAGCAAGTGGTTATAAAACATGAGAAAATAAGAAAATTGAGAAATTCAGTTTTTGTACAATATATTGTTGTAAAACATTGTTTTACCAGGGTTTCAGATTTGGGGGCTATCAACTAGCAGTAATTATTCTCAAAATCTCACTTGTGGACATATTATTTTGCCACATGTATTTCAATCTTAAATATTTTATCAGGACTCGAACCCCGAGCCTTTTGTTTACAAGGCAACAATATTATCATTTTGCCATCAGGGGAGGCTTCATATTTTATGAGGACTTAAACCCGAACCTCCACACCTGAAAAATTAGGGTATAAACCCCTCTTGCCATTGTCTTAAGTATGGGTAAATCTATCTGTTGAGCCCTCGCCTTTTCTACACTAGAAATTCAGAATTTCTTAAAAATCAGAGCATATCACACCTGAAGAATTGGGGTACAGGCCCCATCTTGGCATTGTTTTAAGTGTAAGCAAATCTGATTGTTCAATCAAATAGCCTCGCCTTTTCTACACTTGTAAGTTGGGTTTATCCTATATACTTTTATACTACTTTCATAGTTTACTAAAACTGAGACAGTAATCTCAAACTCTTGATTGCATATTATTGAATTACTGTTACATGCATGCATTAAGTACTTTTATTCTTCACGCACACAGATATTAATACATAATTTTATAATATTTCCAGGACGGATATCCACAGCAAATGAAAAAAGTTTTCGTGATGGGTTTGAGTCCCATTGTTGTGAAACTAGCCACCATTACTTTACAATTTCTGAAAGAGGGAATGAGGAAACGGGTAAGTTAAATCTTCAAATAGTAAGACCGGAGTTGTCTATATTCCAATGTACAATGGCTAATATTTCATTCGGAATACACTGCTAAATATATATATATATAAATATTGATTGAGCCTGGCCCATTATATATTCCAAATGCTATTACCAAAACAACACAATACTTCAAATTAGAAGCCACACTGGACATTAAAAAAAATGGAATGAAACTTGCTGGAATACTTATGCTGCACTTGTGTTTAATTTGTCACGAAAAGTCTCAAAGAATCCTGTTACGGGTTTTGTATAAATGATATCAATATGGCCACCGTCAGAATTTGTAATGTAATCTTTATATGCGAATAACATCTCACAGAATGGGGATAAAACCCTTGCTTCTGCACTAAATTCAAGGGAATCGATTGGAACATTTCCAGAGTGAAGTGTATCATCGAAATGTATATACAAAACTGGAGGAAATTAGTTTCTTATTATCCCTTTTAACGTCGGACCGTAAATAAAGTAATAATTATGAAATATTTTAAATACTTTGACCTTATAATTGTAGAACTTTTTAAGAACTTTTAAACGGTACCTGTATATTTCCTCTATTGTTAAAGGGAGTTGTGTGATATTTATGTAGTGTTTCTTTGGTAGGTGTATATACAGTGCCATAGATTTCTTAAAATTGGGAGTTGGTGCTGTTTTCTATTGCACTCGCAATGCAGCATTATTAAATACATATATATGTCGTGACAGGGCAGTGGAAGATTGGTTGAGTTGCGTTATGGGTGTGGGCTTTCCTGTCCCCGATGGCGCAGTGGTAGCGTCGTCGCCTTGTAATCAACTAGTCACGGTTTCGATACCATGGAGGCATAGTGGTTCGGATCTAACTTTAAAATGTAGGTTCAGTCCCAGTTAGCCTTACTGTCCATAAAGGAGAATTAAAACACCAAATCAATCAACCAACGAACCGTTACAGGTGTGAATATTACCAAATATATTAATGAATCATTTTTAATCATCAATCCCTTCACTCCATGTAACCTGCTTCACAAATGTACATACACCGCAGCATTTAAAACCCTGGCATGGAAGCAGTGTTGCTAGTGTTGGTAGGTTAAGAAACTGCGAAGCCTCTAGTTTGCATATTTTCTGAGGTTTCAGAAAGCCTGGCGCTAGTATAATGAGCAAAAATATAAATTCTTCTAAAGATACTTTCAATCAACAATAATAATAATAGTAATAATAATAATAATAATAATGAATTCAAGGAAATAAAATATGCCATTCTTTAAACTAAAGTGCATACTGTATCACAATAAATGGGCAATATCGTAGAATATCTTGCACCAACGTCTCATGTCATATTCATCATTATCATCATCATAAACATCGACATTAAAACCTTCATTATCTTCAATTAAATCACATTCAAATGTTTGTCAGTCAACTCTTCCACCTGTGACATCTTCGACCACTAACGTCACATTACATCATCCAGCAACCAGCACAATGATCACGCAGACAAAACTTGTGACATTTACAACTCATTATACAACCTGACTTATAACTATCAATTTCGTGAGGCTTGGTTGTAGTAGGTTTTTCAAAAGTGGTTAAGGGAAAAATTTTGAACATTCGTCACCTTCCTACCCCATGCAGTAGGTGACAAATTTACTCCTGAAATACTTGTAGCGCATGTTTCTGTGCTGCTTATCCAGTTGGTGAGAAAACGTCCAAAGTGAAACAAGTTGTAACTACTTGATTAACGCTGGTTGTAACATTTTCTCTCTCTCTCTGTTGGATCAAATTGTCTGTTTCGTAGACTTCATACATTCTTACGATGAGGTTTGAACATTGAACAATGAATAGTTCAACTGCGGTAGAACGGAGACATAGTGTAGAATCCTCTGAATACATAAATGTATGAAGAGTCTGAGTTTCGACATGTCACCAAAGGCTGTTTAATAATTTCTTATCTCTTGCTGTACACACGTCCTAGTTTATATTTCGTTCCAAGACGTAGAATAAGCATGTGTGTTGTTGCAGAGTGCAGTTGTTCCCAACCCAGGGGCGCCGTGGCTAGCTTACGGGGGGGCCTAGAAATGTTGCTTAGGTGCTTATTTAGTACTTTTTATATTTCATGTTTCATAATTTCAAATGTGTCTTTTTTACTTAAGGCAAGCAACCTAACCACGCTAACTGAGCTTTGCAAGTGTTAGATAGGCCAACATTCTGACTTGGGCGCCGCGGGAAAATCGTGAAACACTAAGGGCGCCGTGAAACGAACAAGTTTAAGCACCACTGACAGTGTATAATTACACCTCGGCTGGACCTCTGTCCGACATCAGAACACTCGTTTTCGAAAAATAGGCTTATATAGTCACCAAACTATTGAGAATATACAGGGTGTCTTAAAACTAATAGCGCAAACTGACACAGGTGAAAGTACACGATAATAAAAGCAAAAAAGTCTCAGTAAACATGGGTCCGCAAACCAGCAGTTTTCGAGTTAATCACGAATGTGTGATTACAAGCCGCCACTGACTTTATTGTTTGTAAACGTTGTCCTAGTTGGTAAAATGCTAATAATGTGTGCGAATGTGTGGTTACAAGCCGTCACTGATTGCATTTTGTAAACATCGAGTGTTTTACTCCTTGCGCGTTCCGAGGTTTGCTCTTTGTTTATAACACAGAACATTTCCGAGAGGTGGCGTTGGAATCAAACAAGATGGATACAATCAGTACACAGTCTAGCAATGAGATCTCCAATGACTTTTCTTACTGTATTATTAGCATTTTACCAATTAGGACGACGTTTACAAGCAATGAAGTCAGTGGCGGCTTGTAATCACACATTCGCGATTATCTCGAAAACGGCTCGCTTGCAGACCCATGTTTACTGAGACTTTTTTGCTTCTATTATCGTGTACTTTCACCTGTGTCAGTTTGCGCTAATACTTATAAGACACCCTGTATAGGGAACAGCGTAAGCACACCATGCCAAAACTCACGCGAATACTCTGGAAGGAATTGTAAGCAGATGTATTATTTTCAGATTTTCTTATATCGTAGCGGTTTTAGGAAAGGAGAGGAAATTTCGAAAACAACTATCCAAAGCTTCGGCTCAAGGACCTCGCATGTGGCAAAGTGGAAATAATAATAATAATAATAAAATTGTCTTTGTTTTAAAGCGTACGTGTTTCGTCCTCACCTTGTAATCAAGGAGTCCCAGGTTCGAGTTATATTGGTTGAGATCCCAATTTAAAGTGCAGGCCGGGTCCCGATTATCCAATCTGTGCATTAAGTGGACTTAAAACAAAAAAAAGTAGGAATTATTGTCAAACGAGTGGCATCTACTGCAATTGAAGATGATCTTGTTAAAACTTGATGACGTTGCAGTAGTGGCAAGATTTTGAAATCTGTAGTACAGAGAAACAGCAGAAAGTGTTTATTGACTGAAGTACAGTGTGTTTAATACAGAATGACCCAATTTCAAATAATATTTATTAATGAAAATGTGTTACAGGTATCCAACAAATTGGAAGTATTAAGTACTCGTAAGCCCTCGAGTTTCACTCGCCGCATTATAAGTGCTCTTGTATGTGCCCTCCACCTGATGCACGTAAAACATAAAGACCATAGCTGAATTCGTTCCAAATGCGTCTGAGAGTATCTTCTTTAACTGAATTTACTGCAAACGTGATTCTGTCCTTCAGCTCATCCAAGTCAATGTCTAACGGTGGAACAAAACACATTGTTTTACATATCCCTACAAGAACAAGTCACATGATGTAATGTCTTGCTGAATTTGAGAACACAAAACGCCTTCTGTTGAATAGACGCCATCTTCTGAACGGTTAAGGTTAGCGGCTGTTTGGGCGATACTAGAGTGCGCGTGAAATCTCCTGCATATGGCCTTTAACGGCTGAACAGCCCCAGCGAATCACAGACGTGCGGCGTTGCCTAGTTCAGAACCTGTTTCACCTCGCTACTAAATCGTGTACCTGGCGCTCGGATATAAATATATTATTTCAAGTGTCAGTAGTTCAACAGATGGAAAGATAATGAATTTGCGAGTATGTACGAAAAACAAGCGTGATTGTAGCTTATACCGTTCCCTCTGTAGAAGCAATGTTATTATAAACGCATTTGCATTGTATCGTTTTTGCTCTCCCTTCGTTCCTGTTGCATTCCGAAACTTTCCGATTAGAGAAGGGAACAGGGCACGTTCGTTCCCAGTGATGGTAGAAGATGTTGACGAATAGGATTCCGTCACTGTTCGTTTTTTTTCTGTGTGTTTAGTGGGTGTGTGCAGCATGTCATTGAGTAAACCAAGTGGTAGTGTTAGCGAGAGAAGAGAGAGAAAATACAGTGTTGTACGAATCCAGGCTCGACAGGTGATTTTTCAGGTGTACAATTTTTTTAAAAAAATGTTCGAGTGAAGAAGAGAGAAGTAAAATTGATTATAAGAAGTGCCAGGCTCTAACAGCTCAAGCGTGTGGTTGTGAAGCAAGTTACTGTTTCTCGCATATGTTCGGGGGCAAAGCAATGGGGATCGGGGCATGTTTCAATCACCTAGAAAGCACATTAACGTACCGAAAAGAACAACAAACTTAGATGAATGTGAAAAAGACGTAGCTCGTAGAACCGTCTTTGAATTTTACGATCCTGGCGAATTTCCTACTGCCAAAAAGACAACGTACTCTTGTTAACGAAGAACTTGACAATGTAATACAAGAACAATGGGCCGCTTATGTTAAACATGCACAACAATTACAGGAAAACGATTTTGTAAGGGAGATACTAGGTCGGGACGAAATTTTGGGCCCAATTTGAAGGACAGTGACACAGAGGGCGAAAGTAGTGTGGTCAGTGACGGTGAGGACAACGACGGCAGTTGTTGAAGTGACGAGGAGTCCCTGGCAGTCCCTCTGGCATAATCAGGTATATTGTTTTATCCAATTGAGTTTATTACGTATATGTTATATTATCAAATGTTCCGTGCTCGCCGTGACAAGGCGTTTCTCTCAACCAAGCTGTCTCTTTTCCATGTGAGATTTCGACATGGCACCGCTGAAGTGGGCTGCTATTGGCTATCGCCATATGCAGGAGATTTGACGCGCACTCTAGTGCGCGTCAAATCTGTGGTAAATCTGTAGTAATTTAATAGCTGTAGTAATTCAAAACTGAATGCCACGGTGGTTCAAGTAGTGCGAGCTTCATTCAGTCGTGGTGCGTGGTTGCACACATAAAAGGATTTAAAATCGGGCCATTATTTGTTTAAACACACTGTGCATAGGATATGCAATGCAGAAATTAATTAAAAAACACGAATCTCATTTCCTTTACGGTGTATGCTGGGAGACTGGAGGTGTTGATGCTTCCTCCCCTTCTTCACTTAACGCATACTTTGCCAAATTGCTCAATCAACGAAGAAGTATACAAAATGAAGTATTATCTGCTACCTGCATACATTAAGATATCTGTTAATTTGAATTATCATTTACTTGCAGGTTGAATTTCTAGAGGAGAAAGAGATTGAAAAGATGCACAAAGTGATACCCCAGAAAATGCTTCCAAACGAACTTGGAGGATCAGCTGGACCAAATTTTACATTAAATGGTAATTTGTTTTTGCAGTGCGTAGACTTGTTTACATGCAGATTTCATTGTTGCAATATTATCACAACTGCTTAATCGATTTCTCATTTTCTAAGTAACTAACTCTCTAGCATTCTTAAAGCAGAAGGTTTATGCAAGGGCGTACCCAGGATTTTTCACAGAGGGGGCAGGGTCATAGAAACTTTTATTATGAATATACTGTACTTACTTAGTTACTTCTTTTTCCCCTTCGTGCTGTTTGGCGTCAAGGTCCTTCAGCCATCTGCTAAAACTCTTCCTAGCTTGTGACATTCTCTTAACTCATTAGTGTCTTCCCTCATTTTATTATGAATATTATCATTATTATTATTATTATTATTATTATTATTATTATTATTATTACTGTTATTACTATTTCTTGTTGTTATTTTTATTGTTACTACTACTCCTACTTTAAGAATCACAAAATTCAAATTGAATTGAAAATACTTTGTCATTGTATACAAGTTCGTCCTCCTACATGGCCGTGCGGTCTAAGGCGCCGTGCTTTGGGCCCCGACTGCGGGACGGCATGGGTTCGAGTCCGCCTGGGTTCAGTCTCTGGGTTCTCGGCCTGTGCATAGGACCGGTGGCAACCCACCATCGTGAGGAAATTGAGGAGCTAGGAGTGAGTAGCGTAACCTGGTCTCCGAAATCTCATATAACGGCTGGGGGTTCGACGTGCTGACCCCACGTCACCCCATTACCGGTTTAAGATCTCCACACCTCTAGGTAGGATTGTGTGAGGGATACTGGTTGCCGGGAGATAGGCCCAGGCTATTTCGAGGGCTGTCGAGCCATGGGTTATTATTATTATTGTATACAAGTTCAGACTCTAGTCTACTATTTTGATAAACACTGCATTCGCCTTTGTACCTTTTAATAAACATATATCACTTTGTTGATGAACAGTTCTATGTATTTTTGTACTTTTTCACAATGCATATTTATCAATTGTAGACCACTTAATCTACTTTCCCTCATGGTATCTATGATCCATGTTTGTAGGTGCCGTAGGGTACTATAAAATAATAATAATTATAATAATTGAAAATGACGCGGTGTGAATTATAAAGATCATATTCCGACTTCAGGAAATAATTTTTCCGAGATTTAGTAATGCCGAACAGCCAACAAATTCCAAAGTGTATGTATAAAAGATTAATTCTTGATATTTTCTGCAATATAGGTGTCTGGAATTTCTTTAAATTTAACAGTTTTTGTGCCAGAAGTGGAAAAACAATCACTTGAACGGTAAATAGTGTGTTCAGTTCGAGATTTTCACCGCAGCGGGAAATTTCGAATATATCCCGTTCCGAACATTTCCCGACATGGTCGGGAATGAAGATGTTTTCTTAAGTATATTTAGTTACGGAAGTCAACGTGATTGTAGTGCAAAAATGTTCGAAACCCAGGGTATGTGATCTGAACCAGGAATTTTTCCAATCAGTTCCCTGTTTCTACCCGTCTCTGAGGTCCATCCAGTCTCGTGTGAATGGGTACCGGGGGGATATAGGCGGCAGGGCGTGATCCTCCTCTCATCAACTATGGCCGAGATTAAGAATATGTGGAGCTCTGTACATCCATAGCACCCCATATGCCTTCATGGCACGTGTGTACGTACACGCACAGGGTACCTTTACTATACTTTACTACATATGACAGTTAATTACTGTACTGACAATGTGTAAATCACTGTCAGTTTGTGAGAGTCGCTTCATCAATTCCATCACATCATCACTCATCGTCATATTCGTGATTAGCCAAATGTGGCAGAAATACGAAGTAAAATAAAACAAATTATTCAGTCAATCAATCAATCAATCCCTTTAGTACAAGACACTCCCTTAACTTCTAGCAGACAGGTGGTTGGTTCTCTGGTTCATGGTTTACAAATATAAAGGCTAAATGGGATTTCTCGACCTTGAGTCAAAAACCCTGATGGAACTGATATGCAACCTATATCCAAACACCATACGTTTGGTGCAGTGAATTTCGGTGAAGTCCGGAGGGCTCATTTAGTCAAATCCACTCTCCTCACCTCTTCGTTGGGGCCCCCTGGGATCTTTCAAGATGCGAAAGAGAGAGTGGTGTGCGGAAAGCAACGGGAAGCTACCGCATATATCTTTTCCCTAGAAAAACTGCAATCATGATGAGTCATTCCAAGGCAAAATATTCCGGACGTAAACTAGCCCCCCATTCGGATGTCCGGGAGGGGGATGTCTGGGAAGGACACGTTATGACAAAGGACACTGATGGGGAAAAGAGAAGCAAACAGAAGGTAAGATTAAGGATTGGAACGTGGAATGTCAGAACCCTGTTACAGTCGGGAAAGCTAGAAAACTTAAAGGCAGAAATGAGAAGAAACAAAGTAGATGTTATGGGAATATCAGAAGTGAGGTGGGAACAGAATGGTGAAATAGTGAGTGATGAGTTCAAGATGTTTTATTCTGGAGGTGATCAACAAGGAAATCGTGGTGTGGGAATAGTGCTAGGACCACGTGTGAAACATAAAGTTATAGCAGTGCGTTATGTGGATGACAGGATTATAATGGTGAAACTTCAAGGAAAGAAGAAAGACTTAGTGTTAATTCAAGTGTATATGCCACATAGTGGGTTGTCAGAAGAAGAAGTGGAGGAAAACTATGAGAAGATAGAGGAATTGATGGAAAAAGAGAGAAAGGGATCGTGCATTATCGTAATGGGTGATTGGAATGCTGTAGTAGGAGAAAGGCAGGATGGAAGTACAGTAGGAAGATATGGATTAGGCTAGAGAAATGAGAAAGGGGAAAGCCTGGTAAATTTCTGTAAAAGAAACTCCCTAATTGTTGGCAACACACTGTTCCAGCAACATAAGAGAAGGAGGTATACCTGGATATGTCCAAGAGATTGTAAAAGATACCAGATAGATTACATACTGGTACAAGAAAGATTTCGAAATTGTTTGAAAAATGCGAAGACATTGCCAGGAGCTGACATTAATTCAGACCACATCTTGCTAATAGGAGAAATCAATCTTACATTGAAGAAGATAACCCAAAACCAGGTGAGCAAGAAACCCCACTTAGAAAAGCTAAGGGAAGAAGACGAAAGACAAAAATATGCAGAACATTTCCAAGGAAACTATAATAAGTTTAAAGCTAGTTGTAACAATAAGGATGAGATGTGGGATGGAATAAAAAGCTGCTTACAGAAGGCAGTGGATGAAACAATAGGCTACAGGGAAAGGAAAAGTGCAAAGATACCATGGATTACTGAAAGTATGCTGGAAAAAATGGAGGAACGGAGAAAATGGAAGAATGTAAATACAGAAGAGGGAAGACATAATTACAAGATACTGAATAACCAGCTAAGAAGAGAAACTGACAGGGCAAAAGAACAATGGATGAAACAAAAATGTGAAGAAATTGAAGAACTGGAAAAAAGAGGAAGGTATGACTTGATGTATCGTGAAGTAAACTGCTTGAGCTTCCAAAAGAAGAAATGGAAAACACTGTGGATGATAGAAGACGAGGAAGGATGTGAAATCACAGACAAAAAAGGAATATCGAATGTGTGGGGAAAGTACGTTGAAGAGCTCTACCAGAAAGAGAATCGCCCAGACAGTCTGAATGTAGAAAATGAAGACGACGTGCCTGATGATGAGAAAGGATACTATATCCTGAATGAAGAATTTGAGCAAGCACTCAAAGAAATGAGGAATGGGAAAGCAACGGGCACTGATGAAATTCCTGTTGAACTTATCAAATGCCTGGGAGATGTAAAAAGAGAAATACTTCATTTATGCAATGAAATCTATGAGAAAGGGGATTGGCCACAAGATTTCACGGAGACTGTTTTGGTACCTCTGCAGAAGAAAAGCAATGCCAGAAAATGTTCTGAGTACAGGACAATCAGCTTGATATCTCACTCGGCAAAAATTCTTCTAAGAATTCTGAACAGACGCCTATACTCGAAGGTCAGTGGCGAGTTAGAGGAAGAACAGTTTGGTTTCAGGAAAGGAAGAGGTACAAGGGATGCAATTGGTTTACTGAGGACCATTGGGGAAAGATATTTAGAGAAATGAAAGGATGTGTTTGTAGTATTTGTAGACCTGGAGAAAGCCTTTGATAGAGTGAATTGGGTTAAACTTTTAGAAATTCTGAAGAAAATTGTTGTAGATTGGAAAGAGAGAAGACTTCTAAGCAACTTATACATGAATCAACGAGTTAAAGTGAGAACAGGAGACGAAATGACAGAAGGCTGTGAAATTGGAAGAGGAGTACGACAAGGATGCTGCCAATCGCCTACTTTGTTTAATATCTATTTAGAAGATATAGTGAAAACTTGTTTCCAGGGCACAGGAGGTGTCAAATTGGGAGGAAGAAGAATAAACTGCATAAGATTTGCTGATGACATGGCATTATTCGCTGAGGATGAAATAACCATAAATAGTATGTTAGAAGAGTTAAACAGCAGCTGTGAGCAGTATGGAATGAAGATTAATGTAAAGAAGAGAAAGGCAATGGTTATAGGACGGAAACCAAGGAATATTAATGTGAGAGCAAACAGTGAAGGAATCCAGCAAGTGGATAGCTTCAAGTACCTCGGATGCACTATAAGCAGTGACATGAGCTGCAACCAAGAAGTGAAAATGAGAATCGCAATAGCAAAAGAAGCTTTCAATAGAAGAAAAAATGTTTTTTGTGGACCCATGGACATAGGTCTAAGGAAGAGATTAGTGAAATGTTTTGTGTGGAGTGTAGCACTATATGGTGCAGAAACCTGGACGTTGAGAAGAAATGAAGAGAAACGACTCGAAGCTTTTGAAATGTGGACATGGCGAAAAATGGAGCGTGTAAAATGGACAGACAAGGTAAGAAACGAAGCCGTACTGAAAAGAGTTGGTGAAAAAAGATCTATACTGGAGACCATCAAGAAGAGGAAAAGAAACTGGTTAGGACACTGTCTAAGAAGAAACTGCCTGCTAAGAGATGCCTTGGAGGGAATGGTTGAAGGAAGAAAAGTCCGTGGAAGAAAGAGATATCAGCTTATGGATGATATTAAATTAACTGGGTCGTATGCTATTACGAAGCGTAAGGCAGAGAACAGGGAAAGCTGGAGATTGCAGTGAAAAACCTGCCAATTAGGGACACTACATACTGCAGTTGTAGAAACTCAAATATTATCACGGTCCCTCTAAGGTTTAGTTAGAAACAGACAAGAAATTGAAATTTTCTAGGATATATTAATAAGGATAGTCACAATGGTTCGACATAATCTAATTGCTTTTGTGTGAAAGTTTTTTCACCTTTTGGCCCAAAATAAATCAAACGTATTTACCATCCACTACAAAATGGTACTCACTCAGTATCTTTCTTTGTGTTATAATATTGGGAAAACAACACACTTTTAAATTCAAATAAATTTCTATTATATCAAAATATATAAGTGTTAAAATACTCGTATTGCGTATTGTATTCAAATCCGAGTATTTCATACCTCAATATATGCAGAATCGAAATATGAAAATTCAAAGGGTACCAACTGGTATTCAGAAGTTAATGGAAGCCAAAAATATGTACTAATAATTTCATCAATTGAGCACAGTCCTAGCTTGTCCAGGTATAAAGTTGATAAACGTTGTTTAGTTCATAACGATAATTTAGTAATTTAATTTTCTATTATTTTAGTTGTAATAAACCACATTAACGTACATTCCTTTGCTCTCATTCAGCTCTGTACCAACAAATTAATCTTTCACAAAATGTCAGTGCAAATTGCCCAAAACTGGACTTTGCACAAAGCGTATGTTAAAGTAGGTCTGAAAGCGGATAAACGTGCAAATCTACAAAATCTTATCTATTAGGTTATTAACGTTCCACATTTCTTCTTAACATGGACGATCATTACAAAAAAAGTCAAAGCTTACATAAAATGTACGTATTTTCATTTGACCCAAACTCTCGTAAACTTTATGAATTAATTTCATACGCAGTATTAGAGCAGATTAAAATTTTTGACATATATCTGCAATCCAAAAGATGATTCCTCTGGAAAGAGTTCACTTCAATCACCTATAAGAGTGAAGTCCCTCGAATGCTTGCAAAACTTATGATATCGAACTTAATGAAAAATTAAAAATCACCACACCACAATTAATTCTTTGCAGAGCGGTGGAACAAGGAACTAATCTCAAGGAGAGAGCTCTTGACAGAAATGGGAAAGAAGAAATCGGATGAATCCAGGAGACTAGGGAAGCCAAAAAACGCGAGTGATATTCTGGGAATTGAAGGCTCCTTCAGGCAACTCTCTGTCGACTAAGTGACTGTAAACACTAAATAATTATACAATTATGTTTAGCGTTCCATGAAAACTAAATGAAGTGTCTTTCATCCTAATTCTTGAAAATATTAATTCTATGACTTAAATGACTGAATATAAATTATAAGTATACCTGTATATTACGTATTGAGCAAATAATATGTGTATATAAAAGAATAATATTAAGTACATTCATTTATTGATTGATTTTGTGTTTTAAGTCTACTTTATGTACAGTAAAGCTAATCGAGACTGGACCTAAAGTTTTAAGTGGTATCCGAACTATGTGCCTCCACCAGGTAACGAACACGGGGCCTTCTGATTACAAGGCTACGATGCTACCACTGCGCCAGCAGGGAGGCCACGGCTAGTAATGAGTCTGTATTTTATATTTTGAAGTTTCCTTTTCTTCAATTGGCTATAAAGAGTTATAAAGACAAACTTTGACAGACTGATAAGCATTTCAAACAGTGTTTCAATAACCACAATGTCAGGGATGTCGGCGCATGTGTGATATAAATGTATGTATGAATAAAATATATATTGATCTGGATTCGATCCCCCCCCCCCATCGAAGGCACACTTGTTCTTATTGCACATTTAACTCTAGGATCAGTTCCGATTAGCATTTCTCTGCATACATTGGACTTAGAGCCAAAAGTCTAACTCGAATATTCATAAAACGGGTTTTGATAATTGATTGATATATAGGCCTCCACGATGGTGCAGATGTACCTTGCCTTGTAACAAAGGGTTCCCGAGTTCGATACCCAGTGGAAGCACATAGTGGTTCGGAACTCACTTTAAACTGTAGGTCCAGTCCCTATTAGCCTTACTGTGCATACAGTGGGCTTAAACACCCAATCAATTAATCATTGATAGATGCAGTTCTTAAATCGTAATAATGGTTTCTGACTAAGAACATAAGAATGCATCTGTCTGAACATTGGCCAATTTATTATTTAAAGTATGTCCCATCTCACCCGAAGTAGTATGGGAGTGATGGAGTACTTGTATGTAATTCCTTTTATTAATAGCAAATTTGTTCGTGTATTTATCACATAGAAAATATTATTTATTGATAACATTGTGTCACCGTCCAGAATACATAGTATTGTAAAACTTTTCTTACAATCATTTTTGTACTCTAATCTTCCCGAAGCCCTAAGGGTATTGAATTCGCTGTGAACAGATCAACATGAATGAAATAGCTAGAAAACACAAAGAGATTGGTTAAGTGCGTTTTACTTTTTTCCCCACAGACATGCTCACCGTTGGAGAATTTGATTTAATTTAATTTGGTTTACTTCGCATTTCTGCAACTTTTGGATAATCACGAAAATGAGGATGAGTGATGATATGATTAAATTGATCAAGCGACGCACAAATGACACCAATCCCGATGCCGGGATTCGAACCAGGGAGCCCTGGTGTTGTAACGCGAGGTGTGAACCACTCCGCCACTGATACCGGCCCACTGTTGGAGATATCGGATGTTGAGTTGAATTGCCAAAACGTGTCAGGTCCATTGTGGCGAGGCTTAGAATTAAGATATCGACGTAAAATTTTAAACTCGCCTCTTAGAAGCAAAAAGCTAACATCATTTCTCTATTACAAGTCATATCAGTAATTTTTCGTTTTTTCAGTCCACCTTATGTTCACCCTGGCATTCCCCTCAAGACTCTATTTCATGCTGCAAGATCCATACCTGCATAGGCAGACGGTCCACGAAATAATTAATGTATAGCATTTGTTTAAAAGGAGGTCAGTCTTACCAAGACTTACCTTATGACTGACCCAGTATTCTTGTGGTATTATGCACGTGCGGTCTGCAGAGAGAACAGCCAAAGTGTAACGTTGTACCTCTCTTCATCTGATTCGTGAATAACAATGAAGTGTGACCAGTGGCGTGCACAAGGAGTTGGGGGATGTTGATGGTTAAAGCCCCGCTTTGGCTCAGTATTCCTAAAAAAACGTCAAAGGTAGAAAAATATGACAAAATGAGGGCTGGCTATCAAGAAAAAGTACACATAGCCCATCCCTTTCGAAAATTCTGGGCACGCCACTGAGTGTGACATTATATTATGGTGCAATTTACTGAAGTTCGTTCCGTGAGAAAGAGGACACTTCCCCTCTCAGTTCTCCCTTCTCAAAGCTGCTGCTCTTCCATTCTTTGCTTATTGATGATTCATCTTCCAGGCGGGGCGTTTGCACTGCATTCAACCTCTCGCTACTCTCCGCAAGTTCATGCGAATTCTTCAAGTCTGCCCTATGACAAGAATCAGCCATGCCTTGCTTGGATCTTTCCCGTATCGCTGTCGCTGTTCCGCAGTGCCATTAGCATAAGATAAACACATTTTATAACTGCTCACAATTTGAGTTTTTACCCTATTGAAATTGATATATTTTTAACTCAGTGAAAATTCGGTCAGTAAAGAAGAAAGTGCAGAATTGTTCAACTGGTAGAATCTCATTACTAGATATGATATTGCACGTAGTTATGTCTAGTAAAATCAGTTTACTGCGATGAAAAATAATTATTTCGTAATGTCATAGCAGAGTTCAAAAGAAACTATTCTCCGTCAGGATTTTGCTGCCAAAAAAGACAAGGATAGGTGAACACGTACGCATTCCATGCCCAAATTATTGGATCGAATCTATTGTTGTAATCCCGTCTTACCAGGGATCTGAGGTCACGGGGATGCTTCAATAACACATTTAGGTAGAGCTTAAATATAATTCTGTGTTGAACCTGCTCCGACTAAGAGGAATGAGATATGGAAGGTTGAATTTAAGGTTATTTACGCTTGTTCATACCTGGCAGGCGAATGATGTTCTTGTCCAGATGCTTCTTGTAGACCGAATTGTGACTGATGTCAAGGTTCGACACTGTGACCCTTGACTCACTGTTCCGAGCAATCCCGCGCGAATGGCAGCATGCTTATGCAGCCGTAAACTTCGTACACCGTCGTCGTAGTTTAGTTCGTTGTAATGTGTACTAGTAATATAAGAGTAATGAGACTCAGCTTCAGGCTGAGCTTGCTTTTATAATCTTTGGCTTCGAAAGGTTATTACACCTTTCGAACACGCTGGATCATGTTAGATCCACGTATTTGCTTCTCAGTCAATGCTTCACGGAAGTTACAAAGTTTGCGCATTCTTGAGATTGCTCGCTGGTCGGACAATTCCAGTGAATAAACAAGCATAAAATAATCTCTTGACGAGGTTTCCTCGTATTTTAATTACCATATATCTGCATTCCCCTTGTTAAGTAAATCGATCCATTCTGCGATGGTCGATCAACCATGTCAGAGGAGGTTAGATTTAAAATTATGTTTATTAAAATTCCAAAACCGTAGAACACCAATACAGCAAACTATTCGCCAAAATATTCATATCACCAAGCACCGTTGAACAAAACACGTAGAAAAAAAAAACTGTAGGGAAAGCCTCTTGTGTACTCAAATAGTTGGAGCACAAACGAACGAGCAAAGTCTTGAGGCATATAAATGAATCGTGTAGTATTGACATATAACAGTTTTGAATAAAACACGAAGACACTATAACAGCTGGAAAACACAGGTCAAAACACAGCGAAAAGAACGTTGCACAACACACGTGGGTTTGTTGATTGTTTGCACAGTCCAAAGTACACGCTGGGAGCCAAGCACATTGCAGAGCGGAGCATCAAGCGATGTTCAATATGGCAACGCGACAGACAGTATGTCGCCAGAGGCGAGGCTCACTCAATAGCAGACGAAATAATGCCATAACATAACGAAGAATCGTAGCAGCGTACCTCACACAGGACTTGAAAATGTAAATACACCAAAATATACAACAGCATCCGTGGGCACAAACCTAGTGACGTACACGAAATGTTTGCATACGAAATACGTGAGCGTGACGTCATTTGAGCTAGGCAAAAGCATTGAAACACAATTGCGGTTTAAGAAAGTAACCATGCGCAACACGTGATGCGATGCATGGTGATGTCACGTGATGTCAACAAGCACTGTGTGGGAGGGACTTCGCCGAGAGAGTTCTCCGTGACGTCATAGGAATGGCATTCAGACGAAGGTGAATCTCGAGCGTATGATGTCGCTGGAGCGGGAGTCATTCTGAGTTGGATGGTTGTAAAACCTTCCAGTACTGCGGCGCGGCCGGGATGATGGAAAAATCAGCCGATCGTTTCAGACGGGAGGGAGGTCTTTCAGTGATGGAATTCCACAAATTGTCATCCGTTAACTTCAACTAACTTAAGTCGTTCATCTTGTTCTTTCTTTCGTTCTTTCTTGTTTTTTTTTTTCATTTGAACGTATATGTGCCAGCAAATGGGGAAAAAATGTTTGCTAGTTAGAACAATAAACGCGCTAAGCACTTATGAGTCAAATCAGCTAAGTCATATGTTCTGACATTTACTATGCGCATAATCGAAAATTATAAAAATAACATTAAAATATCAGAAGGAATTAATTATTAGGCAAGGAATTCTTATTATAAATGTTCCGGTGCTTAGGAGGGCATTCTGTAATCCTAGGCTTTTAAATTAAAAATGAGTTCGTTCTGATGCAGAAGTGCATTGCGATCACGGGAAGTGAAGAGGGGGCGGTAGGCGTGGGAAAATGCTGGAGCGTGGGATGTTAGCATGTGCAACGTACGTAGCGAGGAGGCTAAAGAGAGTGATAACGGAGTGGACTGTTAATGAATGTTAGTGTATATGTTAGCGGGGTTTTATGACACTAGTCGTAGCGGGCTTTCAACCTAGAAACCGTGATTGTATCAGTTTTCTGTTTGTTCCTGCAATCAATGAAAGTAACTTCATAGAAATTCTCGTTAACTTTTCGAAGAATAGTTCCTTTGTACTTATAGGAGGACGCAAAAGCTTTAGAAACGGCGGGAATCGGACTGGCATCTAGGAGCCACACATGTTGGCCTGTTGAGTACTGAATTTGTCTAGAATTGCGGTCTGTGTACTGTTTCTGTTGTTCGAAACGCTTGTGTAAATTCTCATGAGCGATCTTACGTATGGATGTCAAGAGTTCAAGTCTTTGTGCATTTGTCTGGGAGATATTGTCAGGGTTCGAAGGGAGGACTGCGTCTGCTAGGATCCTTGGGTTATAGCCAAACAAAGTAAAGTATTGACTCTGACGTAATCCATAATGGAGTGTAATATTATGACTGTACGTGGCACTAGCCAGATAATCACACCATGCATCCTTTTTCTCCAATATAAAAACTGTCATGACTTTCTTTAAATAGCTAAATGAACTCTCAACTAGCCCGTTTGTGAAATGTGCACAAGTGTCTAAATATTTTAGTTGTACGCCGGTAATATTGGCTAACTCCCGTAAAAGTAAGCTTGAATTGGGTGTTGAGCGATCTAAATAAATAGTTTCCGGGAGACCATGGACTAGAAAAACTTTCTCAACTAGAGCTGTTGCTATGTTTTGTGCATCATGATTAGCCAAAAGAGCTGTAATGACGTATCTAGTACAACTATCGACTATTGATAGAAAATATTTGTATTTGTGCGTCTTAGAAGAAACTAGAGGTCCACAGACGTCAAGATGAATTCGTTGGAAAGGAAGAGGGGCGGGGGAATGTCTGGAGGGTATGGGGGATGGAACCTTGTGGTTTCTTTGAGATCTGGTAAGGGATGCAATGTCGAACCTTATCATACACAAATTGCTTCATGTTAGGGAACAAGTAGCGCATAAGCATTAAATTATATGATTTTATGGGCCTTGGTGACTTCCATTCATTTTATGTGGATGAATAAGATCGAAAACTTGATTTCTCAATGCGTTGGGGACGCAAAGCCTATCTCGACATCCTGTTTTGATTTTGTTTGTCCTGTGTAAGACGCCATTTTTTAGTATATAAGAATAGGAGAGTTTTTCTAGCCTAGGATAACTAGCTTCGTTTTCTAAAATGTCAATAATGTCTCTTAAATAGGGGTCTTTACGTTGTTCTGTGCTAATATCAAATTCTTCTGATTGTGTATGGAATACCTGAGGAAAAAATTGAGCATCGTCATCATCATCAACGTCATTTTTCTTGTCAGGATTAATCTTTTCAAGTGGTAAGCTTGCACGGGAAAGTACATCCGCAAGTTCATTTTTACTGCCGCTGATTTGCCTGATTTCGAAGTCAAAATTTTGAAAATAAAGTGCTCTTCTTCCCAAAATGGAACTAGGGTGTTTCGTTGAACGAAGATAGGATAATCCTTTGTTGTCTGTGAGAACCACAAATCGTTGATTCATAAGAAAAAAATTGAAAGTTTTCAGAACATAATAAGCACCTGCAATTTCAAGGGAAAATGTGTCAGCTTTTTCCTCTGTTGGTGCTAAAGATCTCGAGCAGTAAGCGCAGGGATGTAAATTTCCTTCTTCGTCAGACTGTAACAGCGCTCCGCCAACGACTTCTGCGCACGCATCAATGAACACATATGAGGGGCGCTTAGGGTCATAAGGGCGGAGGATAGGGGCTGAAGTTATCATTTGTTTTAGTGTTTCGAAACTTTTCTGGTGTTCCTCAGTCCATTCAAACTAGGGATGGCCAAACGGATCCGGATCCGAAAAATCCGGATCCTTTCGGATCCGGATCCGGATCCAAAAGTTACGGATCCAGATCCGGATCCGAAAATTCCGGATACGGATCCGGGTCTGAAAGTTTCGGATCTGGATCCGGATCCGAGGGTACCGGATCCGAAAATTGCGGATCCGGATCCGGGTCTGAAAGTTTCGGATCTGGATCCGGATCCGGGTCCGAAAATTCCGGATTTGGATCCGGATCCGAAAATCCGGATCCGGATCTGAGAGTTTCGTATCTCAATCCCATTATAATATTACCACACCTTAAAAGGTATTATGATCTTCGATTACAAAGAAATTTTTCATTAGTTAGTCCTACAAGAATTTTTTTCAAGTGTTGTCCCTAAAATACTTTGCTACGCATCGGCTAACACACTCGTGCACAGAAAAAATCTTACTTGTTTAACATAAAATGTCAGAAGTGATTTTGTAAATGCCATTGAAACGAATATGTATTTATTCGAATGTATTGGAAATGGAAACACACATAAATGTGAGACATTCCATTCCAGGATGAAACCTTTAACACATATAACAAGATAGAAATGTTATACAAAAATTATACAATTTTTCTACAGTTACAGTTTTACAAATTAAAATAAAACATTATAATATATGCAGTGTTATATAGTTACAAAGTGTAAGACTAACAAGGGAGGTTATCCCCTCAGATTTCCATGAAACTTGGCAGGCGTATAGTGGGGCCCAAAGGAAGAAATACGTGTGTTTTTGTTTCAGTTAAAAAAACTGTCTTAGGGGGCAAAACACCCTCAAATGTCAAGATGAGGACAAATTGAAGTGAGGATCTGACCCCTGTGTCCCTCCGATTTCCATGAAACTTGGCAGGTGTATAGTGGGGCCCAATGGAAGAAATACGTGTTTTTTTGTTTCAGCTAAAAAACGGTTTTAGGGGAGAAAACCCCGTCAAATGTCAAGATGAGGACAAATTGAAGTGAGGATCTGACCCCTGTGTCCCCCTCCGATTTCCATGATACTTGGCAGGTATCCGCCAGGATCCGGATCTGGCCATCCCTAGTGTATAAACGGGCCCAAAGGAAGAAATACGTGTTTTTCTCTTTCAGCTAAAAAACTGTTTTAGGGGGCAAAACCCCCTCAAATATCAAGATGAGGACAACTTGAAGTGAGGATCTGACCCCTGTGTCCCTCCGATTTCCATGAAACTTGGCAGGTGTATAGTGGGGCCCAATGGAAGAAATACGTGTTTTTTTTTGTTTCAGCTAAAAAACTGTTTTAGGGGGCAAAACCCCCTCAAATGTCAATATGAGGACAAATTTAAGTGGGCGTTTGACCTATGTGTCCCCCTCCGATTTGCATGAAACTTGGCAGGTGTATAGTGGGGCCCAAAGTAAGAAATACGTGTTTTTTTGTTTGAGCTAAAAACGGTTTTACAGGGCAAAACCCACTCAATTGTCAAGATGAGGACTAATTGAAATGGGGATCTGACCCCTGTGTCCCTCCGATTTCCATGAAACTTGGGAGGTGTGTGTATAAACGGGCCCAAAAGAAGAAATACGTGTTTTTTGTTTCGGCTAAAAATCAGTTCTAGGGGGCAACCTCCCCTGATATGTCAAGATGAGGACAAATTGAAGTGGGGATCTGACCCCTGTGTTCCCCTCCGATTTCCATGAAACGTGGCAGGTGTATAGAGGGGCCCAAAGGAAGAAATACGTGTTTTTTTTGTTTCGGCTAAAAAAACTGTTTTAGGGGGCAAAACCCGCCTCAATTGTCAAGATGAGGACAAATTGACGTGTAGATCATCTGACCCCTGTGTCCCACTCCGATTCCCATGAAATTTGACAGAAGTATAGAGAGGCCCTATGCCCCCTGTTTCTTCCTATGCCATATTTACGTGGTTTCGGGGTCAGATCCCCACTTCAATTTCTCGTCATCTTGACATTTGAGGGGGGGGGGGCTCTATACACCTGCCAAGTTTCATGGAAATTCGGAGGGGGAAACTTAGACCTCCCTTGTAAGTGTATTAATTAATTACAAATCGAGCACGCGCGCACACACACTATATATATGTGTGTATGTATGTATATTATATATATCGGGTGGGCTGAAAAGTTCATAGGCTGACTCATAGATGGCGTTACTAGAATTAAATCCATGTGATTTTTACTTAGTACTAACCTTCAAAAGATACGTGTATAAATTTCACAGCTGCCGGATAATTAGTTCGTGAGATATAGCATTGTGAGTGAAGCAGCTTTTGTTATTGTGAAAAAATGGATAAAAAAGAATTTCGTGTGTTAATAAAGCATTGCTTTTTGGCGGAAAAAAATACTGTTGAAGCCAAGGCTTGGCTTGATAAACATTATTCGGACTCTGCACCAGGAAAATCAACCGTTGAGAAGTGGTTTGCTAAATTTAAACGAGGCGAAATGAGCACGCAGTGGACGCCCCAAAGAGGCTGTTACCGACGAAAACATCAAAAAAGTCCACAAAATAATTTTAAATGATCGTAAAGTGAAGTTGATCGAGATAGCTGAGACTTTAAAAATATCAAAGGAACGTGTTGGACATATTGTGCATCAATATTTGAACATGCGAAAGCTGTGTGCAAAATGGGTGCCGCGCGTGCTCACAATCGATCAAAAGCAACAACGTTTTGATGATTCGGAGCAATGTTTAGCGATATTCAACCGTAATAAACACGAATTTTTCCGTCGATATATTACAATGGATGAAACATGGCTCCATAACTACACTCCAGAGTCCAATCGACAGTCAGCCGAGTGGACTGCACGTGATGAACCGAATTCAAAGCGTGGAAAGACGCAACAGTCGGCTGGCAAGGTTATGGCATCAGTATTCTGGGATGCGCATGGAATTATATTCATCGATTACCTCAAAAAGGGCCAGACCATCAACAGCGATTATTACATAGCGTTGTTGGAGTGTTTAAAGGATGAAATCACGAAAAAACGGCCCCATTTGAAGAAGAAAAAAGTGCTGTTTCATCAAGACAATGCACCGTGTAACAAATCAATGAAAACGATGGCAAAATTATATGAATTAGACTACGAATTGCTTCCCCATCCACCATATTCTCCAGATCTGGCCCCCAGTGACTTTTTCCTGTTTGCAGACCTTAAAAGAATGCTCGCTGGAAAGAAATTTAGCACTGATGAAAAGGTAATCGCCGAAACTGAGGCCTATTTTGAGGCCAAAGAGAAATTGTACTATAAAAATGGCATCGAAAAATTGTATGACCGCTATAATCGTTGTATCGCCCTCGAAGGCAACTATATTGAATAATAAAATCGAATTTTGTCAAAAAAATATTTTTTACTATGTTAGCCTACGAACTTTTCAGGTACATTAGCAGGTAACAATATGTTATAAGCACATTCTTACTTTCCAAAGAAGAGCATGTGGGAATGCAAAACGGATCCGGATCCGAAAATTCCGGATCCGGATCCAAAAGTACTGGATCCGGATCAGAAAGTACCGGCCGGATCCGGATCCGAAAAATTTTAGGATCCGGAACCAACCGGATCCGGATTTCGGATCCGCCAGGATCCGGATCTGGCCATCCCTAATTCAAACTTGACATACTTTTTGAGAAGCTTCAATAAACATTCTGTCGGTCCTGCAAATCCTTGCACAAATCACCGAATAAAATTTACAAGTCCTAAAAAACTACGAAGCTTGCGTTTGATGTTAGGGGTAGGGTATTCCAAAATGGCTTTAAGAATATGTTCAGAAATCTTAATTCCCTTTTGAGATACCAGATTACCAAGGACTTTTACTTCAGTAAAGTCTAGCCTACACTTAGAAGGTGATAATTTAAGGGATGCTTGTCTTAACTTTTGGAAGATTCTGTCAAAAGTTTTAGAGAGGACAAAATCGGACGTCATACTAGTTCAGCGAATTTTGTTCGCAACGAAAATAGCATATACCAAAGTGTTTACTGTAAAACTGCATGGAAAAACCTAAATCATAATTTTGTTCGGATTTTTTTCTCTTAACAGTAAATCGTGCTATGCCTAGTAAAATTACTAAGGTTATACGGCCGAGACATGGGTGAGCAAGATGTTTGTCAGGATACTAGTACATCAGATTGGAAAGTCAAAACAGAGTAGCGAAGTGTTACCAACATTTCTTCCTTAGGAGCCGTTTTAGGGGAAAATTAAAAATAGAAATGTTGAAGCAATTACGCCTTCAGTACCTAGAATGTTTCCTGCATCCATGGGAGTATTTTAGTGGGGTTCATGGAGTCCAACACCCGGTTTTTTGGTTCAATAAAATTACCAGATTCCCTGTTATATCCGCGTCTTCTTAAAAATTTCTCCGGAGTTACGTTAGTGTCTTAAATTCCAGACGTATAGTACATGATACGGATGGGAAGGAAATAAGGTAATTCCACACACCAGATGGGACTGCAGTCCAAATGTCTGTAAATTCGTGATAGTTTCGGAATTTTTGCGATAAGAAACTGCATTGGGACTGTGACATCAGTTACATTTTTTCCCTCGAGTCTTCTTAACGATAGTTGGTTTTTAAAGACACAGTGCAAAAAACAACAGGGAAACAGCGTAATATTCTCAAGTTGTTTAACACAAGATGAACAGAGAAGTATCAATATTAAGTAGCGTGATTTGTGGAATTGTATTCACTAATTGTAGAAACTTTACAGACTTTACAATTTACTAGCAGAAGAGAAATATTTCAGCAAGCTCTTCAGCTTCTTCACTGTGTAAACTGTAGGGAGTTTGAAATATCTCCACTTGTTCTAACCAAATTGTTTTCATGCAGTGGAAGATTATGTTGGGCACCTCAAACGGTGGACTGTTCAGTACTGTGAACATGTCAGTACTCTAGTAGAGGTATTTAAAAAAAACCTAGGAGAGTGTCTGAGAACTGTTATGTAACTTATTCCAATGCAGGGGAACTACTTAGAGATTGTGATGAAGAAATGAAGAGACCTAGAAAACCCAGCCGTCAAATGTGAGGGAACAAGGCACCAGCTGAGAGCACAAAAGAATATTACAAGGTAAACCTTCGTTGTCCACTTTTGGACCATTTTCTAGTAGAATTGAACTCAAGTTTCTCTGAACACAGTCAACACGTTTCATAATTGCTACAACTCATTCCAAAAATGTGAAAGATATAATTTGTCCTGGTGTCCCGAATAGTTTCTTCGTGATGCACAAATGTCCTGGAATGGGGTGGGAAAGAAGAAATTGTTAAGACTATACTTTCCTGACTATATTTATATTTAAATGCGCAGTATTAGAATACTCATTTTACTACTAAACAATCTAACTGTACATTGTACCAGCTGCCTCTCAAATAAGTACAACAAGAGTTATCGATATACAAGAAGATGCTACAAAGATATTTGACTTCACGATAGCATCGTCATCTGCTAGCCTCACTGAATTTCAATTGCAAATCTCTTCCATTGCATTGTATATTGTAAGCTGATTACTGTAACAGTCAGTGCTTGGGTGCGAGCACTGTTTAGTCCGCAGTTCTCAAATAAAGTTTCGTCAATGGGAGATAGCAGCTTAGTTCATTATGGCACCGAAAAGGAATTTGAAGTGGATTTCTGTCACTTTTTAAGAAGTGTATAGAATATGATAATGGACATGTACATACACACAATCCTGGAGGGTGCAGCCCACCCCTCCCTCCTCCTGCTGCTACCCAACAAGCTTCCGGTCAGCAGTGTCCCGGATTTTCACTTATGAAATACAAGTAACATACCAAAAGTTGAACCCCCCTTCATTCAGTGATCTATATATAGTCTCATTTATTTATTTATTTCTTTATTGAACTCAACAGGTACAACGGCAAAAGAAACAGTAGGCGAATTGTCAACCACCATTTTCATTCGATCTGTATTACACAATGTGATGAAATAAATTGAAATAATGACGTAAAAAAATCAGAGAACAATGCCTGCTTCGAACCAACATAATTTCATTCCTTAAAACAACACACGATGTAGAATAAAACAGTAATTAAAATAGCGGTGGACAATTTGCCTAAAATTATCTTTGCCGTATAAATTTTAAATTATTTATTTTATATATATATATATATATATATATATATACACACACACACTTTATCACACCATTTCATTCGGAAATTATGTGTTTAAGCTTAAAACATTGTGTTAAGAGTGTTTTTTCTGAGCCTCCGTAGGATCATAGAAAAGTTGTCAATGGTTTTATTACTGATTAGCAATTTATTGTAACTGGAAATTTCTTTTCAGTTTCCATGTCTGTATCTACTCAACAGTATCGTGGGTTCTCATTATACTAGGATTATAAGCCTCAAAATGCCACTTTTGCACTTCGACCACAAAAATCGGTGTTTACAAACAGACAAAATGCTGCATATTAGGCACGGTAATCTAGTCGATAGGAGTGTGGCTGCCACGTGGAAGACTCCAGTTTGATTCCGTAGATGGATGATCTAAGGTTCTGATTTTTTTCCGGCCTTGTCCCAGCATAAGGTCTCTGAGTCTCACCCAGCTTTAAATCAATGGGTAGCTGAGGGAAACCATGGCGAGTAAAGAAGGCTGGAATGTGGTGCTTATCACATCACTTCCAAAATGTCCGAGATCGAGAATGCGTGGGGCTCAATCTCCACATCCTTTAATACATACCTACAATGCACGGTGCTATATACAAGAGAAACTCCTCCAATAGCGATCCACAGCTTAGCATAGAACCAATCATTAACCTGTTTATTAAGACCCTCATATGACATTTTATAAATATTACTACATATTCATTACAATCCTCATAATATCTTCACTCCGAAATTAACATTCTGGAAAAGGAATCACCCTGACTTCAATCATTAATATTTTCTAGAGTTTCTTGTATTGAATATATTGCACATGGATTGGTTCATTTGGTGCTTAAAATTCACTTTATGCACAATAAGGCTAATTGAGGCTGTATCTACAGTTTCTAAAGTAGGATCTGAACCACTATGTGCATTCACTATGTATCGAACCCTCGGGCCCTTGATTACAAGGCGACGACACTACTACTGCGACATCAGAGAGGCCATTTTTAGGGTTATAAATGATCAAGGTTAGTGTTGAGCGGCTGTTGAAACACAATGAATATCTTATACAAATAACTACGTATATCGAGCATCAGCATCACGCTTCTCACAACAACGTGTTGTTCAGCTATAATATGTATTATTCTCCCACTGATGCTTCCAGAAAAATTATATTCTCTACAATGTAACTTCCGCTTTTGACTACTTCGTGTGAGACAAACTTGGGAAAACCGTGCCAACCATCACGTTCATTGCCCGTAGGTTTATTACACCAGTGGGCATCTTTTCCACGAAAACTAAAAACAATGTCCTTACCTTACGTTCCTTGGTCAACTAATCTAAATTTTACGAGTTTTGTGAAGGGCCATTTTAAAATGGAATCATACTCTCCTGGCATTATTTGAATGTAAACTCCCAAATGGCCTTTGTACTCATACTGAGAATCATAACCATCAGGGTCTAATATCACTCTTAGTTTGTACCCGTGCTTACTGCTGTAGAAGGGGGTACTATAAATCTTGACTCCTCCCTCGTTCTTAGCTTTTTCTATCTCCTCAGCTATATCTCTCACCTTCCACAAGAAACTCCCATGTCTTAGTACATTTATTTCCATCTGCAGTTCTTAGTTTCTTTTCCTCTCGCTTTCTATTTTCAATTGAAGATTATCGACTGTGTCTTTTACTTCTTGATTTATTTTCTTCTCACTCTCTAATTTCAATTGAAGATTTTCGAACATGGCTTCTATCTCTTTGTTTCTTTTCGCCTCACTCTCTACTTTCAATTGAAGACTTTCGAACATGGCTTTTATCTCTTGTTTTCTACTCACCTCACTCTCTAATTTTAATTGAACATTTTTGAACATGCCTTTTACCTCTTGGTTTCTACTCACCTCACTCTCTAATTTCAATTGAAAAATTTCGACTATGCTTAGTAATTCCTGGTTTCTTTTCTTCTCGCTCTCCAATTTCAATTCAAGATTATCTACCGTGACTTTTACTTGTTGATTTTGTTTCTTCTCACTTTCTAATTTAATTTGAAGATTTTCGGCAATACCCTTTAATAGGTCCATGTGGTGCTGCACCTCTTCCTTCATGTGTTCTTTCATCCCTACTGGGAAACCTTCATAGCTGCACTGCATTTCCTTGTAAGCACAGGAAGCAAAGCGTTTCTGGCATTCTTCATCCAAGTGGCGTTCTACGTCTTTCATTGCAACTTCAAGATCACAACTCTCAGGACAAGGAATTAGGAACTTCACACATTATGCGTGGTGAACCTCCAACAACTGTCTCTCGACTTTGTTCTCACAATGCTCACACACTCTCAGTGCTTTCGGAAACTTGTTTCGAAAGTGCTCACTGAGACATTGACTCGATATTTTAACCCCAGATGTATTACCACAACTTTCAATAGCTGCTTCGCAGTTGTCGTAATGTTTGGTCATCGAGTTCTCCGGTACGAAAGAATCACAGAACACACACTGAACCTCACGGGTCATGAACTTCTCTTTGAAGTGCATATTCGTATTCTGTGCCTTCACTTGCTTTGGGCACATGTCACAGGAATGTACAGTCATTTCAGATTTCTTGTCATGTTTGTTGTTATACGTTGTTGATGATTTGGAATCGTTCTCGTCCAAGTGTTCGGTCAAATACTCACTGCTGGGATTAGTCACTTTGGAGTACTCTGGATGGTTTGTCTTGAGCAATTCACAGATTTTGTAGTGCTCTTGCATTGTGTTCACAACCGATGTGCCGCAAAATACACATTCCTTCACACACTTGCAGCAATATTCCTTCAAGTGGACGTCAATGCTCTCTTTCGAAACTTTCTTTACACATTCATCATAGGAGGCCATTGTTTCTTTGCATTTTGCAACGTGTTCATCCATACAAGACTTCATTATCACCTAGTACAATAAGGGCATGCTCCCTGCGATCTGGGGCAATTTTCGGTCATGTGATTACGTACAGTAAAACGCTCACCTTGAAAACCGCACATAAACTGACACTCAACAATATCCATCGAACACTGCTGTTGGTGATTTTCCACTTTGTTGAACAAAATCATGGCTGAACAATTGTTGCACTGAACTTCCCGTTTCTTGCAGCTATATTCCATATACTGTTGGTGCATGTAGCGAAGTACCTTTTGACCGCAGCCATTTTCACACTCGACTTCTTCAACTCTGCAGCTCGAACAGTGTTCATCCATTTCTTCCTGGTTCACCTCCTTGGAACAATAGGAACACATTTTCAACGTGGCTGGCATTGTTAGCAGATACAGTCGCCAGTTATTCTATAAAGCAATCACCTCCTCAATAGCGAGGAAAGAAGAACGGTGATATGCTGTAATACTCCTACTGTTGTTATCATGAGGAGTATGTTTGTTATTTTTCAATGGAGTTGAAAAGTTGCACAATCTATAATGGATTGTTATCGCTGATTAAGCCTAGTTTACGTAAGTTTCCTATCAGTGTAGATAAAGTAAGTACATAGACAACATATCAATTTTATGATGATTGTAAATTCTGTCCGCAGAAGGAAAGACGTCTATCATAAATTAATCTGAGCGATGTGTGAGTGTGTGTGTGTGGGGGGGGGGGGATTTAATAAGAGAAAGCCTATACTTCCTAGTACAGAAAGTAACAACGGTCCCCGTGTCAGAGTCGTTAGCAGACCGCGCTACGACGCCATTGGGCCGCGATTTAAAATCCCGGCCTGGGCATGGATGTTTGTGAGTGTCCATTTATCAATTTTATCATATCATCACTCAACCCCATCTTCGCAAATTAACCAAAAGTGGCACAGAACGCGAAGTAAAATAAAGGCAATCAATCAATCGATCATTCATAAACTAACAAACCTTGTTCAATTGAACAACGAACAAAGTTGTAAGATGCAGTTTTTGTCAACAGAGACGACAGAAACATAAAATTCGAGAAAAAATCTTTTTGACTTGTGGAATTTGGCAGTGACACGTTTTATGAACAGACGGAAAACATTTCTCCGCCGTGAAACTTCCTTAT
Organism: Lepisma saccharinum; assembly: GCF_977018435.1. Lineage (NCBI taxonomy): Eukaryota > Metazoa > Arthropoda > Insecta > Zygentoma > Lepismatidae > Lepisma > Lepisma saccharinum. The sequence goes on along the minus strand of NC_139254.1, from coordinate 46,238,385 downwards.
TGAAGAAACAACATATAAGAGAAAGCAACATGGATGATTGTTTTTTACATAACATTGTTTGTTACAAAACATTGTTTTCTCTAACAATGGCTCAACAACAAAGGCCAGATATTCATTGACATCTCATATACGTTCTCTCATTCCGTAATTTTCTATCATATGCACTAAAGTTTGTATACTTCTGTCTAAACTAATAATAATACCAGCCACAATTATGAATTGTTCGATACCTGGTGCAGGCACATAGTGGTTTTGGTATCACTCTAAACTATAAGACCAGTCCTGATTAGCTTATCTGTACATCGGCCTCCCAGATGGCCCAGTGGTAGCGTCGTCGCCTTGTAATGAAGGAGTTCCGGGTTTGATACCCGGTGGAAGCACAAGTGGTTCGGATCCCACTTTAAACTGTAGGTCCAGTCCCGATTAGCCTTACTGTGCATAAAGTGGACTTAAAACAACATATCAATCAATCAATCAATCAATTATCTGTTCATCAAGTGGGCTTAAAACACAACAATTGAGAATAATTTGTTTGTCTTTTTTACTTCAACTATGATGAGGTGCACTTTAATCTCTATATAATGAAAATGGATGTATGTGTGTATGTATGAGTGTATGTTTGTTCCGGCATAACTCTCGAAGGCCTGGAGCGATTTCAACCAAATTTGGATCACGTATCACTTGTTATCTCGAAGGAAATACTGTGGGGGTAAGCCACCCCTGGCATCCCTGGGGGTGGGGATGGAAGGGGGTGACATGTAAAAATAATAGAAAACGACAAATATTAGTATGGAATCCATAGTTTTCGGGGTCGCTAAGATAAGTAGTGACACTCCGAATGCCGTTCAACTTCAAGTTCATAACCTATCGGGATGTGGGTTGAGAGGGGGTGAAAATTAAATGTCAAAAATGAACAAAATTAGAGTCGAATCCATAGTTTTTGGAGTCGCTAAGCTAATTGGAGACATTCAGGATGACAAAACTTTGTACACATATGACTTACAATGTGGAAAGAAATACTGTGGGGATAAGACACCCCTGGCACCCCTAGGGGTGAGTGTGGGAAGGGGGTGACATGTAAAAATAATCCTAAACGACCGATATTAGTGTGGAATCTAAAGTCCTCGAGGTCGCTAAGATTAATAGTGACTCTCAAAATGCCGTTCAACTCCAAGACACCCCTAGCACCCCAAGGGGTGGGGTGGGAAGGGTCTGACATGTAAAAATAATCCTAAACGACCGATATTAGTGTGGAATCCAAAGTTCTCGGGGTCGCTAAGATGAACAGTGACTCTCACAATGCCGTTCAACTCCAAGACACCCCTGGCACCCTTAGGGGCAGGGGTGGGAAGGGAGTGACATGTAAAACAATCGAAAATGACCGATATTAGTGTACAATCCATAGTTTTCGGGGTCGATAAGAGGAATAGTGACACTCCCAATGCCGTTCAACTCCAAGACAACTTTGGCACCCCTAGGGGTGGGGTGAGAAGGGGGTGACATGCAAAAATAATCAAACACGACCGAATTTGGTGTGGAATCAATAGTTTTCGGGGTCGCTAAGATGAATAGTAACACTACCAATGCCGTTCAACAACAAGGCACCCCTGGCACCCCTGGGAGGGTACACATGTAAAACGATCGATATCAGTTTGGAATACATAGTTTCCGGGGTCGCTAAGATGAATAGTGATGATCCCTATGTCGTTCAATTCCAAGACACCTCTGGCACCCCTAAGGGGTGGGGGTGACAAGAAGGTGACATGTAAGACGACCGATATTAGTGTGGCATCCACAGTTTTCGGGGTCGCTAAGATGAATAGTGACACTCCCAATGCCGTTCAATTTATTCATTGTTGCTCTTGGAGGTTGAACTAAAAATGTTGTTCGTAAATTGTTGTGAAATTTATATTATAGTGAATTTGTGAAATATATTACTTTATAATTTGTATACTGTACTTATACTTTTAAATACCTGTAAATAATATTACTTACAGTTTACGCATTAAACACCCGGGCAACGCCGGATAATCAGATAGTTAGTTATATATTTCACCAGCTCAATACGCATGGAATACTTGAAGCTAACGGGTTTTCTTCTGTAGCCAGTCAATAATAGAGATTAGACTAAATACAATATTTTGTTCAGCCAATCCACTCCAAAGAACATAGCTATTAGATTTCTGTATGTCTGTGTGAGAAGGCGCAGGTGCTCGCGCTAAAGGCTGCTCAATAATTCTGCAGATATAACAATTTTATTGCATATCTCTGGAAGCAGCTGGGAGTCTAATATATGAATTGAACTGTGTATATAATAGGAAGGGCTGCTTTTTGGCGCGATAGTGAAGACACTCGCTCACTTAGTTTCGCCAGGCCAGAAGGAAAACTAAGAATTTCTATGACAGCAAACATATTGCTATTGTTATTCATATTTATTAAAAAACATTAACATGGAGTGCCCCGTCTAAATTCAAACACAACGAGCTTTAAGATTAAAGTAGCGATATCGATATATGTTTAAAAATTGTTAATAACATTTGATTACTGATGAGGTCTCTGCAAGTCTTGCCCTCCCCCCGCAAAATAATTCCAATGCCCCTCCCCCTCACACACAAACAAACACACACGCATTATATATATATATATATATATATATATATATACATATATATAGTGTATGTGTGTGTGTGATTCTTGATCTCATGTTGAAAGTCACTTGAAGGGTCTACAGAGTGATTCAAGAGTCCCTATACACCCCGTACAAGAAGTAAAGGAGTTAAGCTAGGTACAATTGGTCATGATAGAAACAGGTTAGGCTTAGAGGGAACTACTTTGGTGTGTTCCAAACGGACATCCGCCATATTGGTGGCCGCCATATTGAATTCAACTCAAATCTTTAAATAGGAAGGGATTGATGTGATGTATATATGACACTGTTTTCTCCCACGTGGAAAACTATACATTTGTTACAATCATACAGTCATAACTTTTTCTTGATTAAAGATGTGTTAAAGAAGAAACATTCACCACTGCATTTTTCGTGAAATTCTACACTGATTTCATTCTACTCTGACTGCCACGTGGGAAACCCGGGGTGGCTGATCTAAGGTTTGTCCGGCTTTGTCCTGGCATGAAGCGACTCTAGGGTCGACCCAGTGTCGAATCAAATGGTACGAGGGGAGAGGGGTAAAGGCGGCCGCAGTGTGGTCGACATCGATAATATGTGGGGCTCTACTACCATATGCCCTAAACATGCCTTCATGGCATGGTGTCATGCATAGGAACTTTACTTTTACCTGTATATATTGTATTCGTTCTTGTACCCTTGAGTAACTACGTTTATTCTTTACATACGCATATACGAACCCTCTACTATATCAATGGTTGAGGGCCCCCTAAAGGTTCACTTGTCCTCGCACCCCTCACTGCGGGGTTTTGCGGCTTGTAGATCTGGCACTGTCTCTACTGCTGCCATTGCACTGTATGGATATGGACTGTTTTAAGGTGTAAAGGTGAAGTTTTTCATAGCCAGCCAACGTAATATGATAACACTACTAATTAATGCGAATGATTCTTCAACAAAAATCTCTCAGAAACGTATTGGAAAACATTAGCAAGCAATATCTTGCCATTATATACAGGATGCTTCACGCGAAACGGACGGTTTTCAAATGGAGAACTCGAGGCAGGGAGGGGGAGAGATGGAATTAGGGTGGCACTGAACTCGCTCGGCCATACCTTTTTCGGATCGGATCGGTTCGGATCGACTCGGCTGTGCTCTGTTTGGCGAAAAACTGTCGTATTGGAACAAAGGATGCTCAAATATCCGCGGTGCCATGACTGTAATTGACATTGCATGTACTGCTGCCACGCCAAACCGAGCCCAGCAGAGATGATCCGAACCGATCCGAAAATGGCATGGCCGAGCGAGATTCTATGCCACGTACTTCCATATATACCCTCTCTTCCTACTACGAATTTTTCATTTGAAAACCGCCCTTTTCCCGTGACACACCCTTCATAATAAATGTTTAGGTGTTGAGTGTGAACTTGATGTGGTTCCAGTAGAAATATTGTGATACAATTACTTTCACCGAGTGCCTGATATCAACTTCATATCTGGAGTAAAAACTATGCAATGCATATCTTTCAAGCATGAAGAGAAAATTCGTAGCAGTAAATTCAACCTTCATTTCTACCACTCGTTTTCAAACCTCTGCGACGCTCCAAGTCACTCGTGTTGGGTTTTAGATTATTCCTTCTCTCACCTCCTCGAACAGTCACGGAGATTTCTGCGTTGCAAAACTCCCATTAACTTTGAATGGAATTGTTACAAACCCAGGAGTGGAAAGGAAGATTTCAGACTGAAGCGACACGCTAATCATGTCGCTTGGGAACGAGCAAATCCACAGCAACGTTTCACACCGTAGTGGCATGACAGGCCGAACCAGCCTTCGTCCGAGTGGTGACACGTGTCGCTTGTCGCTGTAGTGTGGATTCTCCATAAAGAAGATTTGAGATCGTAGCGAAAATCGACACTTGTTTCTTGGAAATCGATCCTCAGTAAGCCGTGTGATCTTAGAACGGAATTAACACTACCAGCCGCACGTGTCGTTTCGACTGGGTTATGTCAAGTCGCCTCGGTCTGTTAGTTGCGTACGTGATGCATGCTTTCTTCTAAACTGAAGGACCCCCTGTCACTTCGGTGGGAACAATCCCTGTCGCATGTCATGTTGATTATAAGGCGATAGTGTCAGACATAGCACAATTTAGGGATACAATGATTTATGTTAGTTGAACTCTGCTCACATCTCGCCACGAAGGATCCGAGTTCAACCTCAGGCCTGGACATTAATTTATCCTTGTGTGTTTATTTGTTCACTTTTATTTGTCAATTTTTACGCTGTAGGTCAGTCATTATGGCGTCTGACTACCATACGAGAGACCCAGGTTCGATCTCGACGGAGAACCGGGATATCTTCCACCTCTTCAAGTGGCTCCGGTGCTCACCAAGCGTCATATAAAGTGGGTACCTGGAGGAAACTCTGGAGGATATAGCGACCAGGGGCTGATCACATCACTCTCATCTTCGGCCATGATCAAGAAAGTGTGGGGCCCTAACTCAACACCACCTGTACGCCTTCATAGCGTGGCCTACAGCACAGGGGAAGACTTTATTATTATTTATTTTTTTTACTTTACATTTATAGGTACTCATCGTTGCTATTTTCAAGTCTCCGTGGCAAAGTAGTTAGCACAATGTAATACGACGCAAGAGGTCCCGGTTTTGAATTCCTGTCTGGGCATGGATGTTATTTGCGAGTACACCTACACCATTATAATCTGCACGATTAACCAAAAGGGGAGGAAAGAGGGTAAAATAAACCGAATCAATCAATAAACCACAGCTAGGTCTGCAGTTGTTGTGACGGTGTGTTTTGTTTCAAGGAAATGGAAAGATACACCTGATCAATTGTACCCGAACTTCGACAACAACATGATAACACTCGAACTGTGACCACTGAACTTTTTGCATACGGGAGAAATGTTTACATTCTTACAGAGAAACTATATTATTTCACGTCTACCCAGAAAAAGATAATGTGATGCATTTCGATGTTAAGTAGGAGAATTTACTTTAATCACAACAATTGGGAAAGTGAAGAACTGATAATAGAATAAGCACACGTGAACACTGATGTCAGTATTCGAATCCGGGAACTTTGGTGGCATAATGGTGAATTGACCATTGAATGTATTCGGTAACCAAGGTTGTTGTTTTAGAATGACATAGCGGCCTACGTGCTGGCAAGGGAAGTGGGGAGCAGGGAATACGCCACAGACCAACCAGACAACATCGGTGTCGCCACGAGTTACGACGCGGCGGGAGAACGTACTACGTTCACCTTGTTCTACAAGGTGCTGCGTTTCTGATCGCGCTGTATTGGTCGCTTCCTCGGTCCACACTTCCCTTGCCAGCATGTAGGCCGCTCGCCGTAAGACTTGATAAGTGCTGTGAGGGAAACGCAATTAGTATTTTCTCCTCTTTTGTGGGGAGAGCTGGGCTTTAGGACAGACAACACATTCACGGTGAACTTTGTTACAGCGTTTGTGGGAACCAGCAATTCTCAGCCATCGACCACTTTCCTTTCTCATAAGTGGCAACTGCGAATTCATTACAAGTATCACTTACTTCTCTCTATACTACAAACATAAACCCTTCATATGAAAATGAAGACTATTGAGTTGACATTGTTTAGGTACACTTCAGGTAGTAGAACAGCGAAAGGCTGAAACTCGCTCTTCAATAATGAATAATCTAAATTGCGTTTGACTTTCAGTCGCTTTCATACATTCCTAAACACCCCTTACCTTCACTTGACATAGGAATAGAACCAACAGAGTGTCAAAGGGAGGGCCTGATGGAGTTAATGCTTCCTCCCTAAGTGAAAATGAGAAATATTAGTTAAGTTTTATGTAATTTATATGAGTACGCATACCATGAAAAATCCAAGAAAAATATTATTTTGCTCAAACAATATTATTACTTAATCACTGAGGATGCCACTTTGTTAATCTCAAAAAAATCATCTCATTCTTCCTCGAACAAATGGTTTCTTACATTTAACTAAAGTTGAATTAAAACTAGGTTGGCAATATTATAAAGCTCCATGCATTAACAATATTATTAATACGCATTCATTTGTTCTTTTTGACATATTCAAAATTACATTTTACACAGCTCAATTTTACATTAGCAGAAATGTAATGATAATTAAGCATTTCTACATAATATATACGTAATATAAAACAAATTAACATTAATAACAACAAAATATATTATACACAATGCTTGTGATGCAAAAAGTAAACAATAAGTAGTAAATTAAACAAATGAATATCTTCGAGTCAGTCCACCTGACCGGTATATGTATATATTGGCAGAGATGTGAGATTGGTTAATAGAGATAGGGTAAAAGGTAAAGTGCTCCCCTGTGCTTAGCACCACGCCATGAATGCGTATAGGTGGTGTGGGGGTAACGCCCCACACTTTCTTGATCCGGTCATGACTGGGGGTGATGTGATCACCATCACGCCCCTGACCGCCTTTACCCATGTCATTCGACGCTGGGTGGGCGCCGGGGTATAAAATAATAATACGAGTAATATGGACACTTTTTAATTTGCAAGAAATCACGTAAAAATAAAAAGAAGCAAAGTGCTTAGTACTCTACTCAGGGATACTCGCTAGTGGGATAGCTTGATCATTAATGCGCTCTACAAAAAAACATCCTTCTATGTATAATAGATAATATGTCTACGTGTAAGTCTTTTATGTTTATTCAAATTATTCGTGCACACAGTTTGATGTCTTCTTGAAGGATGATAAAATGTTAAAGTAACATTAGAATTCAGCAAAATTATTTGATGACACAACCAGAAAGTAGGACTGAATTATGGGAATGCGATAGTGTGTCATATTCAGTTAAGTATAAGTTAATTTTATTTTTACTGTGTTATGAACAAATGTTGTCCGATATATTCTATATCACCATTTGCGTGCAGTTACTGAGGAAAACCTAAGTCACGATGGTTGATTGAGAAGATAGATCAAGTAAGTGGTGTCGCGCTAATTTTGTGAAACCACTTGTGAATCACATACATATGGCATATGAACTAATGACTTTTTACTTGACGTGATTTAAAGATAAAGGAATCTGGCAATACGTTACAGTGAAATTAGTACGTTGCATAACACCTAACCTACTCCATCCATTGCTAATGACAATAACGCCTTTAGTGCGTATAGAAATATGGTTTATCATAGTGCAATGCTAACGTTGGTAATTAAATGGATGTTGTCGTGTTTGAACTCTCAAATCTGTTCTATGCGCAAGCCCTTGAGTTCAGTGGAAAATTCATGCCGTCGTGGTCTAAACTCAGCCATACTTAAGAATAATAATCCTTATATTTGAGAAGATTAGACCAAAGGACTTTTAAAAGTTTGTCCTGTTTTAAAAACCACTTAATATGTATGGATATATGAGTATATGTGTGTGTAAAATTTTTTGCACGTCAAATTAGTATTTATTTCTAAGTTTTCATTATTTACTCTGTAGAATGTTTCTTAGGCTACAGACTTTTATTATCTTAGTGCCTCTTATAGTGACTTTGTTCGAGTATATGAAGCGAAACCCACAGAAGTCTTACGGTAAATTTGGTACTAGAACGTGACAATGACTCTTTGAAACATTATGAGTGATGAGGAAGAACATTGAGCAAATTCATTTTGTTTTCTGACCGCGTAAAGTCCTATGAATTTAGAGCTGTCTATCTGCAATCCTTGCAGAGATACGCCTCAAAGTGCTGGAACATTATTGTATAGTGTGAGGTCAAATCAAGTTGCATAAGTGAATGACCACCATGGTCGCCAGAACAAAGAGCTGTGTATAGCCTTAGAGGACATAGTTTACGCTAAGAAAATTAATAACCTGTATCATAATAATAATAATAATAATAATAATAATATAAAAAAGGAGCAATCTCCCAAATCATCCACACCATACTAGCAAACGCCTTCCGCAACTGGGAGCGTCGAATTGAGGCTTACATGAATCATATGATGTGTATATTGAACATGTGCAGTAACTGTAATTACGTATTACATATCAATTGTGTGTGTTTGTATGCATGTATTTCTTTCTCTATTTAACATGACTTTTGCCTCAACCTGTAGTTAAGCGAATTTTGTTAGCAGATGCAAAGATGCGTAAATTATAATTTTGCTCAGAAAATTTCTGTTGATAGTAAATCGTGCAATGCCTGGCAATATCACTTACTTTATATGGCCGAAATATGGGTGAGCAACGTGTTTGTCCTGATACTAGTACAGCTGGAATGAGGAACCTGAAAGTCAAAACAGAGAAGCGAAGTGTTACCAAGAATCTTTCCAGAAGTGTCGTTTTAGGGCAACGTATGCTCGTAATTATGATGTTCCTTGCCACTGCATGATCAGAAACATGTTGACTGAATATGCTGAGAAGCTTTCTTCGCTCTTGTTGATACTAAGACTACAAGCTGGTAAATTGTCATTTTTACACTTCGACCACAAAAAAGCGCTATTTCGAAACCCATCAAATGGTGCACATGAGCTAAGTTAGTCTCCAACAACAGCTTACAATAGCGCAAATCATTAACATGCTAATAATGCTCCTCATATAATACATTTTGAATCTTATATATACAAATTATGATCTCTACTATTAGGAAGTTAATATTCTAGAAAAATGCACCATTAATGAATTTCTAAAATTTGTTACAGTAAATAAATTGGCTAATATAGACAAGGCTTCATACATAATACAGAAACCAGGTGTGGATATCTCTCAAATTTACCCGCGTTAGTGTTAGATAGATTGTGAAACAAACTCTAATTCTCTACACTAAAAGCTATATCATGTATCAGCATCACGGTTCTTATTCCATACTGTTCTTCTGCATTAGTATTAGTCTTCCACTGATACTTCCAGAAAAATTGCATTGTCTACAATGTAACTTCCGCTATTCAGTACTTCGTGAGAGACAAATTTTTCATGACCACTTAAAACACTAATGTGCTTGGACGTAATAGACGCGTCACTATCCGTTCCGCGAAAACTATGAACAAGGTCCTCTCCTTGCGGTACTTGGGCAACTAATCTAAAATTTACAAGTTTTGTGAACGGCCAATTCAAAAGAGAATCATATTCTCCTGACATTATTTGAATGTGAACTCCTAAATGGCCTTTGTGTGTAGAAAAATAACCATCAGGGTACATTATCACTCTTAATTTGTACCCGTTCTTACAGCTGTAAAAGGGCGGACTATAAATTCTATGACATCTATCGTACTTAGCTTTTTCTATTTCCTCAGCTATGTCTTTCACTTTCCACAAGAAACTCACTTGCTTTAGTTTGTTTATCTTAATCTGCAATTCTTCCTTTCTTTTCCTCTCCCCCTCTAATTCCTTTTCAATACTTTCAACTCGGAGACACAGTTTATCGATGACACTTTTCGTTAGTTCTAAGTGATGCTGCATCTGTTCCTTCATGTGTTGCCTCATCCCTGCAGGAAAACCTTCATAGCTGCACTGTATTTCCTTGTAACCACAGGACACAAAGTGTTTCTGGCATTCTTCATCCAAGTGGCGTTCCACGTCTTCTCTTGCAACTTCAACGCCACAACTCTCACGACAAGGAATTCGGAACTTCACACATTCTGCGTGGTGATCCTCCAACAACTGTCTCTCGACTTTCTCCTCACAATGCTCACACGCTACCATTGATTTCGGGCACTCGTTTCGATAATGTTCACTGAGATCTTTCCTCGATATTTTAACCCCACATTTATTGCCACAGCGTACAAGTACTGATTCACAGGTGTTGTAATGTTTGGTCAACGAGGCCTCCTGTATGAAAGAGTCGCAGAACACGCACTGTGCTTCATACATCACGCACTTTTTCTCAAGATGAATAGCCTCTGGTTTCACTTGCTTGGAGCACACGTAGCATGAATGTACAGAGATTTCGCATTGCTTGTCATGTTCTTTGTTATGCGTAAAGGATGATTTGGATTAGTTTTTGTCCAAGTGTTTGAACAAAGTAGTGCGATCAATTTCTTTTCCACTCTTTTGATTCCAATCCTCAACTTGTTATGAACACTGGATTTGTGAACTTCTATGTCTTCATGTCTCCTTACACAGCTTTTCGTTTTCATGAGCTCCCCTTCACGTATTCGCTCAATTGACGTGGAAGTTGATGCTCACATTCATTTTCTCAGTCAACTTCTTCAACTCTGCAGATCAACTGATGAGTTTCTAATTCTTCCTCATCCACCTATCTTGTATGAAGGGACAGGTCTTGTATATTGCTGTCGGCACTATTGGCTATATTCACAGCCCAACACAGAACCTTATGTGTTGACAATTTTTGGTTTTCTGAAAAACTCTATCTACACTATAAGGTCTTCACGTTTTCACTGATAACCTGGCTAGTAGAGATAACACTTTCTAATTATAAACTTTATAATCCATGGATAAAACCATTTCTTGAACACATGATATAATCCTTTGACAAAAATTGATTACCAATGTTTATGTACTTAGAGTATATCTGCGAATTTGGAAGAAGAGATAAGATATGTGGAGAAACCCTTGACCAGAAACGAAGTGCGTAGTACCTTTTGAATCTTTTTTTTTAGTTGCACCTTCACAGCAAAATTAATGTATGCATAATAACACGGTAATTTGTAAGAAATGTATCAAAATAGATTTTCTAAAACACAGTATTCCGATGAAGTACTGAACACGATGACAATAAATATCCCGTATTTCTTATAAGTTAGCCCACGTTTAGAATAAGTGCGTTAACAATTATTCTTCACACCTTCAATTTCCTAAGTCATGCATGTCCCATCATCGAAGTTCAAACAGCATGTGTCATTTCATAATCCTTATTGGCTTGCTTAGGATCTCAAAGTTTTACCCCTTGGCCAAAAAAAGTTTTCGGTTTCTAGATGACTCCTTGCAGCAACCTTCTCGTTTTAAATTATTGTATCTTCTGCCGCCCCTAGATTCTTATTCTAGATTTTTCTTTCTTTTACAAATGCTGCAGCATATCTGGGAAACAACTTCATTTAATATATATATATATATATATATATATATATATATATATATATATATATATATATATATATTTATGGTAGACCGGGAGAAATCCGGTCGATTTTCCAAAACAGTTGTTATCTTGGTAAAAATTATATTTTCTTGCAGGAACTTTGTTGTCAATACAAAAACCTGACACAACTTTAATTAATTTCTAACCTATGGTAAGACATGTTGAACAAAAATCTCTAGTGGTCCGATTTTCCCCAGTGATACGGGGTAAATCGGATCAGTGAAGAGGTAAATTAGGTCACGCAATTGTAATATAATTTGCACATGCAAACTCCACGTGCAAATTGTTTGCATCTAAAAGCCTTAACGCAACATTCGTGATATCACAATCTACATTCCTGACATTGAATCCAGTAATCTGCCTTTTGACTCCTTTTATCACTGTGTTACACTTTGCAGAAGTTAAAAAAAAAATTGTTATTCTTCCTTTTGTTTTTCGGTCTCTTCTTCTCTGCTTCACTGTAATCTGATCTAGTTCTCTCTTAATTACCCTGTTTCCTTCATTTTTTAACGAAGAATAAAATTAGTAGGGAAAATACAGCATTCGTACACAATTTGCAATTCAAGAATTATTTATTTCAAACTATTCATCATAATGTTTTTCTCATGTTGGCAGCATTGCAGGTAGGGGTACTGCTCATATATTAAGTAGATCGACGACGGGTTGAAATTAATGCAAAACATTCCAAGTATTAATAAAATACTTTGTGTCAAAAATGGACTAACAAAAAACCTTAAAAGCAGTTGGGTGACCACGTATCCTCTTTACATGGGTTGGAACCAACACATATTATACAGTTCTGTTGGACAAGCATGTACTAAAGCATGTAGGACGAAATTAATGAAGACATTAATTCTGAAGTGAATGACCCATTTTACCTCGTTAAAAGAGATCCAAATTGCCCCAAATTACAATGTTCAGCAAATGCAGTCATTACATAGAAATACTGTGCAAGAGAGACAGGTCTGTAGAATAATCATATTTACTTATGTTTATGCATATAAACATAATAATTCATTGGAATTTAATTATCACTATAACAAGTACATTAAGAAGCTTCATGTACACAAGCTGTTAGAGAATGTGACCAACAAAAAGGAAGACCAACCTCAGTTCACGCTTTTCATAGCTAGTAGCATGTGCTCATTTCTCTCTGCATGTGCCAGCATAATGTTGTAAATGGAATTAATTCTATCCGCCTTGCCTGCCAGTTATAATCACGTAAATTCAAAACGGTCTGATGTTCCGTGACCTGATTTCTCAAGTTACACCTTAATGTACTTAATTAACATTCTAATTTCGCGCTACGACGCCAGAGGTTCCGGTTTCAAATTTCAGCCTGGGCATGGATGTCTGTGAGCGTCCATTCATCAATTTCATCATATCATCACTCATCCCCATCATCGCAAATTAGACAAAAGTGGCACAAAATGCGAAGTAAAATGAAGCAAATTATTAAACAATGAACATTTTAATTGTATCACCCTGATTGATTTTTCTCTCTTTTGCTACTTTTGGCTACTCGAGAAAACAAGGACGAGTGATGACATGGAGAAATGTATGATGAGACATTCACCAAGAATAACCATGCCCAGGCCGGGAATCGAAACCGGGACCCTTGACAACGTAGTGCGCTGTGCTAAGAACTCCACAAAGGATTATATTTATGGAAGTCTCTTTTCTATCTGTATAGGTGTAAAGTGACGTAAGAGTAATACTAATGCAACAAGGTAGAACAGACAGAAATTAATATCCATGCTCTCAGGGCTTGTCCAATGAAGTGCTCCGAAATTGGCCAGGCGAATTGAAGAGGTGTGAATACAACGAAGACCTTAGTTTCTCATTTCGACCACGAGTGTTACGCATAGTCTTAATATCAATAATATGAAATCACGATTACTTATGTGTCCCTGTCTTCGGTTGCCATCACAACAAATCACTTCGTAACTTCTCTATCTTTCGCTGAAATGGAAACACTAATCACGTGTATGTGAACAATGCAATTACAATACATGAATGCAAATCATCAGCCGCAAAGTTCCTTGTGAAGTGAAATCAGATTATCGTTCGGGCACATGCTACATCCCGGATAGGGCAGAAATATCTAGTAGTGCAGACAAATCGATTTCTCCAAATGACTACAATATGAAAATAAATTTGAAAACCTGCATATTTTTATTGATTAATTTCTAGGAAATTTCCAATACAGCGGAAGCTATTTTAAACTTGAAAGAAACCACACCTCAACGGGAGACTAGTGGTACACAAAACAAAACAAAAATTGTACCAAGATTATACATAGATCAGTTCCACAATAGAATTACTTGTGCACAATTTTCTGTAAGTTGATCATACATATTGAAAAAGAGCTGAAGATATTTGTTTGAGATGTTAAACTGTTTCTGTAGCCTATGAAATAAGGAACGTTACTTGAGTGAGAGTCTGGGAGTTTCATTGTGGAAAGTTTCCTTCTTTCTTTTCTTGGCGTACCCAGGGACTTTGGAAAACTTCGTGACTAGAATATTACATCTTAGCTTTTCATTAATAATCTTTGTATAATAATTCCATATCTCCAATGTATTTGAATCTCGTATAAAGGAAATTGTGACCACACGAATCTTCCCCCGGGGTGCCTGGACGTAAAACACGGAGCAGAAATGCTTGAATATAGAATTGCAAAAGGGAAGGACTTGACAAAGGAATCTAGAGGAAAACTGTTCAAAGGTGATGATTTTCATTATAGTTTAAATAAAAGAGACAACAAGAAAATACCTTTGGAAAGGAATACTTTCGTTTATGCACGTAATATTCATGACAGAGTAAGTTCGATATCTGTGATTGTGGTTGTAGAATAACTGATGGATTGTCTATCATGATAAGAATGGCTCTATCATCGACGGTAATGAAAAAGTAGGCAAACTGTCCATCGAAATTTTCGTCTTTTCTCTTGTATATCATACGCGGAGGGAGTGAACATAGTGGCCGAAAGTTTTCTCTCTGTCGTCTTATTCAACGTTGCTCCTTTTTCATCTCTACGTGAATCGCGACAATGATGATAATTGAATGTCTTCAATGAAAGGAAGACCCATTAACAAAGGAGAACACATCTCCAAGCCTGGATTCAAACCGTGAACCACGAATATCTCATTTACGTTGAATTACAATTCAGTTGGTATGACGCAGAGATGAGTAGAAACTCTCTTACTGTGAAAACTCTCTTTCAGAATCAGTATTAAAAGTAGATTCCAATCTATCACAATAATCAAATCAGCAAGTGGTAAACTCAGTATGTCGCTACATAATGTTTCGGATTTGAGTTCTTAGTTAGTTGTATGTATTATCCTTTCAAAAATTGTATCCTATTTAATCATCGCTCATCTTCATCGATGTAATTGACCCAGATTTGAAGAATAGCGACACAAAAATTAAGAAATACAATTTTTCATGTGTACTTACCTCCAAGTGGCATAATCGCCCGGTCATACACACACACACACACACACACACACACACACACACACACACATATATATATATATATATATATATATATATATATATACACACACACACACACACACACGAGTATGTATACGGCACCTAAAAGTACCCCAGCAGTTCTGAAATGCGATGGTTTACGGCAGTTCTGAAGTCACCGATATAAATGTGGTCAAGGGGCCCAGTGGTCAGAGCATGTCTGGTCTCTAGCTGCCATCTTGAAGTCCACCATCTTGAATTCAAATTCATAATTTTATATAGGAACGGGTTGATACGTATGATATATCAAATCAGGCTAGAATTTCATGAGAAATGCAATGGTGAAGGTTTTTTCGACGCATCATTAACCAGTAAAAAGTTATGACTGAATTCTTGTACCATTTTGCTCCATTTCAAGATGTCAGAAATTAACATTAAAATGTGTTTAGCGCGTCAGTAACGCATCAAGATCAAAGTGACGTCTAGGGAGAGAAGTTCGCATGCAATTGCACACGCTTTTAATGGCATACATCCACGAAGTGCTGAGCATTACGAATGGTTGTCTCGAACAATTACAGTGTTCGACGCTTTTTATCTGAAAACCCATTTTAGACAGTTCACAGCTGAATGGTTAGTGCTGGTAAGTTAATGGTGTGGCATGCTTTGTGGAAAACGATTGGTTAGGCCATTTTCCTTCGACGGAACCTTAAATGCTTAGGGCTACTTGGATTTGTTAAATGAAGAGGTTTTATCATCCTTGCTTACGGAAAAAGGTACTTTTTACAGTTTCTTTATCAATAGGGCGGTACACCAAAACACTATGAGTAGTATAAAAGTATATACTATTGGCGCGATAAATGATGAACCCCCCTCAGGCAGATTTGGCTACACTTAAAACTTGCTCAACATGCCCATATGAACTTTTTGCTCAAGTGTGGTACTCCGTCTAATCCAAGATTTTTGTAAAAATGCCCTCGGGAAGTTCCTGTGAAATGATGAACCCCCCTCAGGCAGATTTGGCTACATTTAAAACTTGCTCAACATGCCCATATGAGCTTTTTGCTCAAGTGTGGTACTCCGTCTAATCCAAGATTTTTGTAAAAATGCCCTCGGGAAGTTCCTGTGAAATGATGAGCCCCCTCAGATTGATTTGTCCACACTTACAAAAGGCACTTCTGTCAGATTGTTGTCCATAATCCTGTCAAAAATATGCCCCTCTTGATATTTTTTTTAACCACACCTAAAACTAAGCCACCCTCACCCACACCCACCCACATACACACCCACACACACCCCTCACACACACACACACACACACACACACACACACACACACATATTTACTTCCGGTTTAAGTTTAATTATACACCAGGCTCAACTTGTGCAATATGCAGAAATCTTCTAGAATTGCTCTGTGACTCTCTCATTTCTTACATCATAAACATATGATTTTTCACCTATAAGAATAACACTACATATAGTGTCATCAGGGAGTGTATCGTGGAATTCACAGATAATTTTAATGTTTGTCCTGTCATTAACCACAACTTGTTTTCTTTTTGAAGTGTTGATGACAAACATGGGTCTCTGTGCTTTGAATTCATCTGGTGTGTAATACATGTCAGTATTGCCAGTAGTGACCCTTTTGTATGCTGTAAACGCTTCATATAATTTAAGAAAATCATCCTTGGACATGTCTAAATTATAATTTTCTCTAGGAAATATCTCATTTCTGCCATTTTTAAGATATATGTTCTTGATGTTGCAGTTATCAAATCTACTTGAATTTTTTTCCTGATTATTGTGTCTTCCAGTCTGAAACAGTACCACCACAAAATCCGGCATGTCATATTGTATACTGGAGAATGAATTTGTAGCATCAAACTCATAATAAGTACCAGCGGCAGGCTTCTGTACACATTGATATGTATAAAATTGTAAAGGAATCTGTGGATATTTTATTATATCTGCTTTGTATTTAAGAGCATAACTGGCTTCATATTCAACAACCGGGATTCTTAGCTCTATAGTCTGAATAAGGCACTTGCCCTCATCAGGTAGGGTATTGGGCAGAGCTTCCCCTGTAGAGTTTAATGTACTGTACCTCATCAAAGCATTATTATCATTGGCAGCTCTTCTAAATGTGATTCTTAAACCACCCTTCCACATAATATCTTTGTAATCTGAGAAGAATCCTGGCAACAGGCGCATGAATCCTGGCAACAGGCGCATGGGGAACAGCACTGTGTGGCTCTTAGATATAATTTTATCACCAGCCTCAAATCTACCTATTTTGTAGTAAGAAGCCTCGGTTTTGGATAATTTTAGTGTGGCCAAAGCTGTGGAGGTAATGTCGGGATAATCCACTCTGTTTATAACAACACCATGCTTTCTGGTCTCAATTTCAGAGAACAGATGCGGCACAAAATTGTCTACCAATCTTATATTTGAATTTGCCGGATAATCTGTTCCATCGAGCTTTACAACATCAAATTTGATGTATAGATCTGCTCTGTGGGGGTGTATAAAGCCATCCCCTACATCAAGATCAACCTCAATCTCTGTGTTGGGTTGATTTAAATTTGCAAATGTCCTCCTGTTTGGGGGGAATGATTGTAGCTCATAACTCTCAATATTTTCTATTTTTTTTTGTATGTATTTTTATTTAAATATTAATTTCTATGATTGCAGTTGTTGTCGCTCCAGCAAAATCAACTAATTCTTCTTTTTCATTAGTGACCATCAACTCAATATAATCTATTCTATTATGTCACACAGGAAAATATAATGTTGGGGATGGAGTGTAGATGATGGGCTCCATAAATTCAGAGTTAGGTTTGAATGTTGCAATAATGCCAGTTTGTTTGTGAGTGCCTATGCCATTTGATTTGGTGATCATACCCTCAGCCACATTAAAGTGAATATTCAGAGTCTCTATGGCTAAGAATTTAGGTATATTAATAGCAGTGTGTTTGATGGCTGGTTCAAGTTTTGTGTTGTTCTCAAAGCCTAACAGCTCTCCTATAGTACCCAGATCCACTGTTTCTGTAGCAGATACAATCTCTACTCTGTGAGTGACAGAATTTTGAGTTAAGACTATACCTCTGGGTAATTGAGCATTTAGAGTGGACAGATTATATTGTCCTGGAGTGATGACAATTTTTTGATCCCCTACTGCAATTTTGTTGTTGTGGTGCGTAATATTAGGGATCAAGTACATGCCATAAAATGCTCTGAGAGCTATTGTTTTGGGATACACTATATCATCATGCAATTTGAGTTTCAATATTGAATTTTGGCTGGTGAGATGGAATACCCCCATGATGTTTTAAATACCACAGGACCTTTTGAAAATTTTCAATTGATGGTTAATTTATTTGAGACATATATCTAAGAACAGATAAACACAAATGTCCACAATTAACATCTTTGAAGTTTTGAACACGGGCATTATTGTAATAAAGATTAGTTGATTTTAGATATTTTACTAAATTTTCAGGTGGAACACCTCCAAATGAATCAAACACAAATGCCTCATTGTTTAAATATTTAAGATAACAAATCCAGTGAGTGCCCTGATTTTTGTACTTATCGAAATTAACAATGCCACACTCTTTGTTGAGAGGTTGTTCTGGTAAAGAATCAGACATGTACACACCTCTAAAATTTTTGATGCCCAGTGGCTTGATTAAAGCTTCAATATCTTGGTTTGTAAGCGGCTCTTGTTTTTTTTAAACTTATTCATGGCTCTCTTAACACCTTTGCCTTGTTTTTCCATGGCCAGGTTATGGCGTTTCAATTCATCTAATTCTGCCCTATTTTTCTTGGCATCTATTACTGTTTTTGCTATGGCAGCTGATCCCCCAGCCAAGCTCCCAACAGCCACAAGTGCTGCTAAGATGGCTGGGATAGTAAATATGAAACCCCCCACATGTGATTTTTTTCTAGATTGTTGTAATTTTTTTAATTGGGGGTACTAAGCAACAATTTCATACCATGGCCCTTGGCAATACAAGAATTTTTTCTTGCGCTGCTTTTTGGTTAAAAGGCTATCAATAGTTTTAAGAGATTTAAGACCTGCATAAGGTATTTGATACATAACACCCTTGGCCTTCATTCTAGGTTTATTATATATATATTCACAACCCCTCCCCCCCCCCGTTTTTGTTTGGTGTTCATAGCTATGGTGGTTCCCAATGCTGCTATTCTCCCTCTCAAAGAAGCATCTTTGCTTACAAATCTACCAAATGCAGCCTCTTCTAATTTCTTGTCTGCAACATGTCTCTTGTCAAGATCAGAATGTGTGTTGTATGCTATGTCATGGTCTCTACAAGCAGCATCTAGGGGATTAACTCCAGGGTCCCCTCTGTTTAATCTATGGTCCAATTTTGTACCGGGACCACAATACTGATAGCCTGGAATGTGTAGTTCAAATGGCAGCTTGTTTATAATGTCATTAACCAACCCCCGGCCCTCAGAAATATTCCAAAATTTAGGTGGTAGAGTATTAATAATTTTTATAAGATATCCAATCCCCTTAGTGTCATTCACTATAAAATTAGACAATTTTGTGCTTATCATGTCCATAATTCCAACCTTTTCATTGTAAAAATTGTGGTTGCCAGCATTTTCCTCCCCAGCTATCACCAATAACCTATCTACAAGTTTCCTGACATCATCAACCCACACAAATTCTTTAGGCAGGGTGTTGTATTCTTTGATTCCACTGCCAGTCTTGATCTGTGACCATATGGGCTTGATTAAATTGTTATATTTTGCTCCACTGCTAGACTTGACTCTTTTTTGTGTGGGATCATTGTTCTGGTATAGAGCATCTGATTTTATTAATATTTCTTTGTAATGCTCATAATCTTGATCTGTATAGTTGCCAGGTCTCTTCCTAGTCATCAGTTCCCACAATCCAGGTGTGCCGGGATATTTAACAAAACCACCCTTTTCTCCAAGATGAGATTCTGAATATACAATTATATCATCTCCCATAAATGTTACTCTGAAATTGCCAATTCTATGTATGATGCTACCATCACGCTCTGTGTCAGCATATAAGCCAAAAACCTCATCTTTGTTGTCTTTAGGTGTGCTTAAATATTTTTGAGCAAGAAGACCCAATTCAATAGGATTCTGAGTAGCTTCAATTCTTCGAGGATCAACAGGACTAGGTGTATGAATACTAGAAAGTGGGGTGATTGGATAATCTAATATGTTCCTTGCAGCTACAGGTACAAGCTCTGTGATCAAATTTTGATTTTGCTCTGTAACAGTTTTGATATTTTTACCTAATTCACTAATAGCATCAATAATAGGCTGTTCTGTTTGTTTGTGTTGTTCATAAATTCCTCGGTTCTGTGATTTCCATCCCTTAAATCTTTTTACAAGATAATCTCTTAATTTAAGATCATTAATGATTGGCCTTTTCATGGTTATTTATATATGTTTCAATGTCTAGAAAATTGTTAATTTTATTTCTATATTTACCACTATTGGGTTTTCTTGTCATATCAATTGTGACAAACCCATAACTGTCCTGGTTCCAGCACCTACTGCAAAACTTGGAAAAATCATTGTAGCTCAAGTCCCCACCTACATATTCATCATGTATGTGTTTGAGGTTGGTATGATCTTGATGAAACACACATATAAAATTGCTGTTGTCTCGGATCAGCTGCTTCGGTATTTTAGAAAAAGTCTGTGCCATGTAGAAGCAATCAATGTTTTTGTGTCGGCCCTGTGTAAAGAAATTTCTAACCTTGTTTTGATTATCCAGTATAATGTCATCAAACACAACAACAGAGTTGTCAAGACATTCATGGAGTGGCTTAACATCTGGTTCAAAAGTGGCTATATCCAATCCATCATATAGCTTCATCAGCTGCTGATATTTTAATTATTCCAAGCTCTTAGAGAAGACATACAAGTGCATATTTTTCCAGTCTAACCTGTTGGGTGCCAATAAAAAATTATCAATCATTAGTGTAGTTTTACCACAAGCCGATGGCCCAACAATAAGACATCTAATATTTTCAGGCAGCAACTTGCCATTTCTCTTAATCTGCTGTTCAGGTTCTGGCAGCCTCTTTATAACATCCCAGGTGCTCATATTATCACTTTGTCTGCATCGATCCAGCTGTGTTCTGGAAGTCCTAGCCATTTGACAAATAATTTGTTGCCTTTTCTGCGGATGATTTTTTCTATGAGATATGTGTCAGGCTGTTTAGTTTTGTTGAGTTCTTCTTCATAGAACCGGCCTTTGAGAATTTCTCCTCGGTGGTATTTTATTATATATGTGTTAAGGGTCCCAGGTTTAACTTGAACCACTGTAAATAATTCAGTGCTCCTGATATGGTTCGGGGTGAAGGACTTGGTAATGAGGATTAATAACCAGACGGTGAACAATTAATACATTTAATATACACTGGACGTTATGTCCGAAGCATTCAAATACATTGAACCATGATATAACAAACATTACACAGAATATATCTGCTTATGATTTTTCTTCTTCTTGCCGTGAAGACTAAGCCTTGTAGCCATACCTAGACCGTATCATCCCTCCAGGTGTCCCATAAAAAAAAAATCAGATATGCTGATGACCGTATCGATCTGGTGGGCGGCGAACCCTGGTAGACCTTCTCGGAGATGAGTGAGGTGTGCTAGGACCTGGTCCTGGGTATCCGGCTCTGCCTGGGATAGGTTCTGGTACTGTTCCACCGGGGTTTGTTGAATTTCTATTTGGTATTGTAACGTTGAAGTCGTCGTCATCTGCAGTGTCACGTGAAACACGTCTCTTCAACCACCTGGGATGTACCACTCGTTTGATTCCATCTTCCAACATTATCTCGTAGAGGATACTATCCCCAATTCGACGAATGACAACTCCTGGGATGTAATTTGGAGTACCGTGCTTAGGTGATTGAACCCAAACTGCTGAGTTGATGGTGAAAGTACCATATCTCGATGAAGAATCGTTCTGAAATTTTGCTGACTTCCTCGGCTTGAACGGAGATTCACTCGACAGAGGCAGATTGTTTGGTTCCCACCAAAATCTTGGTCGGTATTTCAAGACCAAAAGTGCCGGCAGGCTTCCTTTTCCACCCAGTCGCGTGTTCCGAAGGATGAAAAGAAGGTTGGCGATCCCCATATCAAGTTCAAGCGTGCTGAGATTGGGTTTGTCAGTTATAAGCTTGACAAGAGCGGTTTTGACAGTACGAACGTATCGTTCGGCTAAGCCGTTGCTAGGACTGTGATAAGGTGGTGAAGTAACATGTTTGATGCCATTCTTAAGGCAGAAGTTACGAAATTCGAGAGAAGTGAACGTTGGGCCGTTGTCGGATACGATAGTATTTGGTATCCCTAGCGTGGCGTAAGATTGCATAAGCCAGCGGATCGTTTCCTTTGTGTCCAATGTGTGTAGAGGCCATACTTCTGTCCACTTGCTTAAGGCGTCTACTATCAGTAGGAACTTACGCCCTGCAAAGAAAAAATGGTCTATATGCCATCTCTCGTTCACATACGAAGCGAGAGGCCATGAAGAATCGGGTCCGTTTCGGACCTTAGGAGCGTTTGCTCGGCATGTATTGCAGCTCGCTACAAAATCCGTAATCTCTGCTGACATGCCTGGCCACCAAAATCTGGAAAGACACAACTCTTTCATACGAGTTGAACCAATGTGTCCATCGTGTAAAGCTCTAAGAACTTCATTCCGTTTAACTGTGGGAATGATAAGTCTACCCGACCACATGAGCGTTCCCTGCTCGTACGTTAGGTGAGCTCTTCTTTCGAAGAAAGGTGCGAGCTTCTTCCGTTCGGTAGACGTGTCGTGTTGATCTGGCCAACCATTTACTACACAGGAGACAACTAATGAGAGCAGTGGGTCTTCTGAAGTGGCGTTCTGTATTGAGTCTCGAGAAAGAGGAGCTACAGCGTCTTCAATGGACCCGAAATATGCATGAAGTTCTTCTTCTCCAGCTGGTATTGTGTCACGTGTTTGCGTAGGCAACCTGCTTAGCATGTCAGCTACTTCTACCTTGCTGGAATGAATTATATTATATTGGTATGAAGATAAAAGTAGAGCCCATCTCATCAATCTATTGGATGAATGTTTTGAAATGGCTCGATCCGGAGAAAATATAAACTTTACAGCACGTGCGTCTGTAACAATCTCGAACTTGGATCCGAGTAAAAATTTGTGAAATCGCTTGATACCGTGAACTATGGCTAGAGCTTCTCTCTCAACCTGGGAGTATCTGCGCTCCGTCTCACTGAAGGTGGTAGAAGAGCAGGCGATGGTCTGTAGACCGTTATCAACTCGATGACACAATTGTGCGCCACAGCCGAAGGGAGAGCCATCAGTGATAAGTACAACTGGCTTTGTTGGGTCGAAAGGCACAATAGGATTTATCTGTCGAAGTTCCGCCATGATGCTGTCGAACTCGTGTTGACAGTTATCGTCCCATTTCCAAGAGACGTTTTTCTTGAGTAAAGAAAGTAAAAAGTGAAGTTTCGAAGCTAAGTTTGGTACAAACTTTCGATGAAAGTTGATCATCCCGATGAAGGAACGTAATTGTGATTTGTCTTGGGGTGGGGGGAGAATTTAGGATGGCCTCCAAGTTCTTGTCTGACGGCCGTATACCAGCGACGTCAATCTTGTATCCTAGGTACTCGATAGATGAGGTTAGGAATTGGCTTTTGCTGGCGCTCGCTTTGACATTGTGTTTGGCCAGACGATTCAGGACATCACACGTGCGTGTGAAGCATTCTTGCAATGTTTCACCTCCGATGATGACGTCATCAAAGTAGAAAGAAACTCCGGGAATGTCATCTAGAATCTTCGCTAGGACCATTTGAAACAGATCTCCACTTATGTTTATGCCAAAAGGTAGTCTGTGAGGTTTATATAAGCCCCAAGGTGTGTTGACGACAGTGATGCGTTTGGCAGCTTCAGAAAGTTCCAACTGTCCGTAAGCCATTTGAAGGTCAATTACCGTAAAGTATTTACACCTGGCCAACTTAGAGAAAATATCCTCGACTCTAGCAATGGGAAACTTGACGTTTTCAGTCATTTTATTCACCGTTCCTGAGAAGTCAGTGCAGAGACGAAGTGAGCCATCTTTCTTGGTAACAACGACAAGTGGTGAGGCCCAATCAGAATATCCGACCGGTTCCCATAACCCTACTTTCACTAGATTTTGAATAGAATCCTGAACACGGTCTCGAATACCGTAAGGAACTTCGTAATGTCTACGAAATATTGGTGCAGAGTTGGATCTCAGTGGTATATCGACCAAATAAGGTGTAATTGGCTTGGACAAATCACCATCAAAGATTTTCTCGTATCTAGAAGAAATTTCTCGCCTTAGGTCGTCGGCACCAGCGTTAGTAATAGTACCTTGTACTGTGTTAGTTGAAAGAACAATGGCCGTAACTAATAATCGCCTCCAAGATGGTTGAATAATGTCCAACCATGTACGACCGATCAATGGATATAAAAGTTTCTCCTGACAGAGAAAAACAGGTAAAGTATAATCCCTATTGTCTAAGTATAGTTTGACGGATGTTTGTGCTGTAACACGAACATATCCTTCGTTTACACCTCGTAATCGTAGGCTAGAATTACATTTAACATAGTGTGGAAACAACTGATCAAAATACTTCTCGTTGAAAAGAGTAACAGCAGACCCAGTATCTACTTCACATTCAACAATACACTTATTGATTTGGAGATTTATTATGAAGCTATCCGAACTGATTTGGTGCTCCAAAATGTGTTGAGTAGAAGTAATCAGTGTGGAACGATGACTGAGCGCACAAGTGTTGAGATGGTTGAAGCTGAACGTAGACAACTCATCGGGTGTTGTGCTCCGTGAGGTTGAACTGGACGTTCTATTCACGGCTCTATCTTTTTGCTTCTTTCTGCATCGTATATTCCAATGGCCTTGTCGTTTGCAGTAGCTACAGATTGCGTTTCTTGCCGGACATAGACCTTGTGGGTGATTCTTTGTGCAGTTGCCGCACTGGGAGTGAGGATTTTGCTTGGTAGCAGTTGTGTTCTGAGGTTGATTGTAGCTCTTCTGCCTCGTTTCGCCCGAGCGTGAACTCTTTGAAGCGCCTGTGCGGCGATCTGGATTCATCCGCGTCAAATTTCTTGAGCTGGTGGCAAAAGTCACAGAATCTGCATTGTACTTATTCGAGAATAATTTAACTTCTCGTCCTAATAACTCACAATGCAAAGCAATTTCTTGACATTTAGCAAAGGAAAGATCACTTTCAGATAATAATCTTTTTCGAGTACTGTCAGATTGTACACCAACAAGAAATTGTTCAACAAGTGCCTCATCTAAATACTGCTCATACGCACATTTGGCTGCTTGTTGTTTGATTTTCACTACGAATTGAGTAACTGATTCTCCTTGAGATTGGATACAATTTCGAAACTTGAACCTCTCTGTAAACTTGTTGGTTTTGGGCCTGAAGTGCTGAACCATTTTGTCGTGAATGACAGCATATGTTAGATTACATGGCATTTCTGGAGCCGTAATATTGCGAAGTACTTGAAAAGCCTTAGGACCTATGACTGCTAAGAGAACTGCTGCTTTTCTTTCATTTGCCACATTCTGGGCGAGACAGAGTTGATCAAAACGCATGAAATAACTCTCGATATCTTCATTTTCTTCAGCAAATTCGCTGAATGTAATGTTGAGAGCCATGTTATCGAAACTTCAAATTACATTAACTGATAGAAATCACTGGCATGTATGAAAGTTACGATGTGTAACTGAAACTTGCATGTAGAAAATTAGCAAACTTAAACGTTACATGTAAGACCGTCTTGTTGATTTGCTACAGAAATCTTACTTGTTATAATCCCGTGCCGATAAAGTCATCCAGAGGATACGATTAGAATCCTTCAAATTTTCTATTCACTGTCCACAGCGCCAAATTGATATGGTTCGGGGTGAAGGACTTGGTAATGAGGATTAATAACCAGACGGTGAACAATTAATACATTTAATATACACTGGACGTTATGTCCGAAGCATTCAAATACATTGAACCATGATATAACAAACATTACACAGAATATATCTGCTTATGATTTTTCTTCTTCTTGCCGTGAAGACTAAGCCTTGTAGCCATACCTAGACCGTATCAGCTCCAGTTTCTTGTAAAGCCTCTTTTGAATAAGTGCTTATATTTGCTGATTCTTACTTGATCACCCACCTTGTATTTGGCTTTTCTTGTTGTTGGCTGGTATCTAGGATAATAAACAGTCCTGATCAATTTTTGCTCATCAGATGAAGTTACTTCAGAGGGTTTCATGTTGATTGTGGAATGGACCGAGTTGTTATATTTATGTAGAAGTTCTGGAAGAATATTAAGCCGTTTATAATTACCTTGAAGTGTAAATTGTTTATACATAAGATTTTTTAGAGTTTTGTTGAATCTCTCTACAATTGAGGCCTTGAGATCACTGTAACTCGAATAATGTTGTATTGACTGGCTTTTAATAAATTGTTGGAACACAGAATTATAAAATTCTTTGCCATTATCTGTTTGCAAATAGCGAGGTGATCTTCCACTCTGATTGATGATTGTCCTGAAGGCTTCTGTAACACATTTTCCAGTCTTGGATTTGAGTGGCACAGCCCAGGCAAATTTTGAAAATGTGTCTATTACAGTAAGTAGATACTTGTAGCCCTTGTTGATTTTGTCTAAGTTTTTCAGCTGTCCACTTGCCATCTCAATCAAGTCGCTCTGCCATAAATCATCTATGCCTTTTGTGACTACTGGCAGTCTCTTATAATTATGTCTGGCTTGTCTGTGTAATTCATCAACAATAATTTGTCTAGACATAATATGAAAACAAGAATATTGCAACTATGGGGTGTTCAGCAGTTGATACTACAGGATTTTCTAAATATAATTTGTCTCCTATTTGTATATGAAATTCCAGAGAGCCATCATCTTCAGCATAAGATGTTTCTATGTATTGGGATCTGTAAAATCCTCTAACTCTACACTGGTGATTTTTGGTTTGTTGTCAGCATTTGTTATTTATAAGGTAGGGTAGTGGTGTGCCTGTGGTTGAAGCCAATATTTGATCTTGATTGGTCTCAGTGTGCCCCCAACAAAAAACTGGTAATAAAATTGTGCAGGGGACAGCATATATATTTTGCCACCTGGTGTAAATGGTGAATCATATTCTTTGTTGGGGATGCTGTACAATTCAAGAATTACTTTATGTTTTGGATTCTCAATTATGCCGGATATTTCTTTTCCTGCTGTAAGCAATCTGCTTGTTACAGATTCAAGATGCTCATTGATGGTCCTAACAACATCATCATGGCCTGGCTTCATTTTCATGTCCACAACAAGTTTCTTGTATTGTTGCACAATCTCTTGTAGCTGGATGGCAAAAACAGACAGAGCATTTGCTTGATTGGATTCCATGGTCCCTAGATGTTGCTTGATATTAGCTACAATTTGTTGCAAATTTTCAATAACTGCCAATTTTGAATTTTGAGCAGTAAGATTATGGACCTGTCTTCTGATATCCTCAAACAGGGCATGCAGTTCATTAATATGTTGATTAGTTGGTAGAGTGGCCACTGTCTGAGTAAGTTGTTTGATCTCTGTCTGGATATTCTTGATATCTTCTGATTTCAAAATGCGATTCACAGCTCTCTTAATATTTTTAAGTTCCTGTGATGTAGGCAGATTTGTTACAGTATTTTGCAAAGATTCAAGTGCCAATTTCACATTATTTAATTCAGAAGCATCAGCCACATTTTGCATAGCATTGTGGAGCAGGGCTATATCTGCCTGAGTGGGTGTTGATTGTTGTAAAATTTCAAGTTTTGTTTGGATATCATCGATCAAGTGGTGAAAATGAGATAGCTCAGATTCAGTGTTGAGGTTTTCAAGCTTTGTGATCTGTTGCTGGACACTGACAAGTGTGTCTACAATACCAGGCAGGCGGGATTCTAGAGATTCTTGTACATTTGTCAAATCACTTTGCACTGCTGCTATTGTACCCTCAAGATGGGTTATGGTACTTTGAATTTTTCCAAAATCTTCATATGTTTCAAGTTGCAGCTTAATGTTGGCAACACTCCGAGTTATTGCACTCAAAGCATCAGAAGATGGCAAGTTGTTCATAAAATTTTCAAGTGTCTCAATTTTTTCTTTAACCTCGGCTATGGCATTGTTCAAGGGGTCCAGATTAGGTATCTGGAGTGTTTGAATCTGTTCCTTTAGAGTGGAAATCACTAGATCAAAATCTTCTTGTGATTTTATGCTTTTGACAATTGTTTGGAGCTGTGTCTGGACATTATTTATCTGCTCTTCCAATTGCTGTTTCAATTGCTCAGAGTTGGTGGCCTGGGTCTTAAATTTGGCTTGAAGAGCTGCTACAGCCTCTTCTAAACTTTGAAAATTATCTAATGTGGCCAAGTCCGTATATTTTTGAAGCAGCAATTTGAGTTCAGAATCAATTTTAAGAAGAGGGTCCATGCATTGTGATTGTAAATTTGTAATTTCTAGTTGAAGACTGGCATTGAGTGTGGTTTGCAAAGCTTGTAAATCACTTCTTAATTTCTTGACTCAGACATCAAGCATCAGAATCTCATCACTGTGATCTTCATGTCTTGTATGGCCAAATATATCATTAGGCATTTTGTTTTAGTGGTTATTTATTATTGAATATCTGATTCTTAATTCTATAAAAAAAGGTATAAGCTTGTCATAGGATCCAGGGACCTCAATATATAAGCAGTCACCAGCAGAAACAGTATATACAGTGCCAGAAATCATGTTTGAGTGCTTAATCCTATAAATATTTCTCTCTACTGAAATCTTGACATTACCCTCAGGGGTTGTAATAAATTGCAATTGACCACCTACAGGTAATTGGTAATGATTTAAATTATTGTTAAATATGTACAATGTTTTACCTGTTTCATCATCAACATCTGTAAGTATGCTGTTCAGATGAATAATTAACAAAGCACTTAGTTTAGATATCATATCAGAAGAAGGTTGTGGTGTTGACAGGTCCATAATAGCCTGTTTTTTGAACCCAAATAAGTTCATAGGCATGTTTATTTATTTCAAATCATGCTCTGTAATTGGGCATTGATTACCACTTTTCAAATCACAATGACCCCATGGTAGAGTATGTATGCCACATGATATAATGCATCTCTTATCATCATGTGGGTCCAGAGCCACTTTTCTTACAATATTTGTAGTCAACAAGTGATCCACACTCTGAATTCTGGATTCTGATGTTCTGATTGTGCTACATGATTTGAGGCAATTTTTGTAATCTTCAAATTCAAGCTCTTTGACTACAGTCACTCTGCCAATACCCTTGGCCTTTTTGGCAACAGCGCCACTACATGTTTCAAAACTGTACATCTTGGCCCTTAACCCAGCAAATGTCACAATAACATCACCAAGTGTCTCATCTTTTAACTTGCCAGGCACCTTTTTGTTGTGGTGTATAATTTTTGAATGTTCAGTGGTATCAAAATATTTAAACAATTCAGGCTGTGCTATATCTTGATAAACATCTTCTGTTTGAATATCAAGAACAAAACTATCTGTGTCCATGTACATCAGTTTTACACGATCCTTATAAAAAGGCTTCAACACATTATAAAACAATTTTAACATGTGTAATTTGGCCAATTCCAATATCACAGCCCCTACATAAATAGGCTTATCAAACTTAATCTTTGTTTTTTTCATGTTGACAAGTGCCATATTTTCATCATAAATTCTTCTGTAATTGAAGTTGGGCTTTGCTATCAATTTTTTTCTCCGGCTGGGGTCAGTAATTATTTTAACATCAATATGTTTCCTGACATTTTCAATTGTTTTGCCATACACTGAATTGACCATCAATTTAAACAAGGTCTTATCAAATTGGCTCATTGCAGATGTTCGAAGCTCTGTGTTTGTATCAATATATGGTTTCAACCATCTTGAGTGCCTGAACCTCAAAATTTGCCAATTTTGGTTACTTGAACACCATGATGCATCAGAAACTGGAGGTTTTTGTAATATAAGACATAACCCTGTTTAGGCTCTAGAGTCATCATCAATTTCTTTTGTTTAGAGCCAGGTGAGCACTCAACCTCAGGAATTGGGGGCAGATCAGAAAATGTGTTGTGTAAATCATCATGAATTGTCAGATCAACCTCTAAGAACAGGCCATAGTTACTGTCATCAAAATCCTTAAGATCTTCAATATTGAAATCTTCAACCCACTCAAGCAATGCATATGGCAGTTTTTTCATCATAGCATAACCATAGAGGCTGTTGGCATCTACATACAGTATATAATTTGATGGCAGTGCTGGATCATAATCAGGAATATATTTGTTATTTGCTCTGGCATATCTCTGAGAACATTGCACCATCCCTCCTCTTATACATTGTTCCATAAACAGATACATATCTTGATCCTGGATCAGATCCAATTGCATTTTAGTGTTTAAAAACATTGCAGACCATGCTAGGCCCGGAGCACTGTAGAAATACATTTTATCCAGCTTATAATTTTGCATGGAAGATTTTCTAAATGCCTGAAGTATATCAGCTAAGAGAGTGACATCAAGTTTTAAATATGCCTTGTGATAATCACCAAATGTCTGGCATTTTAAATTGTTCCACATCAACTGGGCATGGTGATAATCATCATCAGTGATTCCAGATGCTCTGATTTTGCTGTAAAACTCTTGTTGTGGTGGCAGAGAACACTCATCAAATTTAGAAAAATCTGTAACATAATCATATGGATATACACCCTTCCGCGTAATTAATTTCAGGTCCTGATTTGGAAACAAAGCACATGTGATTTTGAATTGATCATCAGATAATTGAGTGGCCAGTGTAGCCAGGCTAGCAGACAGAATTCTGTATGAATCAAGAAATTTTAAGTGAATAGGAACACCATTAACTTTAATTATTTTGCTAATGGCAATATATTTCTCATTATTTTCAGCTAAAATATTTAAATTCTGCTTGTCAAACCCCTCGTACCTGATCAAATGATGAAAATCATAATTGGATGCACCATGGCAAAATATAGGGACAAATTTTGGTCTCTGGATCTTAATATTACAGCTATTACACAGGGCCATTAAGAATTTACCATCTGTATGAGAATGGTGATGAATCTTGATATTTGTATCTGAAAATTCAGAATCACATACCGGGCATTTTTCTGCATTGTTGAAATCTTCAATCTGTTTCTCTGTTAAAGGCAACATAGGTTTTGATTTTAATAAGACATTAGATGCTATGCTACGGCACTCATTTTCCATTCTATCTGCAAATTTTTTGATGGCATCTGCTCCCATGTATAAATTTTCTTTACTAACAACACCATCCTGTACAACAACATAATAAAAACTAGAAGGTTCATGTAACTGGTATGATGTAATTGAAGATTCCTCAGGATCTGGGCTACAGAATGCAAGAGGTTTGAGATTTGATTCAAAATCACAGACTATATATGCTGGGTGTTCCAACAAGGCTTCAAATTTTTTGAATTTGGCATTTTTACTTGGATTAGGCATCACCATATGAACAGGTTTATGGTTGCCACAGTATTTCAGATGCTCAATTAACTTGTTTTTAGCAATTTCTGTATTCACTTCCCGAACCCCATTCACCATTTTTTGACCATCAAATACAGTTAAACATCTTCTACACAACTTGAATATTGTATTGGATTTGTCTAGTTGTTTTCTGACTAAAGCTTCAAGATTATGTATCAGAGTATAATGGTGTGTATCATCCCCTTCAATTAAGAGCAGATCAATCGGAACAGCAGAATCATCATCAAATGTACTGATTCTGAGAGGTGCTATCAAGCAATTGCCACGGGCAGTAGAACAAACAAATACATTAATAGATAATTGTTTGCCATTGATATCCCTGGCCTTTTTTTCAAATTTATCAATATTCTGAACAGACATTGGATATTCTAAACCCTCCATTGCTTCATCAAAATCATTTTCATGTTGTTTATAATAACTTATTCGCTCAGGATGCCTTGAAACTGGATACAAAGCAGCTAAAATACACCACAGAAAACATTTCTCATCATTATTTTTTATATTAACCACGGCTTGTTTGTTTTTAATATTGGCAGGTAATGGCAAATATGTAGATCCTTGTAATGGGCTGAATTCAGAAATATTAACATAGAGCTTGTGTGGAGATCCGCATAGGCTCCATCCAGACTCTTTTCCAGCAAATTCAGAGTGTTTAATATTCAATTGATCTATCAAACTGCTTATTATTTTGTCTGAATTTGCATTTGAATATACCGGTACAGTTTCTGTTATGTGGGGCTGTGTAAATTTTGTGCCATTTGGCTTCTTATATTGTGTAAACAATTTGAGGGACAGCTTATAAGAGCCATTTTGTGCATTTAGAATTGCCTGCACATCAGGATTTATACTGTTCAAAAAATTCTTAATGTCACATCTTGGCTCTGATACAAACCGGTAATCCATTAATTGGCCATTAAAACTGCTATGGATAGGTGGTGCATAGCGTGGCTGCTTTGCTGCTCTAGCATTAACAGGTGCTTCATGCTTCCTTTTCAGACCAGATGTAGATGGTTGTGGGGGCAATGTTGATGACTGTTCATAACAAATACACTTATGCCATTTGTAATAAGCCTTGCTTAATATTTTATGGCATCTTGGACACATTTTTGTAGCCTTTCTGCATTTCTTAGGGTCACAAATATGGCGATGCCTACACCAATTAGAACTAGATATTTTTTTTTTGCATTGTTTCCAATATTTTTGATTTGGCATTTTTTTTGTTTATTTATATAAAATTTCCTGGTCCAAAAAAACAGAACTATGGACAATATGCCAAAACAATTATAACAGCAGTTAGTGGCTGAGCTGGTGTTTTTATACCCAAACAACAGCAATAACTAGGCTCTGGTGATCCCCAATATAAAATAGTTTTGCTCTTTTATGCTGTTGTACAACACACTTTACCAGGTTTCAAACCTCAGCTGTATATCAGCTAGCAGTGAATATTCTCAAAATCTAACGTGTGGAGATATTATTTTGCCACATGTATTTCAATCTTACATATTTTATCAGGACTCAAACCCAGAGCTCTTGTTTACAAGGCAACAATATTAACACTTTGCCATCAGAGGAGACCTCACATTTTACCAGGACTCAAACCCAGAGCTCTTGTTTACAAGGCAACAATATTAACACTTTGCCATCAGAGGAGACCTCACATTTTACCAGGACTCAAACCCAGAGCTTTTGTTTACAAGGCAACAATATTAACACTTTGCCATCAGGGGAGGCCTCACATTTTATCAGGCCTCAAACACAGAAGCCTCTTGATTACAAAGCATATAAGCCATGAGACTATGCCCACATGCAATACACATTGAATATCAGAACCCAGGAGTTATGAGCTCTATATCAGCTAAATACAATTCAAAGTTGGACTTTGAACTGTGCAATGAATATTCTGTAAGTCTCACTCGGGTATATATTATCAGAACAAGGCAAAACCTGAATCCAATTCATGCATATATGATAACATGCAAGAGTGAAGTTTTATACTCTTCCAGTAAATTGGAGTTAATAGCATGATGGCATGGCAATTTTCCCTGAAAGGGCACAGTGTAGATTTTATCTCATGCATGCAAGCATATAAAATCTCCCAGGCGTGCATAATTTATTGCTGGCCGGGACATGAAACTGATCAAAGATTAGAAAAAACATGAAACCAATTTCCTTGCCTGCCCTTGTCCTATTGTATTGATCTGTAAGTTGTAGAGGATGAGAATATAAGCATTTTGCCTTAGTTTTTAAGTGTAGCCAAAACAAAATCAAGAAGGGGCATATTTTTGACAAGTTTATGGACAACAAACTGAGAGATGTAGCTTTTACACACATGGGCAAATCTGTCTCTGAGGGGAGTTCTTCATTTCTACACTAGAATTCAAGATTCTTGGGATTTTGACAGAATAACACACTATAAACAATAAAATCATATGGGTACTTAACATAATTTTAAGTGTGGGCAAATCGGGGCATATGAACTCTTCTTTTCTACACTAGGATTCAAGATTCTTAGAATTAAGAGCATATCACACTTGAAGAATTGGGGCTTGTAGGCATCTTGGCATATTTTTAAGTGTGGGCAAATCGGGCTGTTTAATCATATGAGCTCTTCTTTTCTAAGCTATAAGTGTCCCAGTAATATTGTATTTTATACTACTACTATGGGAACGTTATGAGACAGTTTCTGTCCAAAGTTGGTTATCACATGACATGTGTCGCATATTCTGTTTATTAACTTCACCATGAACAGAAACATTAGCATTATCACTGTGGAGGAATTTTCATTCAATGTAAGTAGCTGTAATTGTTCGACACAACCCTTCATAATTCGCAGCTCTTCGTGGATGTATCCCATTAAAATCGTGTGCAATGACATGCGAACGTGTCTCCCTAGACGTCAGTTAGATCTCGCTGCGTTACTGAGACATTTTATTTAACCTTTTAACATAAAAGCCCAAGTATACTCGGGTTTTTAATTTCCACGAAAATATAATATCCCGAGTATAACTTCTTTTTATCCGTACACATTTTAAAAGAACGATTATACTTGTTTTCTATGTTTCTGCATGTTTCCGCTAGATAGTGCTGTTGAAGTTGTTGTTTACTTGTTTTTTCCGGTAGATGTCACTAATAGTGCTGTTGACGTTTTTTTCTTTTGTCTTTCCTGTAGATGTCACTAATCTCCTTCTTTTGACGTTTATTTTCGTCTACAGCGTAGGTGTGAAAAAGTCAGTTCGGGTGCCTTTGTTTTCTTCCGTGTTTCTTGGCGGTATTCTTCTTCTTTTGTGAAAATGGAGAGTGAAGAAGAGCTTGATATTGAGTTTAGTGGTTCAGATAGCTCCGAAGGAAGTCATGAAGAAAGTTCAGAAGAAAGTGATGTGTCAGATTCATCGGAAACTGACTTTCCAAGTGACAGACAGTGGTGTGAAATTGATAACTTCTGGACAACTCCAAACTGCCCAACCACGCTTTCTTTCACAGGCAAACCCGAAGTGAATTTCGAGCTACATATTCAGGATGTTATGCACTACTTTTGTCAGTTTATTGATGATGATTTTGTAGGAATTTTGGTGACAAACTAACAGATATGCAAGGCAGACACTGGCACGAGAATGGAAAGACACAACAATGGACGAAATGTATATTTTTATTTCACTCATACTGTTACAGAGTATTGTAAAGAAACCTACCTATCAAATTTACTGGACTAAGAATCCAATTTTAGCTACACCAATTTTTCGACAAATTTTGCCGTTTCGTAGATTTGTGAATTTGAAGAAAAATCTGCATTTATATGACGCTGAGAGTCATCCTCAACCAAAACTGAATAAAATATGGCCAATTTTGGATCACTTACCTACCAAATTTAAATCTGCTTGTACTCCAGAACGAGATGTGACAATTGATGAAAGTCTGATGTTATACAAAGGACGGTTGGGATGGGTCCAATATATACCTATGAAACGAGCCAGATTTGGCATCAAGTCATTCATGCTGTGTGAATCGGCAACTGGATATGTCTGGTCCTTAACAATATACACAGGCGCTGGCACTAAATTTCATGAGGACTATAAAGATTTACCCATGTCATCACAAGTTGTCATGACACTCATGAAACCCCTGCTGAATATGGGATACTGCCTAACTGTAGACAACTACTACAGTTCTCCCCAGCTTGCCGACATTTTGATATCTAATAGAACAGATGTGTATGGCACTGTGCGTCCCACAAGAAAGAATATGCCTCCATCTTTTCAAAGGATAAAACTGAAGAAAGGAGAGACTGTAGCTTTCCAACGAGGTAAACTTCTTCCACTAAAGTGGAAAGACAAAAGAGATGTCTCGATGTTATCCAGTTTCCACAGTGCGGAAATGGAAACATGCAGACAAAGGAACAAATATGTTGTGAAGCCTGTGATCATGTTTGCATATAATGATACAATGGGAGGTGTTGATAGGGTAGATCAGTACATTGCAAACAATCCATTGCCATGAAAGCAAGGTAAAAAATATTATATAAAAAAAAATTCCACCTCTTATAACTAGCTGTGTGGAATGCCTTCGTACTCTACAGAAAACATGGAGGACGGAAGAGTGCCCTTGACTTTCGTGTCGCTGTCATTGAGAAAGTGGTTGCTCATCATCAAAGAGAAGAATTTTCGCCGAAAGCAGCTGGTCGCTCCTCAGCAACGGCAACACTAATTCGACTTGTTGGTCGCCATTTTCCTTCAGTGATTCCTCCAACTGAGAAGCAGCAATGCATATTGAACGAATTGGTCTTAACTCATAATCATGCCGTAAGAAGAAACGAACTCGTGGGGTAGTGGTTATCGCACTGGGTTGTCACTGTAATGGTCGTAGGTTCAAATCCGCACGGTGGCAAAAAACTTTTCGTAAACTTTATTCGTTCCCATTGTTACTATTTGAATTAGTCTTCTTTGAAACTAACAACGAAAGATTATACAATTAACTCTCTCTCTTTCAAAATGGTAATATGAGGATAGGTTTCTTATTGTAAGAATTGGAAATTTTAGTGGTCTCAACGCATCTAAAATCCAAAATACTAGATCGACGATATTTTCTACTGAATTCTAAATCCACGTTATACACAGATAGGCTAATGGGGCCTGGACCTACAGTTTAAAGTGAGATACGAACCACTATGTGTCTCCACTTGTTGTCCTGCACTGAACGTAAAACAAACAGCTCCCCTCCTCATTTTTAAAACAAATTCACATTAAATATGGTATTTATAAGATAATCATCATTGATTTGATTGTTTTTATTACTGAATGTCAAATAAAACATTTTCCACAATCACCTCTTCGTCCCATCTCACCCAATATCTTTCTGTCCCTCTCCTTTCCCCCTTCCCCGCCCCCACACACATGTACCAAAATAAATATTTTATTAGGTTTGTATGTGTATAAACATAACATTAAATACCCCCAAAAATACTATTTATTTTCTACTTTCTGTCACCCCTCTCCCACTCCCACAACCCCTCATTATTATTGGCGTTCGCCAGACCAAGTGGTAATGTATCGACGTCTTGTAATCAGTGTGTCCTTTTCCGAGTTCCAGTCAGGTCGTATAATGTTTCAGATTCCAATTTAAATGTATCCCGAGCCGTGATTAGCCTATGTGTGCAAAATGTGATGGTGATGTTAAAACGAACTCTTGACCTCAATAATACAATTTGTGTATTTTCTTTCAGCTGTGGTTCTCTCTTTTCGCGAGAAATAACGAATTAACCTAATCATTAACTCAACAAATAAAAATGCATCTCTAAATTAATTAATGAAAACTGTTATTACACCCAAACCACTATTTTATCGTAAATGTAAATGAAATGTCATCTCACGTAGTGAAAACAATGTGAAAATTGTTCTAATGAGTGGTATATGATTGTCAAACACATACATGAATACATTATATTAAGCTCATGAACTATAATTGGGACAATTTAATACTAATTTGAAACGATTAAAAGCATTAAAACGACAAAGTAAACTTTTGCGCAATCTTTCTGCCGATTCGCATTATTGAAACAATATTTAACCAATGGGGACGTTATCTCATATTTGGAAATGCTGCATTGGTTGAACTTCCTGCGGACAAGACCGTGAGTCACGCCTCCTGCTCCTCCGAATCGAACTTCACTCTGATTGGAACATAATTTCGTAAGACGTTGGACTTAGAAAAAATCCATCCGACAGATTTTTTGAACATGACTGTACCACAAAAGATTACATTACAACAAAGGATTTATCTTTTCGAGTGTTACTTCGGAAAGAGGAATTGTGCAGAAGTGCGACGACGTTTTGCAACGAAATTCCCTGGTGTTCCCGTTCCACATAGGACCACTATATTATACATCGTAAAAAAGTTTTGAACAACAGGGTCAGTTCTGAATAAAAGTGGAAAGAAAAATGGCGAAATCTAAAAAATAAAGTATACAAAGACAATCCGCACACCATCCGTGACTTAAAAGAGAGTATTGTACGAGAAATCGGGAGAATTACAGTAGACGAACTTGCACGTGTCAATTTCCTTCGGAGATGCCAGGAATGTGTTGCAGCAGAGGGGCATCATTTTCAGCACC
The DNA here is from genome assembly GCF_977018435.1 of Lepisma saccharinum. Classification (NCBI taxonomy): domain Eukaryota; kingdom Metazoa; phylum Arthropoda; class Insecta; order Zygentoma; family Lepismatidae; genus Lepisma; species Lepisma saccharinum. The sequence goes on along the minus strand of NC_139254.1, from coordinate 46,199,940 downwards.
TTCTGTAATCAAGGTTAGTACACAATATGAAAACTGTAATTTTAATAGCCGACTCTAGCGACTGTCGAGGACCCGTTCACTGGGAAAGCAAGCGCTGATGCCGGGCCGCTTGCCGCCGAGTCTCGTAGCGAATGTCAGGGAATGCTCTGTAGTATAGGCAGTTCCCTTTACAGGATGTTTTTAGTATCCCTTACACTTTCAACGTGTTGTGTATGTTCTAGTATAGGCAGTTCCCGTTACAGGATGTTTTAGTAACCTTTGCACTTTCTAACGTGTTGTGTATGTTCTAGTATAGGCAGTTCCCTTTAAAGTCGTACGCTTTTAATCATTCGCAAGGGACTTAATATACGCTTTTTTAATTAAGAGATATTTTCCAGTATAATTTGAAGAATGCAAAAAGCCATATGTGCCAATGCATCCAAAAATTATAACTCATATATTCATATACTGCTTAAGAGGCAATAATAATAGTAATACTACTACTAATAATAATAATAATGATAATAATGTCATCATTCTAATCTTCATCAAGGAGTAGGTTTTGACAGTCACTGACCGGTTACACTTTTCCGAAACCTACGCTACGCCAAAGTAGAGTCACGGACACTTCCGGGTTGTAATGATGTTTTACACCCAATGCTTTTTTGAGATTATAAGCCTTATTTAGACTGCAATTTTGACATTTTTAAGTATCTAATGTATTACATTTGCCAACAGCATCAATGTTCAAGTAATGTACTATTAGTGAGGTTCAATGCCAAACAGACAATTTTTTGAGCGCTGTTGCTTAACCAAGATAATAATGGCCGAAAATAGGCAAAACTGCATTTTGGACACTTTTTGTTGCCGGATAGCACTGGAAATCATCAATGACCCATCAAAATAATTGAATATTTATAAGCAAACAATCATAGAATAAGAGTATACAAGAACGAAAGTGTGGCATGCTTTTGCTTGCACTCCAAACTTACCCCATATTTCACTTTCATGAAAAATGAAGGGTATGACCTTGAATTTCAACTTTTTCTATAGGTGAGGGGTATTTTGTTTCGGGGTCTCAAAATTACGCATTACTTATTTTTCATGACCTACTTCAATATATAATAAATCAGCGTGATCGAGAAATACAGCCCTCCAACTAACTCTTTCTGATCTGAATTTCAAAATAATGGCTTTTAATTAGATTATTTAAAAAAAACATAAAAGTGAGTTCTAAAACTCAGAGTTATGTGTTTTCGTTTCTCATAATAGGTTATGTAGTCTAGGGTTAAGCTAGGGTTCAATGGGTTCAACCCCCTTCTTTGGTTCAGTAAAATTATCCAGATTACATTTTCTCGCCAATGACCTTTTCGTAATAATTTCGGTCGATTTATTTTATTGTCCTAAATGAGAGACCTATAGGGCGGGATACGGTCGGCAATTCCAGACACCTTAGATGGGAAATATGTGGAATTTCGTGATATACTATTTCTGAATTTCTGTGGAAATTTTACATAAAACTCCTGAGAATTCGCAAATTCTAGAATCTTACATGATATTTCTGCCCGAAGCAGTTATTTCTGAACTTGTACCACGAATATTAGCATATCATTATAAGTTCCCGATATGGTGTGCTGCCATTCAAGAATTTCCTTCTTGGGGTCGCACGAGAAAAATTACATCGATGGTCGCCCAAGGTACCTGAGACCCGGTTCTTAAAATATGTTCGATTAGAGGTCTAAAACGCAAACCCTCAATTACTACGATTAAGTGTTTTTTGCAAACAATTGAGATTCTATAAAACTTTGAAGTGTACATTTTAGTTAATACATTCAATACGCAGGACAAAATTAGTAATAGTCTATTTCAAATAATAACAATTTAAATGTTACATATGCGACCTTAAATTAGAATTTTTTTTTTTTTAGTTTCTGTTTTAATTCCACTTTGTGAACAGAAATGCTAATAGGGACTGGGTCTACAATGTTAAGTTAGTATAACAACTATGTGCCTCCGCCTGGTATCGAATCCGGGATCATTTGATTACAATACGATGTCGTTACCACTACCACATTGTGTTAGGTAATTGAAAAAAAATATTTTCTTTGGTAAGTAAATTAACTGGTGATTTAAAATCTTTATCACTTTTCAAGGCACTCTCACAAATGTTACTGGTCGGATGCAATGATCCGTTCATTGAGTCACTTGCCCTTGGAATTTCCGGGTATTGCTGTTTTATTCGTACCTCTTCCATTATGTCCATCTTATTACACCAACTGTTCAGCTATTGTACCAGTATCACAGTTTAATAGAAATCAAGAACAGACAAATAAACAAAGGAAAAGGTACTCTTTGCTAGTCCGGGCACAGAATGGCAGACCGAATTTTCAGTAAAATTAGTCACGCCGATAGTCGCGCACGTTCTCAAAGACCGGAGAGTTTAACGAACCTCCCTTAGTGGTTTGAACATCTGACTAACAATGAAAACAAACTCCGGGTGTAGAAGAGAAAGGTCAGTAACTCACATAGACAGAGGGAGGATGTTGACAAGACAATAATTAATAAATGGAAACGCTAAAACCACACACCCGGAACTAGAGCGTGTGAACGACCAACGAAGGATTAAGCATTCCTCAAGTTCTATCTCTTTGCAATGTGAAATAATACCAAAAGTCGATGAATCATTTCCCAAAGTCTAGATGGACATGGAAAACTTTCTTTCCGAATTATTACTATTGGAAATGTAACTGTATCTGTCTTAGGTTTAGCTATTACTTCTACTTTCTCTGGGTTGCGTGTGGATTTGGAAAAAAAAAATTGTTGGTTACTGATATGATGATGGTGATGTAATAGTAGATTTTAGGAAGCAAGGCAGATAATCTCAGAGAAGTATCCAAATGTATTTTTAGTGCACTGTGTAGCTTATACTTAAAATCTAGCTGTAGCCAATTCATGTGAAATTTCTACAATAAGAAACTGCATTGAGATTGTGAAATCTGTTAAATTTCTTTCCCTCGAGTCCTCTCAAAGGAATTTGGTTTTACAAAATTCAGTGCAAGAATGCCTGGATATGAGACACCATAATATCTTAAGTTGTGTGACACAAGATGTACAGAGAAGTATCAATGCGTAGCGTGATTTGTGAAATGGTATTCACTAATTGTAGAAACTTTACAGACTTTAACATTTACTACTGCAAGATAAATATTTCAGTAAGTTTTTTTCATGCAGTGCAACATTATCTTTGGCCCTTAAAACTGAACTGGTCAGTGCTGTAAACATGTCCGTATCCTAAAAGAGATATTTTTTAGAAACAAGAGAGAGTTCAGAGAACTTTAATAAAATGTATTCCATAGCATAGAAACTACTCAGAGACTATGAAGAAGAAATTAAGAGACCTAGAACACCGTGGAGTAAAATCGGAAGTAAGAATGCACCAGCTGAGAGCACCAAATAATATTGCAAGGTAAACCTCCATCGTCAATTTTTAGACCATTTTATAGAATGTAACACGGTAAACACATTGTAAAATTGCAATAACTTGTTTCAAAAACTGTGAAATGGTTATCTAAAGTGTTTCCGGGTAGAGAACGGACTTGGGAATTCTATTTTTGTATTTTCCGTAGAAAATACGGTCACGGTCACATGAACATCTGAACCAATCGGCTTTGTCCAGTTTCCGTGGGGAAGGGGGAGTTCTCGTGGTATCCTGCGTTGACAAATTTTTCGTTTTGGGTCAATTTCGAAACAGGTGGCACCCTCATCAAAGCCAGCACAGCGAAGCCTAATGGTTGCCGCCAAGTAGCAAGCGAATTGGTCTCTGATTCCCTGCCTCTCCTTGAAATGCTAGTTAAGGGGGTTTGTTGACAGGAAGAGGTGTCTTGTACGACTGGACAAAAATCAGGCGGGTAGCAACCGGTAGCAACACCGCTTTTCGCCCCTTGAACTGGAGGCGGAAAGTCTGGGTTTCCTCTCGCCGGAACCACTTTAGCATTCATTGGAACAGTGTGTAAAATTTTGTAAGGCTTAGATGATAACTTTTAAATTTTCAAATCTGAATCTCAAACGTGACAAAATAAGTTGCAAAGAGTAATTAAAAATACAATCAAGGGACTGCACTATACGCAGTAGAAATTTATGATAACGTTTTTTTACCCAAATGTACACACATTTTTGCTGATGGTTACACTGCCAAATTCAACGATATTCGACTAATAGACTTTGCAATGTTAAGTGTACGTACGTATCAATCGGCACCCTATTAACGAAAGGTTAATCATCACCTTTGATCAAATTACGACACCGTTATCACTACAGCATTGGAGATATACTTGGGAAATTGGAGCCAAACGATGTGTATTTTTTTGTGTGTGTGTGTGTGTGGTGTCTCCAAATTCTGGCTTGGAATCAATATCATCTTACTACATTATAAAAATAAGAAATGCAAATTCAGGGTGGCGCATATTCTATCTATCAATTTGAGTTGGCAACTCTGTTGATATGTACGTGCGCATGTGTGGCATATCTACATCCGTGGAGAGTTCGGGGTCAGGCAATTAGTGTACCATGGAGCGTTGGCCGGTGCAGATGCTGATTGCAGCGTTGGAAGCCATCATGAAACAGAGGGCACTGCTGCGGAACAATGAAGATTGCCATGCACCTGTTCCAGAAACAAACAGTATTCTGAGGTGGGTAGACAGTGGAGAGCCACGAGTAATGTTGTGATCCGTCAGTAGACGTGAAACACGCGCTATTACACAGGACATGTTGAGAAACACGTCATGAAAGACTTCCCGCATCGCCTCGAACAGTGCATCCAAGCAGAAGGAGGACATTTAGAGGACGTTATTTTCAAACTGCACTAATATCTGTATTGTTCATATTACACACTGTAGTAAATGTGTATATTTTAATTTCATAACCATGTGCAGTTACTACAAGCACTCACCGTCTTTCCGCTGTCATTTGAAGTTGGTAGATACAATATGCGCCACAAGGTATGATAAATGCTTCATGTTAAGTTTAAGGGAATAAATGAAAATAAATACAATTGGATTTGATTGATGCATATATTATTGGTTGAATACGTATTTACATTTACACTAATAATTAATATATATATATAAAAAATGTAGCGATATTCATGATTTGAGAAGATCGACAGTTAACATTGTTCTCATTGCTGCTAAACATCGTGGAAATAATTTAGTTCATCCACGTAGCTAGTCCACAGCGAGTTGCCTGAAGGAGCCCTCAATTCCCAGAATCTCACTGGCCTCTTTTGGTTTCCCTGGTCTTCTTGACTCATCTGATTTCTTCTTTCCCATCTCTGTTAGGAACTTTCTTCTTGATATGAGTTCCTTGTTCCAACGCTCTGCAAAGAATAAAGGGCATCTTACAAAATATGAAATGCTTCTGTACATGAAATACGAACTGAAGGCCGTAGTACACCTCACATGAGAATCGTGTATTAGTTCAATTGCAGTGTTCGATGCACACAGACTTATTCACAAGTGGCATGTGATTTGAAGCTAGTTTGAAAAATATCCAATTGTACACTTTGTTGTATTTATCGAATACTTGTTCGAATGCGGAATGCGTGTGCTTTAAAATGCTGTGGAAAGGGTAATGTAATGAGAACACAGTAATATGAGCTATGCCATTTCAAAATTTAAAAGTTTGATCGAAGAACTTATACGAGAGTTAAAACATAGCAAATCAGCACAGAGCATTTCTCATATAATTCGATACACACAAAATTGCCAAATATCTCCCCCCTCGAAAATAGACGCGTTATTATATTGCGTGAATGTATTACTAATCTTTATTAGTGCATTGGTTTACATTAACTGAAATAATGTCTGTCACACAATCAATTCTGCACGCTGCTTAAATTTGACGAGGGCATTGCTGGTTATTCTCTTTCTGAAGAACTTTTTAACTAAGTTGAAAAGTTCTAGTGTCTGTGAAATGAGTCTAGCCTCTACCAAGGAACATTAAGTAGACAAAGTATATTCGAAATATGGTGCTGATCATAGACACTTTACCTGCGGAAGAGATCGATAATAAGTGAACCACATTTTCTTCGCAACCATTACGTGGCAACATTGAAGAACTTTTCCTAAATATTAGAGAGAATTGAATTGAATAGACAACACTTGTCCGTTGAAGATTTCACCAACTGAACGCAGGCTTGAGCGGTCTGTCATGCCACTATGGCGTAAAACCAGGGTGTTATTTGTAGGGGGAATGGGGGGATTCCCCCTCTGGGTACTTGTGTCCCCCCTCTGCTTGATAAATTCAATCCATGGGGGAAATGATATATGGCATATAGTCATTATCTCATGCTGTCCCTAGACAGTCAGTAGAATTCCCCCACACTGAAAATTTCTTAAATACCACACTGTAAAACGTTGCTCGTGAGTGGCTCGTTCCCATCGACATGTGCCGCTTCTTGGTTCGTGTGAATTCTCCCTTACATCTGCAAGAGATTTTAGGAAAGCTTTAAATTCGCAGTGTTCTCAGAAAAACTTATGAAGAAACTATTTCGTATGCAGCACCTACATTTGATTGAAACCAAATCTGAAGTGGCCATGTATACAAAATTACTTATCATTCGTTTGAAAAAACAATAATAAAAATTACATGTTTGTATCAGTAAACGTCCATTGATTTCACCTATCAGCTGGACTAAAACGCAGCTATCACGCAAATAATGTGTTCTCTTCATTTGTAATATGCATAATAATATTATACATAGTAATAAAAATATTTACCTAGCTGGTAATATGTTGAGTTCATAATAAGTGAATAAATATGTGAAAATATGAAACGAGTACATAAGAAACCATAGTAGATATCATACGGGTCATTCTAAAAAAATAGATAGAAACCTTGTCCAGCAATCATAAAAATGTTTTTTTAAAAAGTTTACACATCTTTTTAGTAGAAGTAAATTAAGTCAATGGTTGTAAAATTCATCACCTTTATTTCGTCCAGGAACAATCTTTCCTCTTGTCAAAATTTTACGCAGAATATGTAGATTTTACGCTCCGTGGATGTAAATGATTTTAATAGGTTTTCCTTTATATAAGTTGAGCTTTAATATATTGCAATTGACTTCTAATCACTTTAGAACCTCCCATGAACATCACAAAATAATTGCATGAAAATCTTAGTTAAGTAAAATATGAAAATATAAAGTCCCAGGGGAAATTGTCCACTTCGAGGACACTGGCAAAAAGTTCCTAAAAAAATCCACAAAGTGCAACACTGTTCACCTCACATCAGGAAACTGGAGGGAATGGAAGCCATTGCGATTTCATGGAACAGTAGCATTGTATGAGATATTCTGATATCCAACCTTTGTGGAGATCACATGTATACTCTGTGGACAACCTTCTCAAGGTGAGAAATTTTGCAAATCATTAATTATGAATTCATTGATTAACATTATGTACAGAACTTATTTGAAAATGTATGTCTGCCTAATTTTTATTTCCATGGAGTAATACAAAAAAATAAAACATTTTGTTCCCTTCGTGGATGTCCACTCCGTGAACCGAGGTGGTTCTATCATTTGTTAAATCCTAATCAATAAAAATATTTCTAATTTTAGAGCCAGTTATCCTTTTCAAGTGAGTTGTTTTAGATTAGAAACAATGTATTTATTTTCTTGTTCACAAAATAAAATAGCCAATAAATAATAAGCAATATTTTTTTAAAAAAAAAATATAACCTGCCAAATTTGTGGTAGCTTAAAAAATTTTATAATGTGTTTCAAACTGAAAACTGTTTTATATTTTCTTAAGAAACTGAAATAAATTGATGGATAAGGGGAAAACTATATATTTAAATTTTCGATCGTAAAGTAGTTCTCTCATTTCCTTCCATGTGGATGCTATACTGGACTTTACAACATGCTCTCTTCCATTGTTTACACTTCACACTTTATGAATATGAACATTTATTCTTATAAGAAACGAATATAAACATTTTGTATGCCAACAATTGAAAGTCAAGTGGAGAGATACTGACGGCTGAAATCAATATATTTGTTTCTCAGTTCGCATCGGGTGTGGTCAACCCAAGACCATCTTCAATGATTCCACTGGAAAATGTTTGATCACTACAGCCCAGTCCTAGGATTGAGTGACTTCCACCTTTGACTTCCACCGGCGATGAAGAAGTGGTTGTTGGGAGGACGGCGCTTCCACACCAATGAGGAGGAGTTTTCAAATTCAAATTCAAATTCAAATTCTTTATTTACGTGGGCGAGGTTCAGCCTGAGGCTGTTCTGCCACCTAACCCGTGTCATCGATTACATTTAAATTTACATTTCTTATACATATGTTATTACAGTATTAATACAGTGTACAATAAACTGTATGATTTAGTTACAAAATCTATTGATAAAATAATTGTAATAAATGTATGAATAAAATGATACAAAAATTGTGAAAAGACAACTACATAAAAATAAAATAAAATGAATGAAAAATAAGTAAAAATAAAAACATGTAGACAAAATACATAACATAAACATACAAGTTACATCATAGTATTTGAACACAATCTCTGCTCTGCCAAAAGAAAATTCTTTACTTCATTTCGGAAAGATTCTATTTTAGATATGCTCGACATGGTCTTAGGTAGGGCACTCCATATTTTTGCAGCAGAATATGAAAACGACGACTGATATGCCTGTGTGTTGCAGAGTGGAAGGTTAAATTTGAAATTATTTCTTGTATGGTGGCTGTGAATACTGGTGCGAGGGATCAACATGTCTGCCAGATACGACGGCTTGCCAGATGTAATAATTTTATGTATAAGGCAATATGTATGCAGTAGCCGCCTACGGTACATATTGAGGATATTCTTATTATTTATGGAAGGTAAAATATGTTCACGTCTCGGGATGCAAAATATGAACCGCATGCACGCATTTTGGCATTTTTGAATCTTTGCTTGTAAAGTTTTATTTATTCTACCAGAGTACACTACGTCACAATAGTCGAGAAATGGATATATAAGTGTTTCAACTAATCGCTGCTTGATTTCTGAAGATAATAGTTTGTTAAATTTAAACAAGAATCTAAGTGTTCCAAATGATTTATTGATTTGGCGGCTAATATGCTCATTCCATGATAGACGAGTGTCAAATATCAGTCCAAGACTTTTAACTACTTGAGCTCTAGGTATGACATCATCATTTATTGTAATTGTTGTATTAGTGTGCTCGACCGAACCAATAGCATTTCGAGTTCCAATAAATGTATAACATGACTTATTAGCATTAATTTTAAGGCCATTTGCATCACACCATGTTTTTATCGCACCCAAATCATTACTTATGTATTTAATACTTCTAGCAATTTCTGTTGGATTGAATGATTTGGTTAGTTGAGTGTCATCAGCATATGAATGTACGTTACAGTATTTGACAACTGAGGGTAGGTCTGCAATATAAATCGTAAACAATAAGGGACCTAGTATAGATCCTTGTGGAACACCAGATGAAATATATAATTTATTAGATAATAAAGTAGGCGACAGTTTTACACGTTGATTTCGGTTACTTAGATATGAAAAATACCAGTTAAGGGTAGATTGTGAAAAACTGTAATATTTCAGTTTACTGAGCAGTAATTTATGTTGTACCGTATCAAATGCTTTGGACAGGTCCAATAATATTAATGCAGTGAGGAATTTCTTATCCATAGCCTGGAGGATGTCATTTGTGACTTTCAGCAAAGCCGTAGCAGTGCTGTGTGCCGGCCGAAATCCTGACTGTGAGGGTGGAAGAATATTGTTTTGGGCAATGAAGCTAAATGTCTGTTTATAGATTATTTTTTCTAGTAGTTTTGAACACACAGGCAGAACACTAATAGGTCGAAGGTCGTTTACATTAGTTGGTCGGGTCGTCTTAGGGAGTGGTGTTATCAAAGCTTCTTTCCATTTCCTGGGAAATACGGATTTCTCGAGCGAAAAGTTAATAATATGTGTGATAATAGGCAAAATAAAAGGTAGCGATAACTTCAGCATTTTAGTTGATATTCCATCTGCACCAATAGCAGTAGACTTGATTTCGTACAAACATTTTCTTACAGTATAGCCATCCACTTTTTCAAAAGCAAATTCGGGAAGCATATTATTAAACTTTTGGTTACTAAATTTTAAACATTCTTGAGATATCAGACGTTGGTCGATATTTAGACTATCAATTGAATTAATAAAGTGTTCATTTATCTCGTTCGCATTGTCAAACGTGGAGGGGAGATCATTTTTATTTGAGCCAATGCCTACAGATTTCAGCTGCTTCCATAAATGCTTTGGTTGTCTTGGTGTTTTATTGATGTTATGCTCAAAATAACACTTTTTTTCTTGCCGAATAACGGATGTCGTGAAATTTCTCAATTCTTTGTATTCTTTCCATGCAGATTCAGTTCCGATTCGCTTGAATTTACGAAACGCATTGTCCCTTAGTTTCATCAACAGCTTCACATTCGATGTAATCCACGGCATACGTTTGTTACGAACTCGTGTTTTACGGACTGGCGCGTGCTTGTCAAAGAGATCAAGTAAGTTGACATTGAAATACTCTACTTTCATATTCAAGTTATCGGTGTTATATATTTTTCCCCAGTTAATTTTTTCTGCATCCTTCACGAATTTATCATAATCAATATCACCGTATTTTCTGTGGTATATAATTCTGTTCACGCTTTCTGGTTTGGTATACGCAAGTACAACGTGGGTCATTCTATGATCGCTATTGCTGACTGGCTCACCGACACCATGTTGGATTACATTTTGCATGTTGCTGACAAACGTCAGATCAATTAATGACTTAGTCGTGGAGGTTATTCTGGTCGGTTTATTGATTATTTGCGTTAATTGAAATTGATTAAACAAATTTTGAATGTAAACGACGTCAGCACAGTCTGGATGTAAGAAATTAATGTTAAAATCTCCAGCTATAACAAGGTCATTAACTAAGGGATACATTTCGGTCAATATATCTTCTAAAATTGACAACTGTGTATATGGAATACGCTTAGGCCTGTATACGGCACAAATACCGAGACGTTCCTTTTTTATTTCAACCGTAGCTGCAAGGTACTCAACGTCAAACTCTCCTTCGATTTCGAAAGACAACGGATGCAGTTTTAGTCCCTCCCGTGCGTATATGCAGACACCCCCACCCATGCTGTAATGGCGATCAGAGCGTATTAAGTCATAACCTGGAATTTTCAATGCATTATCCGTTATATTGCAAGTTAACCACGTTTCTGTTATGACAAGAATGTCAATCTGTTTCTCTGTAATTTCGATGCATATTTCCTGAAGTTTGGGGAATAATGACCTCACGTTTACATTTGCTATTTTGAGACCCAGGGAGCAGCCGGTTCTTTTGTCATCGGCGAGAGGGCGACGGAGGACATGCCCTAGAGCAGTGGAGTTCATTTCAAGGGGGGTGGTAGGTTCTGTTAGAGGCATAACGGTAGAAGTAACTTCTGGAGGGTTGCAGAGCAGAGAGAGGTTGCAAACTCACTACATTTATCCGCAGATGCATAAAGGTTACAAATACAATTACAAATAAAAGTTTTCTGCTTTTTACGGTACTTTTGATCATTAGAAACTTATGAATATGTTTTTTTGATTTACTAACAATTAAACTTTGCTTATGTACAAGAACGTATCTCACATTTACGAAACTAAACTGTAAAATTATGCAGTTGCGATTAAAATATTGAAAGTAGTAAACAATAATAAAAGAAGCAAAACACGTATATATCAAAGAAAAGAGGAACTCAAACATTTAGAAGCTACAACTTAAGACTAAATGTGTTCCCGATAAATAAAAATTATAAGAGTAATGTGAAATTTAAATGTTATGTTATGAAAGGTAAAAGAGATTTAAAAAAATGATAAAGTACAGATCACTCATATCTTCCCGGTAAGCGTTCAAAGTTCATCTAATTGCTTTCTGCAAGTGATGAAGTGCTTCACGTTTCCAATGTTTATCACGATATTCCCATCTTGGGTCCAACAGTTCTTGTAATGGTATTTGCTCGTAGCCAGTTTCAGAAGCTCGAGACGTGCGCGGCAGAGATCTTCTGTGATGGTGATATTAGAACCCTTCAGTTTCCTTTTATTTCGAAACACACTTGCTCTCGCACGGTAACTAGTAAATTTAACAAGAATGGCTCTTGGCTTACCTCCGTTCTTCTGTCCTCCTACCCTGTGGCTTCTGCAAATATCACCATGCTGGATTTTGATGCCCAGTTGCTCTTCAAACAAGGCGGTTGCTTTGTTATCGGTATTCTCGTTGGAAGTTTCGGGAATACCGAATATCCGGATGGAGTTCCTCCTCTGGTACTGCTCTAAGTCGTCCAATTTGTCCCTGAGCCCTCGGAGTTGCTCATCCTTCTTCTTCAGTTCATCCTTCATGCTGTGCATTTCTTCAACGTTAAAGTTTAGTGTTTCCTCCAGACTTTGAAGCACTGATTTTGTCACTGCCTCGACTATCGAGTCCACCATAATTTTCATCATTTCAGGTGCCTGCACAGCAATCTTCACTTCTTCACAAACACGTTTCACAAATTCTACGTTGTTGAAGTTGGAAACACTGCTTACGCTGTTCGGTGATCCCTGGTTCTTTCCAGATTTCTTCGGTGCCATACTGAACGGTGAATTAGAAAATAGTACAATACAAGGCACAAAGTAATAAACCGAAGGCGTGTTATTTGCAAATGCACTTCTCAGATATTAATCTCACCTTACAATAGTAGTTTGACCATTAGAATGTTAATTTACTGCAGTTGTTTACGTTATTTCGGGAGCACAAACGTTCAGGACACCGTGCAGACCTGCCTCAACAGACAGGCGGCACCTTTTTTTTTTTTTTTGCAGAGGGTATTGGAAAGCTGGTGCATCGGTACGATAAATGTCTGAATCTTCTTGGTGATTACGTTGAAAAGTAGATTATACGTGTATGTAACTTTTGTCAATAAAACCATTTTGCTATTCACTGTTGTTTTGATTTCATGCCCTATCGGAGGTTGAAAAAAATTAAGCCCTCGTATATAAGTGTATAGTTTGGTGAAGTCATCAAAGACTACATAATGAAATGTTTTAAAAAATGAGGTTCTACAAAGAAGAAAGCTGCTATGCTGCAAGTAATAACACGAAAACCATAAGAAAGTTAGATCTTTCACTTGGAAGAAAACTTTTATGATCAAGAAGAAATAAAGTTCAAGTCTAATTTTCACCAAAAAATTCACGGAAAATAGTCCAGGCAAATTAGAAAAAAGAATGGAAAAAATTCAAACAGAGATAAAAATTGGTAGATATCACCAGTATGGTATTTCAAACAACATACTAAAAGTCCCCGACAATCCGAGTTGTGCACTGTCCACCATATTGGAAAATGGCGGATGAACTGTGACGTTTGATCGTAATTGCTTGATTAACTAAAAATGGTGAAGGCTGAGCCGAAAATGTGTTCAGACATAAATTAAAGAAAATAAAATTTCAAATAAATATAATAAGATAAATGTTTGTGATTTAACCAACCATTTCACTGTTAATAATATATGTAATTTCTTTACAGGTGCTGCCCGTTGTGGAACTTGGAAGTAATGTATGTGATCATCGGAAAACAAACTGAATAACCTTTTCGGCAAGGCAACAATGGATATAACCCAATATTGTATTATTTGTGAACAAACGTTGAGTGAAAGCGACACTGTGGTTGTGATAAAAGGCTTAAATGCTATAAAGAGCAGCAGTGTACGTCGAATAGATGGAATATTTGAGAAATTGGAAAAGGAGACGAATGTGAGGTTACATAGTAAGTGCCGTAAAGACTATACTCGTGAGAGTAGTATTACTGCTGCAAGCAATCGTTCGCAACAAAATTCAATACTCCTTCGATCAGCAGTACATATATTTGACTTCAAATGTGATTGCTTGTTTTGCAGTGAAGTTTGTGATTTTCAAGCAGAAACGAAAAAAATGTGAACAGACGAGTTAAAATATTTGAAGTTCGATCCTTAACATTCAAGGATCAAATCATTGAAGCTGCTGCCATCAAGAGAAATGATGATTGGGGAAGGACAGTGCTTGATCGAATTCGTACCGTTATTGATCTATGTAGTTGCAGTTGAGGCTAGGTATCACCATCCTTGTTTTACTAAATTTTACACATCCTCACCTACATCGGGAAAACGTGGTAGGCCTGAAGATGAGTGTATTTCTATAGCATTTCTGCAGTTATGTTGCTACCTTGATAATGATAACGACGAGTGTCAGTACTCGATGAATCAACTTATGACGAAGATGAAGGAATATCTTCCACAAGATACTGATGTCTCAGAAAAAAACTCTTAGGATACGCCTATGTGATCACTATGGAGAAGACATGATAATAACAACACGTAAAGGGCAAACCACTACAGTATGTTTCCATGATACAGGATATAAAATATTATCCAAAAGTTGGTGCACACAGAAAGAAGAAGATCCAAAGAACGAAAGACTTAGAATTGTTAGAACTGCTGCCGCAATAATTCGGGAATAATACGATCTGAAACATATGCTTAAGATATGTATCCAAATCCACATTAATGCTTGAAGACAGCTGATGATATGGTTCCAGAGACATTAAGGGTCTTTACAGAGGGTGTGATTATGAAACGAATAAAAGGAAATGAAGACTCCATCAAAAGAAAATGTGCGTGTATTGAGCATGCTATTATATCAGCAGTAACACCACGGTCATTCAATTCAATGGTTCAGATTGGACTTGCAGTTCATCCACATAGATATTTTGGTTCAAGAAATATTATTGATATGTTATCAAGCATGATTTTATGTGCATCCTACAATGAAGCCGTATTGTATCTTAGTTCTGCAATGTTAAGTGATGAAGAAATTGTTGTTGACAAGGAATCATTGAATCAGTTTGTTTTTGATAATGCAGACGTCAATGTTCGGACCTTGGACGGACTAGGAACTTTCCACAATACGGGGAGCATTATGTGCACTACTCCTGCAAGTTCATCACAGAAAATAAATTGTTCGATTGAAGAAGCAACCACCAGAATGTTACCTTGCCAAATTTAGTAATGTTCCATTACGCACATACGTTGTGCCTGCTGTCCGTGGCCTGGAGAAAATCAAGATGAAAGAAATTGAATACACCAAACAGGTAGCACCATCAGTGCATGTTGCATCACTTCTTGATTTTGTATAGATGTGTGGAAATCACCTTACCTTGTCACCAAGTCCAAGTTGGAGTATTTATATGGAGCTTGCCACTGAAGGTAGCAATGAATATCACATTTCTGAAGTAAGTATATTACCATTTATAACGCTGTTGCCGACAAGTCCAGATGCCATATACTCATCCCTTATGTTCGCAGTTGAAGAATGCATGAAACATGGTCAAAGTATATGTATTGTTACTTTCGACAAACCTCTATATCTGAAAGCCTCTGAAATTGTTGTGGCTTCTGTAGACAACGGAGATGTGTCGTCAGTTGTCCTTCGTCTAGGTGGATTCCACATGCTTATGTCGTACATGGGAGCGATAGGATACATGATGAGGGGAAGCGGATTGGAAGAAGCTTGGTCAGTAATATATATTATTCGTTACAAGTCGCGAAACAAAAGTGTAAAACTTCAATCAACACCAGGAAAATTTGATTACAAAATAATGGGAAAAGTTTCCACAGAGTTAAATTTATTTTTTACATTATTGGATTATATTGGTTAAATTTATTTTTAACATTATTAGATAGGTTGGTTAAATCACAAAAATTTATCTTCTTACAGTTATTGGAAATTTTATTTTCTTTAATTTATGTCTGAACACATTTTCGGTTCAACCTTCACCATTTTTAGTTAATAAAGCAATTATGATCAAACGTCACCGTTCATCCGCCATTTTCCAATATGGCGGACAGTGCACAACTCGGATTGTCGGGGACTTTTAGTATGTTGTTTGAAATACCATACTGGTGATATCTACCAATTTTTATCTCTGTTGGAATTTTTTCCATTCTTTGATGACATTTTGCCTACTTTTACTGGACTAAAAGTGTTTGGTTGCTTAAAAGAGAAATAGCACAGAAATCCATTCCATGGACTTCAAAATTCACTCTATGGAGATGAAATTTCTCTTCATAGACAATTATCTCCACTCTGTGGACAGCCGAATTTACAGTTTTTCTATTTTAACTAGGAGCAAATGATCTTAGCCAAGGTTAGCATTTGATTAAGTTCTTTAACCCTTAAACGACCGCCCGTCACCTATAGGTGACAGCCGGTATTTACGTCAACGACCGTCTGTAACCTATACGTGACGATACTTTTGCGTGTAGTATCTGACTTTTGGGACATACTGTGACTGTTTTTGTTCGGATATACATATCTTTTAGTTCTGCATAAGTCTTGAGGTATGTGTGAGAAACAACCAGTAAGGTTTAATTTCATTTGGGTTATATTGGGGGTGGAGCAGCCTTCCGAAAATCTCGTTACATTTTTTTTTAATATTATCGTTATTTTCTCACTTGTAGGATTTGTAACGGCACCTTACCAAGGGAGCGAACGCACTAAAATAATAATTTTGCACATTTACGTCGCGGCGTCGCCGCATGGGGCCCGCCGAAATTCAAATTTCGTAAAAAAAAAAAAAAGTTTTTCTTCTTCTTCTTCTTCTACCCGATAACGGAGAATTTTATTTTTATATCACAGGCCTATAGTCACATCTATACTGAACAAAACGAGGTATAATTTGTAACTCCAGCTTTCTTAGTTCCAGAGATATACAATTTTATATAAAAGCATGCGGAAATTTAAAATTCCCGCTGAAAATGTACCTGTCCTTCGTGCGTTTACCGGCAAAACACGCTCGGTCGTCAAAGGGTTAAGAACACATTATTTCATTATTTTGCAAATTTCTGACAATTTTAATTTTTTTGTGAAATCATCTCCCCTTTTATACCCCTTTCCTGAGAATGAGCCAGCCATACACGCCTAAACATGATTACAGCTATCATTTATTTTAACTTTTCGAAAAATGTGAAATGACGATGATCTTTGAAGATTACAGTATACTTCCTTGGTTTAAAGTATCTGTGTTTACGAATTGTTAATTTCATTCGCAAAAAATATATATGTATATATACACATATATTAATTTTTTATTTCACATTTTTTAAAATTCCATAGTTGTGCAAACGATGCTCAATATTCCTTTACGAGAGCTTACCATTGATTTCAAAACTTGGACCAGCGGATCCACCATATTCCTTAGGAAGCATTTTTTGTGGAATCACTTTGTACATCTCCTCGACATTACTCTCCACTAGTAACTCAACCTGCAAATAAAAATAATCCATAATGAATTATTTAAAGAAATAGAAACAAAACGGGAGCTAATTATAAATAATACAGAGTGTTTTCCTGACCATGCTTTGTACTATCAAGAATAATGAAGAGAATATTATCAGGGACCTGAAGTAAATGACTCCTGTCCATAAACTCTATTAATTACACTGTTCACACATTTTATTCCAGAAATGAAAGTACCCATTCTTTACTACTCCGAGGATGCTGAACACGGAAATGACATTACGAAAGTTCGATTGGCCCTCGTTTTGGTGTAACAGAGTGGAGTAGGTTGGCGAGAGGGGGTCCACATTAAAGCGACTCAGATTAACTCGAGTATATATTGCAATACTGCTGACGGTCTGGCATGTCTTATTCCACCATATCAAGCCATCCTTTGCTGTTCCAGATCCACCTCAAAATTGGCCTGCAGTATACATTCAGTTGTGCAGTGTTTCCAGAGTATTGTTATATTTTGTATATGCAATATATTCAATGACGTGGCAACACTGGTGGCTGTTTAGCAACGTAGCATCCCAACAACAGCACTCCGTTTCGACATGTCATGTATCCAGGGAAGTATTTCACCACCTTTGGCTGCTATCGAATCTCACAAGATAACTAACTCTCTGGCCTTCTTAAACCCGAAGGTTTATGGCTGCAGCAATACAAACCTTCCATCTGTCCCTATCCTGGGAAAGATTAATCCAATATTTTCCATCCATTACCAATTTCCTTTAGGCCAATCTCAACGTTATCCCTCCATCTTCGTCTTTGCCTTCCTATAGGTCTGTTACCAAAAGGTTTCCAAATAAGAATCCCGTAAATCACAGGCCGAATTAAATAACCTAATCAGAGACTTTGAACGTTCCTAAAATAAAGACAATTTTTTGGCCTTATGGCTGCAACAATGGAATCACCTGGTGGATGACAAAATGGGGCCTGACTGTATGCCATGACAAAGGAGGGTCTCCCCATGGCGCAGTGGTAGCGTCATTGCCTTGTAATCAAGGGGTCCCGGGTTCGATACCCGGTGGAGTCACAAGTGGTTCGGATCCCACTTTAAACTGTAGGTCCAGTCCCGATTAGCCTTACTGTGCATAAAGTGGACTTAAAACACCAACTCAAACCAAACCAAAGCCATGACAAAGGCTTCTTTGCATAGACTGAGGAATGTTCTAACTTCAATTCCTGTTGTCATGTTTTTGACATTAAGGAAACTTATGAAAACATGAAAGTCATTCTTCGGTGACGGCGAGTGAACTGCACGGAATACATTTCGACAAGTGTGTCATAGTTTTGTGGGGAATAGGAGAGCAGAGAACTATGAACAACTCGTGGAGAATATTCTGAAATATTACGAGTAGACTGGGTGGGATGGGAATTCAACATAGTGTTACTTAATTACTTTTTCTTCTAAGTTCTTTGCTGTCCAAGGGATCTATTTCAGTAAAGAAAGGCTACTGTCTTCTACACAACTGAAAAACATTATTGTCGAAGATTCAGTAACCATTTAACCGAAGGAGCCCCTCTCATGTATGTTTTTACGCGAAAAGATCAAAATTTCAATTGTTTTAATTCTTCACAGATATCTCGGGGAGACGGAGAAGAGGCAAGTGCCTCCCTTTGCCCCCATTTTCTTGCGCTTTTAATGTATTTATCAAGTTATGTCCATATTGCTTATGATTAATTGTTACGTAACATGAATTAAGCTTATCTTGAAAATAAGAGCTAATGTGTTGCTTATGGATAATATGAATAAAGCCGTAAATTCAAATTAAGAGCCAATCGTAGAAAATGAAGTGCATATTCGTGTTCAGAAGGTCAATTTCAGTAAGTAATTTCCTTTCTGTAACAGAAAAAAGTGAAAATTTGTAGAACAGTGTTATGGAAAGTAGTTGTTTCGACCACATATTTATTTTTTTATTCCCAAGTACGTAATTCAATAATACAACATATAAAACGATAAATGTGAACGCAATACTATTCTTCACATTATGATGTCAATTTTGCTATGTTGCAGTTCTGTAATTATGTTGAATGATTTATTGATTAACCTGTAAGTTTCCTTATGGTTATTCGGAGATGCTTGTTGTTTATTACAGAATATGATGCAATCTGACTGACACGTGTGGTTTCTGTAGTGTAATTGAAGGAATGTTTGCAAGATAAAAATGTTTTCTCTTTTAATTGCGTGTTTTCTTTTTAAGTATAAATTATATGGAGCGGGTATCAGTGAACGTATTTCTTGTTGATGACTGACAGGTAATGTGGATTCTTAATATATTTCATCCAATGTGTTAAGATTCCTATCATGCCTGAGGTGAGCACTGATAATGCAATGCAACGGTTTAATCCTAGAACACTAGTGTACGTAAAATTTACGTGTTGTGTGCCCTTAATTCCCTTCCCTATCTTCCACCCCTCACCACCTAGCAGTGCCTCAAGCAGTCTGTCGGACGTAAGGCAGCACTGTGATAAGGAGGGTTCAAGCGCTGATCGTCTTGATTCGGTTTGTATGTTGTGCACTGTACGCCAATTTTACGTAGCTCTAGTAAAATGACAAAAATCTTTCACGTAATTTTGACATTTGTATATTTGATTTGGATAGTTACATTTTGGAAACAAAAGTTCAAAACCATGCACAATTTTCTTGTAAGACTTCAAAATTACATTCGTTCCTTATTTACAGCTTTATGAATATTATTATTGTTTGTTTTTCATTGTTTGAATTTTTTGCATTCATTCTTAATGTACGTACAGGATTGTCAAACATGACATTCTCTTAAAATATTCTATATTTAATAAAACCAAGTTTATACATTTTAAAATGAAAAATAGAACTCCAATATAAGGAAAATAAACAAAATAATGTTCACAAAGAATCGTCATTTTGTTTTCATGATGTAGAGGTTGTCTTGAAAATAGATTCCTTCATGTACGTAAAATTTACGTAGAGTTAGTTACACTGTAATATTGGAACACGCTAGTGCTCTAGGGTAAAAAAGAAGTTTTCACTTGCTTTGAGCGTTTTCTTTTTCATTGTCAAAACTCAGTACACGGTTGAAGAATTAAGATAGATGTCTGCTTTGTAAAGCTAATCTAGGGAGAAGAGTCTAATCTCTGAAAAATTTGGAAACAGTAACATTGAAAGTTGAGAGGGAAAAAGGAAGCTAATCAACGCGTAGAACAAAAAAAATAAGGATGGAAGATAAAGAGATAAAAAGAGGAAAATATATAAATATATGGAAAGAACAACAATGAATAAGGAAAATGACAAAGCCGCGAAAGAGATCTACGAATGGCAAGTATGAAGGATGGAGACAATTTCTATACAAATTGGTTTTAGAAATCCTTTGTCATGCTTTCTGAATTCACTGGGGAGATTAATACCTCTCTCGCTCAGAGGTGTGTAAAAGAACTGATAACGTACCTGGATGTCACTATGGTATATACATTGAAGATATTGCTCTCTCTCTCTCTCTCTCATGGATGAAAACGCTAAAGCAATGTTTGCTGTTAATAAGGCCTTCGAACAATTTTGTGCTGCCTTCAGAAAGCAACATGCCTCTGCTAAGGTCAAATAAAGGGAAGTACAGACGCTGAGGAACAATAAATATTCCAGGAGCTGTGGAATGGCACTTGAAATATATTGCTGGAAAACATATGGGTTACATTGTAATCTTGTGGATAGTGCGGACCACTCCAAAGTGTTGAACTTGGTTATATGTCAACTTCTTCATCGAGTGCGTCGCCAGCTGGTACTTTTACCAGAGTCTTAGGAAGACATGAAGCCTTGGAACAACTGGAAGGTTGGAGAGCATAAAATCGCAAAATCGAGGAAATTTGCTACAGACGAACAAAGGCAATTGACGTAACCCGGAAATGCGACAAATTTCGATGAGGCGCTTAAAGGAAATGGAGGAGATGCTAAATTGAACCTTAATAGGAAAACGCCCGTCATTCAGGGGGAGAAAATAGAGGTTGGTTCTCATAAAAAATGCACTATAAAGGCTTACAGAGGTCTTCCGGCAAAGAAAGAACATCAGTTAAAGAAAGATGTCGCATAGGAAATAATAATTTTTCTCCACATTACAACAACAATAATTGAACTAAATACAATTGGAAGTGTGTTGGCACAAATAACGTCTCACGGAGTTCTCTTGTATGTACACTTTATTTACACATAGGTGAGACCGGGTCAGCGTGATCTCCATAAGCTTTGACCCTTCCTACAGAACACTGTACGGCGACGAATACATTGAAACTTAACACAATTCATACCACAACATTTGTTTTTACATTGATATACGTATGTTTCAAGTTATTTCATTGTGTATTTAAGAAGTAATTTGGCAAAAAGTAAGGTAAGCAAAGTGATCCCTTTTCAAAATGTTATTATCAAATACAATTTTAAGTATAGAATTAATAAATGTTATTAATAAAAAGTAAATGTATTAAAAGTAAGTTACGAACACGTTGAAGAGAACAAGTGTCATTCATAGGAGAAAATATGAAACAGGTTCATATGAAAAAAATAAAAACAACGAAAAATTTGTTTTAACGAAATACAAGTTGGTAATTTAAAAGTGTACTTAGCCTAATTTTCGAGGCAAAAGTCACAAGTGTAAGAACTATCATCTTCCTCCACATATTTCGTGTGTCCATTGTTTGCATCCATTGCACTTGATCCATCCTTCCTTTTCAGGGATCGCTTTGCCCCACACCAGTGTTGATATCAACAGCCAGTCTCACGGTTAAAGAACACTCCGAGAACAAAAGTATTCAAATGTGTATAGCGTCCATATTTTGCCCTCTCACAACAATCTTCAACCAGCAGACTCGGTCAATAACTCAATTACCAATACACGATATTGTAAACTGCTTACCTTAGTTCAGACGTGCCAAAAACATTTTTTTTGTCGCCACTTGTTGTTCACAGCCCACGTTCCGCAACACTCATCGGCTACAACACACTCACGATGGCTGCTCTGCAGTTGACATGTTTCCTGCCTGGAAGCAGCACCGTAAAGTACATTTTCTTCGAGGAATTACTTTGCCCCAGGGGATCGCTATGCCCCGGTCTCCCTACCCCCCTACTCCGTATATACATTTATCCATTACAGATCCCTGTAGCGTCGTCGCCTTGTAATCAAGGGGTCCCGGGTTCGATACCCAGTGGAAGCACAAGTGGTTCGGATCCCACTATAAACTGTAGGTCCAGTCCCAATTAGCCTTACTGTGCATAAAGTGGACTTAAAACAACAAATCAACCAACCAACCATTACAGATCCAATAGCACATGCTCTAAGTTGCGTTTTGCCCCATCACACAGAGAATTACACTTATCAAGACTTCACTCTACAAGCGCACTATTTAGCATAGCGCTAATCCGCCCCCGCAGATTTTCACGCAGAGGCTCCTGTGTGTCTCGATGCATCCATAAAACTGTCTTAATCCTTTGAGGGACGGCCACTTTCTGATCTGAAACCCTGAGAATCTGTGTCTGAGGATATGAGAATATCAAACGCTGTAACAAGTCGGAATCCGGTATTTATACCTCCGACAAACGACCCACCCCCAACCACGGGGGCAAGGCCCTACTGTTACCTTTCAAACATGGAAGCCGTTGAGAGAAAACAACCGTTAGCTTCCCCGGCTACTGGGCAAAAGTCAACCTAGGCACGAGCATTTACAAACATTCAAACTTTTATACGTATACTTTCAATTTTGATTCGGATAAAATCCGGATTTCGGAGGGCATTTGTGATCAGTGTTGTTGCAGTAGTATTGCACCGCTGCGTTGCCAGATGTTACAAAATTTACAAAATGAAAAGTCAAAAATTTCAAACAGTGGAATCATTATCCTGTAGGGTTTTTATGCTCTATTTACTGACGGCATTATATAACCTGTCATAAATTCATGTGATCTGAATTTTTCATAATTATGCAAAACACCATTAAGCCTTGTTTCCATGATTATGAAAAACTAAATATGCTGACCAAGGCAGTAATTTATTTTATTAAAAACATAAACTAAACGTAACGTTTCAACCTTCTAGCAAGGTCTTCATCAGACTCTGTATCAAATATAAAACTAACAAGAAACACAAAAAGGGCATTATATATACACACAAACATTACTCCCTCCAGACTATTAGAAAGTTGTTAGGAACTTCTAGCAGGTTGCTATCATTTGCCAACTGTACTTTCACCTAAAAGGCTAAACATAGTCTGGACGGAGTAATGTTTGTGTGTATATACGAGGGGGTATCGTAAAGTTTTGACAATCACCATGAAGTTTTTTAGCTATAAGCGTCAATTTTTGTCAGTAAACTTACGAAACCCTATGTAGCTAATGGTGCAAAAACCAAGTGATTGTGTTTTTTTGTTTTTTCAGAAATCGCATGAGTGTGAGATGGATAAAATTGAAGCCCAAAGTGTGATAAAGTTCCTGCATTTGAAGGGGAATAATGCCCGGCAGATCCATGATGAAATGAAAGCTGTCTATCGTGATGACTGCCCATCATATGAGAATATTGCAAGGTGGAAAAGGAATTTCCAAACTGGACACATGTCACTGACAGACGAGCCAAGAAGTGGGAGACCGTCATGCACAGACGATGCTGTCAATGTGAAGAAAGTGGAGTGTCTTATTCTCGAAGATCGACGTGCAACCATCCAAACAATAATGAACGAAACGGGGTTTAGTTATGGTAGTGTGTCAAAAATAATTCACGAATAATTGCACATGACAAAGGGGTCTGCGCGCTGGGTTCCACGCTTGCTGACTCCTTTTCAAAAACACACACGGTGCGAACTTACGAGGCGGATGTTGACCCTTTTGGAGCAGGATGAAGATGATTTCTTTGGTCGTCTGGTAACCATGGACGAATGTTGGGTCTACCAGTACGATCCAGAAACCAAAACCATGAGCAAGGATTGGAATCACTCCCATTCCCCCCACCCAAGAAGGCAAAGGTGCAGAAGTCGGCAGGGAAGGTTATGCTCTCAGTTTTCTGGTATTGTCGCGGGGTCGTATTCACGGACTACCTTGCGAAGGGTCAGACCATCACTGGCGACTACTACTGCACACTTCTGGACAAGTTGCGACGTGCTCTGAAAGAAAAACGCTCAATTAAGGCGTTCGTCTTCTGGCCGATAATGCACCCACTCAATCTTCGCAAGTTGCGATCGAGAAGGCAAGGCAATGTGGCTATGAAATCTTGCCGCATCCACCATATTCTCCCGATCTTGGACCAAGTGACTTTTTCTTATTCCCTGAAATGAAAAAAACCGCTGCGGGGTCGGCGATTTGACACCAAAGATGGCGTCATTATGGAGGTTGAGCAATGGTTTTCGTCGCAATCCAGGGAGTTCTACAACCAGGGCCTTCGGAAGGTCAAGAAACGATGGGAGAAATGTGTGGCTATGGATGGTTACTATGTAGAGAAGTCCTAAGTCCCTCAATATAAAACACCAATTGTAGCTAGCTTAGAACAGGGTGATTGTCAAAACTTTACGATAT
Source organism: Lepisma saccharinum (assembly GCF_977018435.1). NCBI lineage: Eukaryota > Metazoa > Arthropoda > Insecta > Zygentoma > Lepismatidae > Lepisma > Lepisma saccharinum. The sequence goes on along the minus strand of NC_139254.1, from coordinate 46,175,036 downwards.
CCCCTCGTATATTGCCCTTTTTGTGTATCTTGTTACTTTTGTACTTGACACAGAGTCTGATGAAGACCTTTCTAGAAGTTTGAAACGTTACGTTTAGTTTATGTTTTTAATCAAATAAATTACTGCCTTGGTCAGCATATTTAGTTTTTCATAATTATGCAATTTTGCAAAAATCTTAATTCTTTTCTACTAAATTCTTCAAAAGCCATAAATATCAAACCGCTTGAACAACTTCCCCAGTTCTTTTTCTACGGGATCTATGATGTTTCTAGTTATAATATTCCTCGCCTGAGTGAATTAATTAGCTTACGACGAGAGTTACACACACACACACACACACACACACACACACACACACACACACACATATATATATATATATATATATATATATATATATATATATATATATATATATATATATATATACCGCGTGAGGCACCTAAAAGTACCACCTGAAATAGCGAAAAAACCAGAAACAGTAGCGATGTGAGGTTTGCGGGAAACAATAATATCAAATGGGGCTCGTAAATCGGAGGTATGGGGTGGGTCGAAAAATATCGACAAATGGGGCATCTGGAGCAAAATCATATTTTTTTTAATGGAACGATATACAATAACATGCATAATATAAAAGAGCACACGCAGAGAAACACAACGCCGTTGGTCTCATGCATCTACTGCACATAAGAACGAAGATATGGCCATATGAAAATATGTAAACAAACTAACAAGTGGCCCACTTGACCGTCAGTACCACGCATGTACAAGTATGAGATGTCGGAAGTCATTGGACAAGATGAAGACAGAACGTGTTAAAGGAAGAAAAAATACAGTAGACATCGTCAGCACCAAGTATTTGACAGTGTTACGGCATAATGAAAATGACCATGACAGTATGTCGAAGAACCACTGCGTAAGAAGCGAAAACCTGTCAAAGTGTGTGTTCAAAGTGGTGGCCGTCAGCTGCGATACAGGCAAAGAGGCGCCCACGCAAAGATCGTTGCACAGAATGTAGCATCTCGTAGGGAATATCCCTACAGGCCGCAGTAATGCGGTGTTGCATATCCTCTGGAGTTGTTGGCACATCCCGGTAGACAATGTCCTTCAGCTTTCCCCACAGGAAAAAGTCTAACGGTTGCAAATCTGGGGAACGAGCCGGCCATTTGACAGGCCCTCCACGTCCAATCCAACGATTTGGAAATGTATTTTCCACACATGCTGTAGCGCGTCTTGCACTGTGAGCTGGGCACCCGTCATGTTGGTACCACATTTCCCTCCATGTCTGAAGTGGTATGTCCTCCAATAGTACAGGCAGTTCATGTTGTAAAAACTGTATGTATCGGTCAGCATTCAGTGTCCCTTGTATAAAAAAAGGGCCAATGAGATGTTCACCCACTATACCACACCACACGTTCACACTCCATGGGCGCTGGCGTTCCACTTGGCGAAGCCAATGTGGATTTGTCACCGAACAATAGTGCATGTTCCTTAGGTTGACATTTCCTTGATTGGTAAAAGTTGCCTCGTCAGTGAAGAGGATACGTGACAAATCGGGTGTGTCGTGTCGTAACATCCATGTGCAAAACCGGACACGGTCCACAAAATCATTCCCGTGAAGTTCCTGATGGAGGGAGATATGATATGGGTGAAACTTGTGTGTGTGCAGAATGCGCAATACACTTCGCTGACTCATCCCAGCATCCCTGGCAATTTCACGGGAGCTAACGTGCGGATTCACAGCAACAGCGGCGAGAACATTTGTTGCACCTGCCTCACCTGTAGTTGGCTTGTTCCGCACACGTGCTCGTGGTGTTACACGTCCGGTGTCTCGTAATTTAATAAATAACTTACCAAACAGACGTCGAGATGGCTGTCGTCTGTCCGGATATCTCTCTGCGTACACACGGTAGGCTTCTGAGGCATTTTTTCGGCATTCCCCATAAATCAGCATCATGTCCGCTTCTTGTATGTTTGTGAACACCATAATCTTCGCTCTTACCACTACGACTGCTTGCTATGAACTAACACGATCTCGTGGACCTGCTATCAAAACTTGCTCTGCGTAAAGGCAGTTCTGTCAGGCACCTGAGAAGTCTGAGAAGTCTTACATGCCGTGGTACTGACGGTCTAGTGGGCTACTTGTTAGTTTGTTTACTTATTTTCACATGGCCATATCTTCGTTCCTATGTGCAGTAGATGCATGAGACCAACGGCGTTGTGTTTCTCTGCGTGTGCTCTTTTATATTATGCATGTTATTGTATATCGTTCCATTAAAAAAAATATGACTTTGCTCCAGATGCCCCATTTGTCGATATTTTTCGACCCACCCCATACCTCCGATTTACGAGCCCCATTTGATATTATTGTTTCCCGCAAGAAATAGCTTTTCCCTATAACGTTTACCTCGAAAGCGCTTAGTTTCTGCGCTATAAACGCTTAAAACCTATCCTGTACATACGCAACCCAACAGAGCAAACGCTTGCTCTGACATAACTACAAGGGGCGCGTGGCAGGGTTGCCAATAGCGTTCCTCGTTAAGAAAGACGACTTGTAAACAACAACTTGGGAGTCTTGCCTGAGCAAAATCCAAAACATTTATGATACTTGCAACGTTGTAAGAAGCATTGACAGTATTTATAAACTGACAAGACAAATAATGGGCAGACTGAAATTCAAGATTACTCATTCTAAAATATCTCCATAATTGATTGATTGATTTGGTTTATTTTAATTCACTTTTCTGCAACCTTTGGCTAATCGCGAAGATGAGTATGATATGATGAAGTAAGAAATGACACCAATGTCTAGGCCAGGATTTAAACCCGAGATATCTGGCGCCGTAGCGAGCTGTGCTAACCACATCACCACGGAGTGTTTCGTGTATCATGCGATATCAACAATTGCAAGGGAAACGTGAGATATGGAAATCCAGGAACGAACAAATGTAAACATGATGTGTTTGCTGCCTTGTTTCGAACACGCAGAACCGCCCCCCGTAACACAGTGGTTAGCACATAGCGCTACGACGCCAGGGGTTCCGGGTTTGAATCTTGGCCTGGGCATGGATGTTTGTGAGTGTCCATTCATCAATTTCATCATATCATCACTCATCCCCATCTTTACAAATTAGCCAAAAGTGGCACAAAAAACAAGTAAAATAATGCAAATGAATGAATGAATGAATCATTAAATTAAAAGAGCATTGGAATTATTTCCTTATGAGACGAACACGATTAGCAATTACGCTAGCACAGATACGAATAATTTTCTAATAAATAAATTGTAATAACATTACAGTCTGCGTGTTCGAGACGAGGCAGCAAACACATCATGTTTACATTTGTTCGTTCGTGGATTTCCCATATCTCACGTCTCCCTTGCAATTGTTGATATCGCATGATACACGAAACACTCCGTGGTGATGTGGTTAGCACAGCTCGCTACGGCGCCAGATATCTCGGGTTTAAATCCTGGCCTAGACATTGGTGTCATTTGTTATTTCATCATATCATACTCATCTTCGCGATTAGCCAAAGGTTGCAGAAAAGTGAATTAAAATAAACCAAATCAATCAATCAATTATGGAGATATTTTAGAATGAGTAATCTTGAATTTCAGTCTGCCCATTATTTGTCTTGTCAGTTTATAAATACTGTCAATGCTACTTACAACATCGCAAGTATCATTAAAGTTTTGGATTTTGCTCAGGCAAGACTCCCAAGTTATTGTTTTCAAGTCGTCTTTCTTAACGAGGAACGCTAGTGGCAACCCTGCCACGCGCCCCTGGTAGATATGTCAGAGCAAGCGTTTGCTGTATTGGGTTGCATACGTACAGGATATATTTTAAGTGTTTATAGCGCAGAAACTAAGCGCATTCGAGTTAAACTTTATAGGGAAAAGTTACTTGTTTTTATGATATCTACCAGCACCCAAGCGTTGTTTAAAGAGTTTTGCGACACCCTCTATATATAAGTAGTTAGAAACGGGGCATGAGCAAACACCTCCCCTAAATCTAAAAATTTTATTGTGAGCTCTCTTAGTGTAATTTAACTGAAAATCATGATTTTAGCTGATTTTCTAAGTGTAAAAAACTGAAAATTTGTTTTACGCAAGAGCTTAAATTTCAATTTTATAGTATAAAAATTCTAAGATTTAGATAATTTCCCCTATGACACCCAATTTTTACGTAACACCCACCCACACCTACACCCACACATATTTACTTCCGGTATATTTCCGGTTCACTTCCGGTCCACTCCCGGTTTACTTCCGGTCTACTTCCGGATTACTTGACAGACACCTGTGGGTTTTTCCAGTTTTTTTTAAGTATCTAGTTTTATTAAGTATATAGTTTTTTATTTGAGCCCCCAAAAAATTATATAAAAATACCAAAACCAAAAATAGTAACGGACTAAGTATACACACTAATCGATGAGCTTGAGTTTTGATGTGATCAGATGTTACTTGTTGTCTCCGGAAATTCTGTATAAATAACATAGCTGAAAATTTTATCGTAATAGCTACAATTATTTTATTTTGAAGGTGGTTCAAGTCGTTTTTCACACATTGAATTTTGACTTGATTGTGCGTTTTGTATTTTTCCCCGAGAAAATTTATATAGTAGATATAATGATACGTCTGCAAACATTTATTTGCTATTTAATTATTTTACCCTGATTTCAGCTAATTTTCTAATGGGGGAAAGATAAAAAAAATCTAATTTTTACTATTATTATAGTATAAAAATTATTATGTTTTTTTATCAAAGCTCAACTATAGGGGACAAAATTTACTTCTGAGCCTATATCAGTATATTTTAAGCATATATTTACAATTATTACATTTTTTAAGGGAAATAGATATATTGATAGTGATCTTGAGTTATTTTACAATGCTGTACAGTGCAGTGTATATAATTATTTCTCAAATGTGTGTGTATTCTGATTAGTTTTATGTTTGAAATGTGTAGAAATGTAGCAGGAATTGTCATGTAACCTAGTTTTTCCAAATATTCCTAAGTGTGTGCGTAAAGATTGATGCACTTACAGCTATGTGTAGGCATTAACCTGTTAAGAATGTTACATCAATAATACTAGCTCAGGAATGTTATGCCCCCACCCCCTTTCTCTATAGGAGGTTATGTGAATGTGCTGATTGGTTGACTAAGGAGAATTTCCCGATTAGTAAATTGAGGTTATAAATATAAAGGTTTTGCTAATATGGAATGCTAAAGCTCAGTACTTCGCTCCCTCAGGGATTCGAATCCTGTTAGGTTAAACAGCATAAAAATTTTACAGCAAGGATTCTCATATATACTGACGATTTTTTTAACAGACTTAATAATGAGTTACAACCTGTGTTGTGATGCCACTATAAACTATATACAAAATATGCAGTCCCTAGAATGAGATGGATGGGGCTTATGAACCTAGACCTATACAGGTGTATAATCTAGCAATGAATGAATGTTTCTTTTTATTAAGCATAGCAGTGTATTTTCGCTTATTTTAATATCAGGCAACAATGTTAGAAAGTGTGTGCATGACCCCAAGAATACAATTTAAAATCACTAATGTGATATGAAACCCCTTCACTTGTGTGTATTTGAATATGAATGTGAGGTACTTTGAATAATTGAGGAGAACAATCACAAATAAGCTTGCAACGGTATTGGGAGGGGGTCATGAGTTCAAACTTTAGACGATTTCTGTTAATCTGCTAAGGCCCAGGGTATACGGATATCAGATCGAAAATTTGTAAAAAAGAAGAGGCAATTTTGGCTAATGGCAACGATGAGGATGAATAATGATAATTATGATGAAATTGATGTGTGGCACTTAGAAAACAAAACATCAAAGTGTATTGTACCAACAGCTACGTTTGACTAATCGTGAAGATGAGGATGACAGTACGTTCTATCGTTCCTATATCAACGTTTCAACGTTTCGGTAAACGATATCGATATTAATAAACTAATATTACTAATACAATACAATACTACTACAATATTACTAATGTAACCACTATGTTATAGACGGGAACAAGGCAAGATCAACATTACCACTATGTTCTTGTGTTTAAGGGGATTTTTCCATTATCAATTGTGTCCACACACAAAACTTAGTGTCTGTCTGCATCCATACCTAGATCAAAAGATTCGAACCATGTCTCAGCCCCTTGTAACTTATTTAATTATTTACACTTGTGCTTGTATTTGCTCTCTTCGGGTTTAATAAGTCTAGAGAGTTAGTTAGTTAGTTAGTTAGTTAGTTGTTTCCCACTGCACTATTTGAATTTTGAATAATAATATGTTAGTTATAAACGCATCGTTAAAATTCTGTCTGATCATATATGTGTTTGGGTTGAAGCTTCGTATCTGCCTGCAACATTTATTTTCTTCTTTTTCTTGTTATCTGCTTTCTATATAGAATATTAGAAACAACACATTTCCATTAACAGTATTTCATGTTATGCAAAACTTTTAAGTTTATACACCATCAGAGGTGTGATTGCAACAACGTTATCACTACGTCATCCGACAAAAGGCCAGAATCGGTATTGTTATATTTTATTGCTCAGGTCATTTCTTTTTTTAATATGTACAGCAACAGGTGAACATAGTAACTTAAGCCCTCAAAGTCGTAAACCAACAAAAGTACACCTCTGTTAACTGCCTTGTGTGGGGGAAGGGGGGGACAATTGTAGCTGTTGGTGTAATACACTTTGAAGTTTTGTTTTCTAAGTGCCACACATCAATTTCATCATAATTATAATTATTCATCCTCATCGTTGCCATTAGCCAAAATTGCCTCTTCTTTTTTACAAATTTTCGATCTGATATCCGTACACCCTGGGCCTTAGCAGATTAACAGAAATCGTCTGAAGTTTGAACTCGTGACCCCCTTCCAATACCGTTGCAAGCTTATTTGTGATTGTTCACCTCAATTGTTCAAAGTACCTCACATTCATATTCAAATACACACAAGCGAAGGGGTTTCATATCACATTAGTGGTTTTAAATTGTATTCTTGGGGCCATGCACACACTTTCTAACATTGTTGCCTGATATTAAAATAAGCGAAAACACACTGCTATGCTTAATAAAAAGAAACATCCATTCATTGCCAGATTATACACCTGTATAGGTCGAGGTTCATAAGCCTCATCCATCTCATTCTAGGGACTGCATATTTTGTATATAGTTTATAGTGGCATCACAACACAGGTTTTAACTCATTATTAAGTCTCTTAAAAAGATCGTCAGTAAATATGAGAATTCTTGCTGTAAAATTGTTATGCTGTTTAACCTAACAGGATTCGAATCCCTGAGGGAGCGAAGTACTGAGCTTTAGCATTCCATATTAGCAAAACCTTTATATTTATAACCTCAATTTACTAATCGGGAAATTCCCCTTAGTCAACCAATCAGCACATTCACATAACCTCCTATAGAGAAAGGGGGTGGGGGCATAACATTCCTGAGCTAGTATTATTGATGTAACATTCTTAACAGGTTAATGCTCACACATAGCTGTAAGTTGTGACGTGGTCGCGTTATTCGAATATAGTGATAAAATTTTGGAAGCAAAAAAAAATACTAAATAGGTTTTCTTATTCCACTAAGTCCACGACCACTTCACATCAGCATTGGCCAAAATTAGAGCAAAAGAAAAAAAGTTAATTGTCAAAAGCTACTAGACCTGTAAGGATACTCAAACCCGTAACCCTTTTCTCCTTTTACTCAATTCCACCATTTATTACCTCTGTGGTAAAATCATCATTCATTCCAAGCTATGACCACAGATATAACAAATTTTGGGGCCCTTATGCCGACTCACAAATTAACGTGGATCTCGAGCATCCAATCCCCAACATACTGTATACTTCCAGTTTTATTTAGTAGTCGCGATTATATATTGGTTTCAGAGTTCGAGGTCGTCTAGCCACGGATACTGAACCAATCTCAACATGCACCAAAATGGGATGGAATGCTTAATCGACGAAAGAACAATCAGAAACGTCGAACTTCAATTTTTTTGCCATTTATTTTAACAAACTATTCCCCGTACAATTAGCAACTTTTCCCCAACAACTGCCAATATATATCACTTCATAAATATAGCTATCCGTAAAATATAATAAAACCCACATGAGTAATAAATAATTCCTTTAACCATTTACGTACCGTTAAAAATTATGACGATGAACACACATATTAAATAAATACAATGGCATTTGCATGGTTTAGGTGATCGGAAACTACGTTATTTTATCGACGATATTCTCAAGAATCAAGCTGACGAATTTTGAACTGTACTGTGCCTGGCATGGAATAAACGAACTAAGATTCAATTCACTAAGTGGATAATTCAAAACTATTCCTGAAAATCATAATGAACTAAAAATGACTGGTCAATTAACTTTAACATAAACCGATATGAGTTAAATTAGTATACCTAGTTATTCCATGTCCAGCCATCAGTCAAACGGCACAGTCCAATTCATGTGGCGACGCGAATCCGATCACCCTCACCAGCGTTCAAGGAAGGAGAAGGAAGCTCCTTATCGTACGAATACCTCAGCTGCAACTCCTGTTCTCTCGGGAGAAAACCTCGCCCGTAGCCGTGGCCTTCTCCCTTGAGTTACAAGGTTCTCCCACTAGGGTAAACAGCGTTGCCGGATTTACTTTATTCGACGTCTAGAGCCGAGCGTCAGGAACACATTGACGCAAAACTTTTTTTTTTAACGAGAAGAATGTGGTGGAGCTTTTAAAATTATACCCGTTATAAGCAAACACCACAAAGTGCATCAATCTTTACGCACACACTTAGGAATATTTGGAAAAACTAGGTTACATGAGAATTCCTGCAACATTTCTACACATCTCAAACTTAAAATTAATCAGAATACACAAACATTTGAGAAATAATTATATACGCAGCACTGTACAGCATTGTAAAATAACTCAAAATCACTATCAATCACGAAAAAAATGGTTAGCGAGAAACTTTTCGGTTTATCGCGATACACGTGCAGACCAAGCGAGAAAAGTGTTGACCATTGTTTGAAGTTATTTTTAGAATGCATTGTTGCTCCACAGCGCAGTTATTTATTCCACCAAGGTTACAATTCAGTTGCAAGCAGGTGCCCAGGTTCGTAGGAAGTGCAGTGTGCTTTATTTCCCGTAAAAAATGTATCTTAATGTTTGTTTTTGCATTTATTTAATTCTGTTTATGTAAAGGATACAACATTCAACGAAAGAAGTAACAATAGTTGCGTCGTGTATTACACATATAATGCAAATGTAAAATGGTAAATAGTTACGTCGAAATATAAACATTTACATGCAAATTTTTTTTTATTTTTTTTTGCAAAATGCATCAAATTCATGGATTTTGATGATTTCCTATACGATATTAAGGAAGTAAATTTGTCGCAATCATTAGCGATTAACAGCGACTCGATGCGACTCCGTTTGTTGATCTGGCAACGCCGCGCTCCATTTAACCCATACTGATTTTTAAGGTTGAAACGCTCTGTAGTAGTCTTCAGCTTCATTGACATATTTTCATTAAAGCCTATTAAATGTTCATTGGTATTTGTTGTAATGGCCAAAGAACGCATGGTTTCTTTACGTTCAACATCACACCCCCAAAATGTCTTTCCATGCCCCCTCAGCACACCTACATGATTAATACTTGCGCCGCCGCTGCTCTCCTATCTACGTACAAAAAAATATTCAGATTACATCTGATTGTTGCGGAACCGATCTTATGTACCAACTTTATGTTAACCTGTACCAATTATGTTATGGTCAAAAATGGAAACGTGAAGAAGTGCAATTTTTCATAAAATAAAGGAAATGTACTTACTCTATTACTAAGCGCAGTCGGCTTCTTTCATGCGCTGCGCCAGAAAATTTTGAACGGCTGGGTAGGAGCCAAATACTGACAAATTAGGGTTGGCAGATATAAAGTTTGAGTTTCACGCACAGATATTCCCTCGCCCTCTCCAGAATTCCTTTGTATTTCTGTCACCTTTTCCCATTGCAGTTGTACGTCTTATTTTTCCCTTCCACCATTTTTCTCTGCTTGTATTACCCCCCTATATATGTGGTTTAATGGACACATCTGCGTGCGCGGGAAATCTGTTCACCAAATCTTCTGGTTAAAATTCTCTCTCGAAAGTAACCGATGTCGTCACCTGGTGTAAAGCCTCTAGGCTATCATTCCTTTAAACTGTAGGTCCAGTCCCGATTAGCCTTGCTGTGCATAAAGTGGACTCAACACACCAACTCAATCAATCTATCTTTCCTGTGTGAATCTTGATATGGCCTCCCTACTTCTCTCACTTATGTGTCCCTTTCCTGATGCCCTTCAATTGCTCAGTATGTACTTCGCTCTGTACAGTCATGGACACTTCTGGGTTGTAACGATTCCATTGAAAGTTAATGGAATTGTTATAACCCAGACGTGTCCGTGACTGTACAGGGGATATTTTATCTTATCCCTTTAACTTAAGAAGATATTTATCGTAGCCCATACTTTATTAGTTGAACGACATATTACAAATAAACTTCGCTTTTCTTCCACTTTTGGCTAATCGCGAAGATGAGGATGAATTGTGATAACATGAAGCAGACGAAGTGGCAATCACATACACACATGGTCAGGTCACAAGACCACAAAAAAGCTGCACGTAGGATTGTACTGGCCAGACGCAATAGTCTCGTTAGCCTGCTAAATCCAGTACAGGGTGTGTGCTACGTGGAAGACAGTCTGACATTGGTTGGTTTAGAGTATATATGAGACAGTTATTGAAAATATGGATCAAAATCAGTTTTCCATCCAAAATTCATTTCCCTCTGTAATCCGTTATTCTTCCAGAACATGCTTTGCCTCTGTAATTCTTCTCGCTCCGAAATCCGGATAGTATATTTTCCGGATTCGGATTTCAAAACTTTCGGAATCCGGATTCCGGATTTTTCTGGCCATCCTTCTCAGAAACCCATTATCCGATTTCAATGCTTTTTCTTAACTGGAAGCATAAGATGTGTCATATATGAAAGGTTGTCTTAGGTTTTTCGATATGGGCAATTGTTAAGTAGTTAATCACGAATTAGTAAGAAAACTTTCCTATTTTTACTAATAATTTCATGTTTGTCATTGATTTATAAATAACCTAGACATCTGGGAAGAAAGTGTTCCTAGATATATTGTAGCGAAATCACTTTTATTTAATTTGACACACAATATTACACTTGTTGACTTTGACCGCAGAAATCGTATAAAACGAATGAAATAATGTGTAGAACGCACAGCGAATGCTTCTAGCCGGATGTGTTCTTCATCATATTTAATTATACTTTTGGAATGTGGTATTGAGTACTGAACAATAATATATTGTTATATAAATGTACTAACATTTAATAATTATTATTATGCATTTCTTTTTATTATTATTATTAGTAATAGTAGTAGTAGTAGTAGATATAATACTAAATAACGATGAATGCTGTTAATTTGTTACCGGTGCCCATGGAAGAACGTTGTTGGTTGATTTAAATTTTGGGTGCGTCAGCTGTTGGGCTACCCGTCACATTATACAAGGCCAAAGTCCTTACAATAGATAAGATATCAACGTGTGTCTCTGACGACTAACATCTTATTCTCGTTAGATGCTGAGGCTGTGAAAGTGCACTCAACAAGTATGATGGCAAGACATAAGACAAGACATGACCCTACAGAGGCGTATACTGGCTGTAGGTTGGGCCTTGTCCTGCAAGACTGTAGCCTTGTGTTTGTGGACCGTGGCAACACCGCTCGCACTGACTCGCAGTGGCAGCCCGCAGTTTTAACAGTGCAACGAACATCGCTGTGTGCAGATTAACGTAAAATTAAATAAGCTAAATTTATGTAGATCTACTGCTTAACTTTTAATTGGAGTCCAAACTCGATTATCAATAACTTTTAATCCGACAGTAGACGCAAGTTGTCAGCAGGTACAGTGTTTTCATTCCTGATCATTCTGTGAAACAAAACTCCATCACATTGAAATGAAAGAGTTGATTCTTTAGGCACCGGAAGAGCCCACAAAGTAATACACTGTCTGAAGCTCACGTTGCAGATGTAATTGTTGTTGCACGCATATAAGTACAGTTCTTTTGGTTGCAGCATGCAGTGTAATTTTTCCCCGTTTAAGAAATGTGAGACCATTGAAATGATAGCTGTAAAGTTCACGTGAGAACAAAGAAGTTTTATGTATGACACTTATATGAAAACCGAGTCATATCGAGTCATTCGTAGGCAATTTATTATTTGTGGGTAACACTAGAGCCTCCCCGATCGTGTAGTGGTAGCGTAGTCGCCTTGTAATGAAGGGGCCCGGGTTCGATACCCAGTGGAGGCACATAGTGGTTCGCATGCCACTTTAAACCCTAGGTTTAGTTCCGATTAACCTTACTGTGCCCAAGGTAGACTAAAAAACCCAACTCAATCAAACAACCAATTGTGGGGAACCCTAAAAGATAGTTTGTAGAGACAATTCTCACACTATAGATGAACTGAAAGACAATACAAGAACCGAACTTAAAAGACTTGCGGAAGAGGAAGTTTTGCGTGTCAATTAAAATTAATCAAGAGATGCCAGGAATGTGTGAATGCATTTGCCCACCACTTCGAAGTACTCTTATCAGACAGGTCAGATCCCGTTATGCAGTACAAATGTAATTGTCTACTTGTTAGTGATATGTGCGTAAAAGTAAGCTGGACGTTGCAGATCGAAAATGACGGCATCTGAGCCATGCCTCTCCGTCTGCAGTCACGAGCTATCTAGGGCCAGGGTCAAACAGAACGCACTGTACTACTACTATTACTCCTACTTCTATCACTACTATTACTACTACTACTACTACTACTCTTACTAATCCTAATAATACTGCTATCGCTAGGACTAATATTACTTGGTAGGGGATACAAAGACAAGGCGACCACCTTTCTAGTGAATTAGTTTCGCTGAACTGCACTTTGTGTTTAGCTCTATATTTTCCAACAACCAATGTTAGGAATTGTTATAATATTGGCTACTAGATATGTTGTTGTAACACACAAGAATAGAAACAACAAAAATGAACTTCCTAAGAAACAGGGCATCATGTTACCCAATACACCTTAAAAATGGCTAACCCTTTGCATTTAGTGTACTATAATTTCCTAATTTACACAACAATTCTAACAACAGCTAAGATGTCCACCAAAACATATGTGCAGTATTTTTAATATAAATTGCAAAATATAATCATGGGACGATTAAACCTTGCTCTTTTAATATTATTATTATTATTATTATTATTATTATTATTATTAATGATGATGATGATGATGATTTTGCATGTCAAACAACAGAGCCTTGCATCCCACATCCACCACCCCCCTTCAATGAAACCTAAAACCAAAGGGTTTCATTCGCCTACTGCCAAGAATCATCTTACAGAGAAGAAAATGGTGAAGATATGCAAATAAAATTTTGATCGAACTTCTTGGACTGTTCCATTTAAGATATTTCAAAGCTTCTTCAAGTGTTACCGCAGAGTTGCAAAAAAAAACACCAATAAGAATGTAGTCCAGGAATGGACTGGTTTCTTTCATTCACATGTGAATAAAGAAACATTTTTAATTACGAAATTATATAAGAGATCAATAAGTCGTTTATGTGAGCAATTGCAAAGATTTTTTTACGTAATAGCAACTTACCCTTTTCCTCATTTCCTCTTTCAGAAACTGTAGGCTGATGTTGGCAAATTTCACAGCAACAGGACGCAACCCAAACACATATATTTTCTTCGCTTGATGTGGATATCCTTCCTGTAAACATTTCATATCAGACATTAATGTGTGTCTATGTGTGTGTATGTATGTGTGGGTGCGTGTACGTATGTATATATAGTACATATACATACATACATCAGTGGCGTGTGGTGACATTTTCCTAACGGGGAAGCAAATCCCGAAAAAATAAGAATTCATTGCTTCCACGTACAGTGGGATCCATGAGTAATACCGTGCAAATTGTCCATCATCATGTTCGTGCACTTTATTTGACCCAATAAGAGCTTCAAGAATTTAAAGAAAACTCAAAACAGGCTGTTCACAACTTCTGCACCAGCATACATAAAAATCCATCGCTTAAAAACACATAGAATGTAAGAGAAAAATAATGAAAATAGTCATGGACAATTTGCATAGTAATACTCATGGATCCCACTGTACATGGTACGTTATACTGAAAAAATAGCACTCTACCTGATACTGTCTGTAAGGGGAAAGATGAATGTCCTGGCGCAGTTGTTATTTTTTTTTAATTCCAGTTGGTCTGTTGTAAAACGTATTTAATGCAAGAGACGATCGCGAATGATTGAAACAATTTTCAAGATTTTCACACAAATCCACTTTTGCACCACGTAGTTCTTTCCGTAGTAAATCGTAAAGAAGGCCAACACTAAGGTTTTTGAAGGAAACAAATAGAAATTCTCCCGCCTGAAAAATATTAACTTTTCACTTCGCAAAGCTCTTGAAAGAAGCGCGACCGCTGCCAGTGAGTTTTACCAACTCTATTCGGCGGATGTGTCCATAGACATGTTAGCTGTCTTAATAGACCGAACGCTCGGAAACGTTTATCTTCACATAGAATATTTCATCCGTATGTCAGCAATCATAAATTTGTGTTTCTAGTGTGTTTTCAAATGTTATAGTTTAATTATGAATATAAATTTTAACTAGCTTGGTCGATATGCTACATCGCTGACAGTATACAGTAAACTTGGACAGTTAATCGTCCAGTTCGCAACACAGAGGACATCAGTAGACTGAACCGATGGGACTCTGGTTTTCTCTCAGCCTTACCGGTTGGAAGACATAATTTGCCTCCACACAACGCACCCTCACATTGCCTCCTTCAAGGTCGCCTGTTGATTTTTCGGGCTCATGCTGACATTGCAGACTACAGGATGGCCAGGGTGATGTTACGCAGATGTTTTGTCTAAACGCCGCGAGAAAGTGTTCATGGTCCCGTATCGGAAGGAAAAGGACGAACCGTTGAGGCTTGCACGTTGATATTCTGTTAAGGCAACCCGGAAGAAATAATGAAAAACCAAAAGTTAAAGAATTAATATGTAACTAGGCTGTGTGTCACCACTGCTGGCCTTGCTGTACCGGAGTGCATGCGCATCACATACATACATACATACATGCATACATACATACATACATACGTACATGTGCGTATATTTAGTTCATGTAAGAGGGGGGTTCAACTTTTGGTATGATTAGAGTTGCTATATTTCATAAGTGAAAATCCGAGAAACTGCTGACCGGAAGCTTGTTGGGGAGATGGGGAAGGATGGCGAGTGCTGGACCCGACAAATTTGTGGGTGTTTTAACTTATAAAACCTACAAAATTTACTTTGATGGTTTTTCAAATTTTGCATTAATTTCGATTTTGTCCTTGCAGAAATGAATAGGTTGTTTCTGGGCAGAGGCAGGCTCTAGAAGTCTGCAGTCTGCAATATTGGGCTATATATATTGGCTATAACCATTGATGCAAGGCTATCAGACGTTCCGATTTAGCCGGAATAGCTAGTCCACTCCTTTTAATCCATGTCCCGACTTTTTCGTCTCGGCTCTGCTATAAGGGAAGAAAGACTCTTACGCCACTACTGATTTTCTGTAGAATACTGTGTACATTTTTAAAATTGTCTGAACTTTTTATTAGTCAAAAACAGTTGTTTGACACTCGACAAATAGAAACCCCTTTTTTATTGAATGGTTTCTTCTTTTACAGGGTCTCAAATGTTTCACATAATTAGAATAGAGGGGAATTTTCTATACTCTTTACATTATGGAAGAAAGGTTGCTCAATGACTGCAATACAAAACCAACCATAGTATAAGGAGCTTTTAGCTCTCCACCCGCACCGCAAAGTCTGTGATCCCTTTTCGCCACCACTAAGCAGAATTATTTCGTTTTTTTTTAATGTATGCAATGCATACATACAAGAAAAACACTAAGCAGAAGTATAAAAAAACTTTGATTTCTTTCTCCAACATCAGGGTTTTTCTCCAACTGATGTCCATTGTGCCACTCAATGGCTTATGGTTAATTTATATTATGTAAATAGGAGAATCCACTTCATGGCAAAATCGTTCCTACTTTTTGGGGCTTTGAAGTACTTTTAGCATATATTGTTATTTGTCTAAACACTCAAGAAATTAAGTACATTATTATTTACGAAATTCTGTCAATCTGAATTTGTTTTACTGTAACTTTTCTTCTTTTCTACTTGTAATTGTCTTGAACATAAATACACAGTGGTGTGACAGTACAACAGACAACTTTCACAGTGTGCAGAAGACATCAAGGCCAAACATTTAGATGCTACGAGCCGTTGAAAATTATTTAATAGCTTCTTGGTTGCCACTGGCATTTATTTTTACTGTCGAATAAGATTCTAAAAACGAAAATACGCCATAGAAACAATATTATGCCAGCAGATACACTGCCTGGGTGATGTCACTTAGTCGTTCCCTTCAGATAATTTACCGTATTTACAGAGCTCGCACTGATTCCAAAGTCCTGGACAACTGGAGGAGTCAGAAATACAAGACTAGGACTGAGGTCATTGGAAAGAAATGATTCTTTAAAAAAGCTTTCAAAACCTGTAAACGTTTGGGGAATTAAATGATTTTTGCTTGGTAGAATTTGTAACCGGAAACACGTTTCGTTTTATCTTCCCAACAATCTTCCTTTTTGGATAATATTGCTTATAAGAAGTTTCTTTCATTTTATTTTTACTTTGTTTAAAAAAAAATGCTCAACAAACGTGATCCACTTGATTAACTAACAAGGTTGAAGTGTAACTCTTATTTTTTAGCATGTCAAATCATTACACAGTATATAAAATACCTGGAAATGTCACGGACTTTGCAAGATGGGTGTGAACCCTCATCTATCAACCCCACACAAATATGTTGCTTTTCGTAGGCTTTTTGATTTGAATGATTGATCGATTTGGTGTTTAAAGTCCACTTTATGCCCAGAAAGTCACTGGACTCAGAGTTTAAAGTGGGTTCGGAACCACTATGTGCCTCCACCAGGTATTGAACCCGGGACTCCATGATTACAAGGCGACGACACTGCCACTGCGAGGCCCATAGTAGGCTATTTGAATTGTTTGCATTATGCACACATATGTAGTCTACCCGTATCATACACTCTTTTCTAGCTCTCTGATAGAAACAAATGTCAGTGTCAACTGCAAATATTTGTCACGTGGTTGCACCTAGAGAAGTGTTTTATATGGCGTAGGAAACGTCTTCTTTGGCTATTTTACATGAGATAGAGCATGCTTATGGCAAGGCAAGAATCAATTGAAGGTGGTGTAAATTAAATTTTCGTAACAATTTACTCAAAAACAGTACTTCAATTTATTTCTTGTAAAATTATGTGTCACACATATACTATTCCTCGATAAGTGTAAAATTTTAAAATGGACGCCAATGGGATCCGAAGTTCTGTTAGATTAAGTTTAGCGCAGGCTAGAGTAGGTTAGGTAATACATGATAATATACTTTGTCAGAAAAATCCTAATATTCAAAGTAAAAGTCTACCAGAAATGAAATACAATATTGTTTGATCGAACATACATGAATCTGATGTTTTAATTCCTTGTTTTTGTGGGGTGATTCAAAAGTCCGGTCCCATAGTCAACTCCAGGGCAAAATATAAAGAGGGCAAAGTTGTTGGAAATAGCTTCAAACTAAAGTGCTTGAATTTTCAACGTATAGTGGACAGTTCAGGCTGAACACTGATACGAGGCTCATTGGTAGCCAAAAATGGCACATGTTTGTCCCAGATGCCATGGCATGGCAATACAATACAGTACAGGGTAAATTAAGGATTGATTATAGTAATTACAAGTAAAAAAACAAGTATTAAAAAAGGTGACTTGCACACCTCTCCTTTCCCCAGACGTCTAGAAATGGTTAGAAACCGACTAATGAGAGTCAGGCTGCAATACAATAGTACTTTACACTGTACCACTGAGCGTGTGTGGGTGTGTGGGTGATTGGGTGGGTGGGTGAGTGTACATATACATGTATATTGCCTCAGCATCACCTAGATGTTGTATAAATGTAACATATTTTCAAGATAAACCTACCTGGACTAATGTCAAAGCCTTCTTAACTTGTGGAATAGTTATTTTCATAGCATGACCTAATTTGAATTCAGTGCAGTCTAATATTATCACCAATCCTCTCTGCAGAGTATCGGATGCCAACGTAACATCATAACTGCAAAATCCTCTCCTTGCAACTACGTCATAATCGTAGTTTTCAGGATCAACATTTTTGAAGGAGAATATAAACACTCTGTATCCCTCTGCAGTGTAACCTGGAAGAACACAAGCGATCCTGAAAAAAAAAAAGAAACGTATTTCAAATTCAATGAAAGCTATTTTACAACTTCAAATAATATTTCCACAATGTTCACATTCATTTTAGAATCTGCAGCATCGAGACGGTACATCAGAAGGGAGGATGACTCTTGCACAATGACGTCACGAAAGCTCCAAAACGTAACCCAAACTTCCCAAAAATACCCCCAACGGCCTTTCGCGTGTCCCACTCGTAACGCTGAAAGCGCTGATTGGAGGGCTACAGAAGAGTAATGTACTAACAATAGAATTTCAAACAACTAAATTAAAAGTTTAAAAAATAATAAATAAAATAAAATAAATTAAAATTTGAAAAATGCAGTTTTCTAGGTCAATTATCCATTAATTTCAACTCAGGGTGTAAATGACCACACACAAAATAACTTGTATAATTTCCCTGTAGTACTGTGGCACACTTTCTGGACCAACCTCGTGCATTTACAACACAATTTCAGAATTTCAACTCATCTTTAATTTATATAATATGCCTGTATCAGGAGTTGAACAACGGCTGTTAAATTTCTTCTACAGGAATGGTTAAAGCTTACGTTCACTTATTACAGTGTATTTACAGGTATGTCAAAAGGATAAGATTAGAATCTCTAGTCCAACGACCATACGTACTTTATGTTAAGAGAATTCACGACAGGTGGAGTGTAAATGCTGAACGAAGTCATCTCTGCTTTCGTTAATAACGGAAAAGGTCGCTAGATGGCAGTGGCCTTTCTTCATAAAAAACCGAAAGTTCTGAAGTTACGTCTCACCTGTCTGTTACTTAAATGATAAGATCAATTTCATTGTTAATTAAGCATCACTGTAATATGTTTTAGATCTGAGTCTAACAAGTCATTCGTTTTTCAAAGTATAGAAGAAAAAGACGTTGTGTCCCTGATCCGCACATTAATAGGCGGATCTGTTTTAATTACTTATTTCATACTGATCTTAATGCAATAATGCTTAAAAGTACTGATTTAATAAAAGGGCAAAAGTAGGTCAAGGATGTTTCAATTCCCCCTTTGTCCTTGAGCTACAAAGCAACCTTGTTCAATAAGCTTAACAAGGATAGTTATCATGACCAGTATACACCCAGAATTCCCCCTCCTGGAAGGAAAGAACAATAGTTAGTAAACTGATACATGCGACATTTTACTGGGCAACCTTTGTGCATATTCATGGGATGAAATGGTACTCGGAAGTACTAGTAAACATATTTACTATGATGTACAAATTACAATCCTGCCACCAAAGTCCAGTGTGAGTTTTCTTGTACTATTTTCTTCATAAAAGAAAAAGAAATAAAATCTATCTGATCTTGTAAATAACAGCTGATATTTAAACTTCAAGAGTACCAACTTAATTACTTTCACCTGAGGATATGTTTTTGTAACAACACCTCCGCATACTCTAACACGTTGTTTCACAAATGGAAGTAAATGTTAAGGTTACAATGTTTATTTCTTACCAAGCCAAAAAAATAAAATACCAGATAAGTATTTCAACTCTAGATATATGTGTAACAAAATGTGGTGGATTTATAACTCGAACAAATATACTAAGTCAACTTCTGTTGTGCATATCTATACAACCCGAGAATAAGGTAGATCTACCTAACGTGTATGTTATCATGAGCTCATGCGACACTTGAAGATCAAATCCAGCTTACCTCCATGGCGTGGTGGGGAGTTCAGAAACAGTGACTTTCCATACCTTTGCATCTCGTATTTCCAGTCGTCCAGCTAACGTTCCATATCTCACGCGAACGTTACACTATATTCTCCATGGCTTCATAGTTGAAGGATGAACCACCATATACATCCATATGTTGCACGAACGGTGACACCAAAATGATTTCTACCTCTGGACGCTATTTACATACCACCTTGTCCACCATCTTCTACCGGGAACAAAAGTTATTTTCTTCTCTTTTGTGCAACACTTTTGTCAACTGCCTAAATGGCATTCCACCTAATGCTTTTGATATAAATATTTGCATTGGTGTGTTAAGGATACCTGTGTATACTTTAAACATTAGTAATTTTTAACAATCACCTTTCGTAAAAGCATAAAATTGTAATATTCTGTAGATTCTATTGCATCATTTTTCGTGTGCAGATTGCGGAACCCGGTCAACTCAACGTCTGACCTAATTGTCCCATTGCGTACGCCGACACAACGTCTTTTGCGTATACTTTGAAAAACTAAAAACTTGCTAGACTCAGATCTAAAACATATTACAGTGATGCTTAATTAACAATGAAATTGATCTTATCATTTAAGTAACAGACAGGTGAGACGTAACTTCAGAACTTTCGGTTTCTTATGAAGAAAGGCCAGTGCCATCTAGCGACCTTTCCCGGTATTAACGAAAGCTGAGATGATATCGTTCAACATTTACACTCCACCTGTCGTGAATTCTATTAACATAAAGTACGTATGGTCGTTGGACTCGAGATTCTATTCATATCCTTTTGACATACCTGTAAATACACTGTAATAAGTGAACGTAAGCTCTAATCATTCCTGTACAAGAAATTTAACAGCCGTTGTTCAACTCCTGGGTAAGGCATATATATGTAGAGAAAAGGAGAGAAGGAAGTCAAATTTTAGTGAGAACATGAGAAAGAGAGTGGCAAGGAAAGTGCTACTTACATAAATACAATACATTTTAATGTGTGTATATACAGGGTGCTCGGAAATTCCCCTTACATACTCCTAGAGCTAGTAGAGGGGACTGAGTAGACAATATTTGGAATAGGAACCTATGTCCGGAAACGTACCGTTTCCGTGCTACAACCATGACAATGTGTCGGATGTGCCTGTGTTGGTATGCAACCGGGTAGGCAGTATTTGACGACAGAAGATCACCTGATGGCACGTGACGTCTACAAATTGTTGCGTTCCAC
This sequence comes from Lepisma saccharinum, assembly GCF_977018435.1. Classification (NCBI taxonomy): domain Eukaryota; kingdom Metazoa; phylum Arthropoda; class Insecta; order Zygentoma; family Lepismatidae; genus Lepisma; species Lepisma saccharinum. The sequence continues at coordinate 46,153,640 of NC_139254.1, read as the reverse complement.
TGTCCACACAGGTGTTGATCAATGAACAGTACGTTTCTTTTTTGTTCCCTTGGCATTGTTACCAAATAAATTGGTTTCTATTATGGACTGAGTCACACGCCATTCACTTCTGTACCTTACGTAACACCTCATTTGACATGGTTGTAATAAATTATGTCACTTTAGGTTATCAGGTGATCTTCTGACGTCATGTACTGCCTACCCGGTTGCATACCAACACAGGCACATCCGACAAATTGTCATGATTGTAGCACGGAAACTGTACATTTCCGGACATGGGTCCCTATTCCAAATATTGTCTACTGAGTCCCCTCTACTAGCCCTAGGAGTTTGTAAGGGAAATTTCCGAGCACCCTGTGTGTGTGTGTGTGTGTGTATATATATATATATATATATATATATATATATATATATATATAATGTTATAAAACATAAATATAATTAAAAGACTATTAAGTGGTCAAATTTCGACTGTGCTACCAACCTTCCCGAGTTCGATGATTTTCATTTATTAAGTTCTAGATTTATGTCCACTTTATGCTCAGATAGGCTGATCGGTACTAGGGCTGGCCAAACGGATCCGGATCCGAAAAATCCGGATCCAAAAGTTTCGGATCTGGATCCGGATCCGAGAGTTCCTGATCTGGATCCGGATCCGAGAGTTCCTGATCTGGATCCGGATCCGAGAGTTCCGGATCCGAAAGTTTCGGATCTCAATCCCATTATAATATTACCACACCTTAAAAGGTATTATGATCTTCGATTACAAATAAATTTTTCGTTAGTTAGTCCTACAAGAATTTTTTTCAAGTGTTGTTCCTACAATACTTTGCTACGCATCGGCTAACACACTCGTGCAAAAATGTCAGAGGTGATTTTGTAAATGCCATTGAAACGAATATGTATTCATTCGAATGTATTGGAAATTAAAACACACATAAATGTGAGACATTCCATTCCAGGATGAAACCTTTAACACATATAACAAGATAGAAATGTTATACAAAAATTATACAATTGTTCTACAGTTAGTTTTACAAATTAAAATAAAACATTATAATATGTGCAGTGTTAAATAATTACAAAGTGTAAGACTAACAAGGGAGGTTATCTGAGTGTCCCACTCCGATTTCCATGAAACTTGGCAGGTATATAGTGGGGCCCAAAGGAAGAATTACGTGTTTTTTTGTTTCAGCTAAAAAACGGTTTTAGGGGGCAAAACCCCCTCAAATGTCAAGATGAGGACAAATTGAGGTGAGGATCTGACCCCCTGTGTCCCTCCGATTTCCATAAAACTTGGCAGGTATATAGTGGGGCCCAATGGAAGAAATACGTGTTTTTTTGTTTCAGCTAAAAAAATTGTTTTAGGGGGCAAAACCGCCTCAAATGTCAAGATGAGGACAAATTGAAGTGAGGATCGGACCCCTGTGTCCCCCTCCGATTTCCATGATACTTGGCAGGTGTGTGTATAAACGGGCCCAAATGAAGAAATACGTATTATTTTGTTTCGCAAAAAATTTGTTCTAGGGGGCAACCTCTCCTCAAATGTCAAGATGAGGACAAATTGAAATAAGGATCAGACCCCTGTGTCCCCCTCCGATTTTCATGAAACTTGGCAGGTGTATAGAGGGGCCCAAAAGAAGAAATACGTGTTTTTTTTTCAGCTAAAAAAGGTTTTAGGGGGCAAAACCGCCTCAAATATCAAGATGAGGACAAATTGAAGTGAGGATCGGACCCCTGTGCCCCCCTCCGATTTCCATGATACTTGGCAGGTGTGTGTATAAACGGGCCCAAATGAAGAAATACGTATTATTTTGTTTCGGCAAAAAATTTGTTCTAGGGGGCAACCTCCTCTCAAATGTCAAGATGAGGACAAATTGAAATAAGGATCTGACCCCTGTGTTCCCCTCCGATTTCCATGAAACGTGGCAGGTGTATTGAGGGGCCCGAAGGAAGAATTACGTGTTTTTTTGTTTCAGCTAAAAACTGTTTTAGGGGTCAAAATCCCCTCAACTGTCAAGATGAGGACAAATTGAAATAAGGATCTGACCCCTGTGTCCCCCTCCGATTTTCATGAAACTTGGCAGGTGTATAGAGGGGCCCAAAAGAAGAAATACGTCTTTTTTTTTTGTTTCGGCTAAAAAACTGTTTTAGGTGGCAAAACCGGCCTCAAATGTCAAGATGAGGACAAATTGACGTGGGGATCATCTGACCCCTGTGCCCCCCTCCGATTCCCATGAAATTTGACAGGTGTATAGAGAGGCCCTATGACCCCTGTTCCTTCCTATGCCATATTTACGTGGTTTCGGGGTCAGATCCCCACTTCAATTTCTCCTCATCTTGACATTTGAGGGGGGGGCGTCTATACACCTACCAAGTTTCATGGAAATCGGAGGGGGAGACTTATACCTCCCTTGTAAGTGTACTAATTAATTACAAATCGCGCACGCGCACACACACACTATATATATATATATGTATGTATATTATATATATACTCGTATGTATATTAGCAGGTAACAATATGTTATAAGCACATTCTTACTTTCCAAAGATGTTATAAGCACATTCTTACTTTCCAAAGAAGCGCATGTGGGATGGCAAAACGGATCCGGATCCGAAAATTCTGGATCCTGATCCGAAAATTCTGGACCCGGATCCGAAAGTTCTGGATCCGGATCCGCAAGTACCGGATCCGGATCTGAAAATTCCGGATCCGAAAAATTTTAGGATCCGGAACCAACCGGATCCGCCAGGATCCGGATCTGGCCATTCCTAACGGTACTCGATCTACAAGTAATCCACCAGGTATCCAACCCGGGACCACTTGCTTCCAAGGCGAAGACGTTACCACTGCGCAATCAGAGGCGCCCAAAATTCCCAGGTTCGAGTTCAGACCAGGGGATAAGTGTTCTTCGTGTGTCCTACTACTTCCTCTGATCGCCACTCATTCTTTTTGTCGCAATTAGCCTAAACTGAGAGAAAAGCGACGCTAAATAAGGGTAATGGGGGGAAAATACTCTGCATGAATTTTAAGGCCAGAACTGGATTTGGAAAACTGGATGTCCAGTTTCGCTTCGCACCCCTTTTAATGTTGTGCCATGTTTTGGTTAGAAACCATGTAATATTCAGCAGTTGCATAGTAAACGCAGTTGAAACTTGCCGTTGGATAGTGTGCTGAGTATGTTAAGAGGTCAGCTTTCGATTTCAACACTGAAGGTCCGGGCTTCGAGTCTCGACTGGAAACGATTGTTCTCTGTCAAAGCTCATCCCCAATATCATCTGATTGTCATTCATTACCGCGATTAGTCAAAAGTGGTAGAAAACAGGCACATAAAAATATATATATTATGTGGCATATATGTTCACTTCCTTGCCGCTGTAGAACAGTATTATACAAATGTTGATAGTGTTGAAGGAGGAACATAGATTGAGAGTATTTCAAAATATGATCCTTAGGAAAATGTTTGGACCTAAAAGGGATGAGGAGACATTTGAGTGTAGAAGGTTACATACTTAAGAACTACATAATTTGTATTCATATCCAGATATTATTAGAATAATTAAATCAAGAAGCCTTGTGGCACAAATGGAAGAGGAAAAAAGAGTTTACAGGATTCTTGTTGGGAGACCTGATGGTAAGAGACCAGTAGGAATACCAAGAGGAAGATGGGAGGAATAATGATGAGATGGACCTAAATGAAATTGGTAGGGATCTAAAAGAGTGTATAGATCTTGCTCAGGATAGGGACAGATTGAAGGCCTGTGTTGCTGCAGCCATGAAACTTCGCGTTTAAGAAGGGTAGTTATTTAGTTAGTTGATAATGTACTTACTGGATATATTCTCTTCTCCAATACATCTAATATGCTATGTTTTTGTATTTGTTCGTAAAAATATTAATTGAAGGACACGGGAGTAAAACATGGTAAGTGACATTTTGATTATTTTCCATCGTAAATGGAGTCGAACAGTATTCGTAGTGTTTTTACGTCAACAGATGACAGAGCTAGACGTGTTTTATGTTATGGTATCACCAGGTGCTTCTTGTAAAGTATGGTAAGTTAACAAAAATGGCGGCCGAACCTCGATTGCTAAATTACAACGTGTCTCAGAAAGTTCCCGGGAATTTGCGCCACAGCGAAGATGAGAACATGTTAGTAAGTACACATGATTCCCATAAAGATCCGGAATATGTAACACCGAAAAAGAACGAGTAGAATGAAGAGTATACCGATGCAGAAGTGAGCAAAATGTGCATGGCCATGAATATTCTATTTCATGTAAAATTGGTATCTACTGTATATAACATTGTTTACATGTAGCAGTTTGGAAATAAATTTTACTCTCGTACCCGGATGTGAACTGGAATCTAATAGAGAAGCATGTAATTTCCTCCTAGTATACATAAATAACTGTAGTTACAGAAATTCGTTTAATTTTCAATAGCGTATGCGCATTTAAGGCTGTTTTAAGATACCATGCTTTACATGCAACGTTAAAAATTTTTTGCACTTGAGAAATATGTGATATGATCCGGTGAATCGTATTAATTATTCGGAAATATTTAGTTTTTTTATCAAATATTTCTTTCATAAATTTGTAATGCACATTTGAAAAGTTCGGATATTTTTATGGTCGACTTAATTACTTATTTGCAATTTAATTAACTTTCGTATTTATTATGTTTGTGACTTTGATGAAAGCAATTTCTTATATTGTTGATATTTTATTTCAAATATGTGTTCTTGATTCGAAATTGCAACTATTTTAATCCATAATAGCTAAATTTCAATAAAATTTATTAAAAACAAGCCTTATGGACATTTGAAATCATTCTTTAATGTCAAGTTAAAGATAAATATAACAGAAAGTTACAAGAGTCATAATTGTTGTCTTTAAAACAGAGAATTAAAACTTATGTATGTATTGCTTATTTAATCACAGAAATCGAATATTGCCATTGTACGCAATTTGGATGGTCTACGTAACACAACTTTGTATGAAGGGAGACGTTTGTGAATCGCAATCTGCTCGGCATGTTGAGGTAATATATACAGCCTCGATCTTTCTGTGTGTCAGGTATATATGTGAAACTGAAAAACAGTTCACAAAAATATTTTATTTTACGAATATTGATCTCCATATAGAGATAAGGAAGTTATTTTTAATCACAACCATTCAGAACTTATTTTTTTTTAAATACTAATCCATTAAAGCAAAGAACTATACTTTTCTAATGGCGTTCATTTCAGACATAGACAAAACAAAATAATCGTGATACAGAAAAACAAAAACTTATTAGAACAAGTAGCTCAAGTTATTGTTTATTGAATAAAATAATTAATGGCTTTCAGTTTTGTATTACAAGGTATCCTGGTTTCTATAAAATTTCTAATGTCAAAATATAATTGAACTGACGTCATAAGTCAGCTTGAAAAAGCGGTAGGCCTATGTGATCACTAATTTTGGTATTATCATTTCATGTAAAGCATGGTAACTACAACAGTCGTTGAACAACTCTCAAATAAATCGCATGTAGCACCACAGAAAAAATAATTTGGATGAAATATCGTGTTTGTATGATAGTACACATGCAAGTGAATCACGTGAATCACGCTTGTGCTACAAGTGTGCTACACTTAGAGAACATGTAAGGATGGCTCCATAAATACGTGCTAGAACCTGATGTACGATAGTGAAAAACAAATAGATTATTTCTTATGTACTTACATATTGTCCATTGAACGTTTCATGTCAGGTGATAGAGGATCCAAGTTTGCACTCAATTCTGGCAGCATTCCTTTGTAAGTGTAAAATCTGTCTATCCTCTCCTTGGTATCCTCTAAGCTGTATTTCCGGCCACGAAGGAAGTTTAACAACATGGTGTTATCTGGAATTGCATCAATTGAATTACTAATTTAAAAACGTTACATTTGTTTGATTCTTCACTTGTATTGATTGATTGATTGATTTGGTGTTTTAAGTCCACTTTATGCACAGTAAGGCTAATCAGGACTGGACCTACAGTTTAAAGTCGGATCCGAACCACTTGTGCCTCCACCAGGTATCGAACCCGGGACCCCTTGATTACACATATAGCCTTCACAGCGGCAACAATTTTAAACAAGTAAGATCAAAGTGTAGCTGGGAGACACAAATTAAACATCTCTAATGTTTTGATTTTGTCCTTTAAACAATTTGGATGCATTAAGATAATAGTTCGTTAAGGATATGCAAATAAACTTAGCCCGTGGCACAATAGCCCTTGAGGGCCAGTCGTACTTACCGACTGCATTACACTTTCAATATTTGTAATTGCTCCGTATAGTTATAAGAATGGACAATAAATAATGCAAATATAAATCCAAGTGAAATCTTACTGCAAATAAATATATATTATTATTACAAATAATAATTAGAAACTAAGTCATAATTTATAAGAACAATAAATATAAAAATGATATTTTTTTCGGTGGGTGTATGAAATACAAATACCATAGCACCCCTCAATACGGAATATTGACGCAGTCTTTGCCTTGCAGCCAGTGATGTGCAGTAGACTATAAGTTTACGTCTACATGCGTTGTCTACACGTAATATTCGCGTAGATTACATTGGGTTGTAGTTTACATAGACTACGTAAACAATCTAAAGTGCATTAAAATTAAGTTTCAAGGGTTTCATGAAGGGAAAATGACATTTTCAACTATATTGGTTCCTAACAAAATTAAAAGAATCCTATTTACAAAAAAATTTCACTTCTCTTCTATTATCAACTATGGAAGAAGATAAATAGTATGCAAAAAACAACAACACATGGCAGTCGTGAGGCAAGAGTGGTCTTCTTTCCATAAAACACTAGAATATTTCCTATATTAGGTTCCTTCCTAGGTGAGAAATTGTTCGAATTTGGAAGAAAAAGTATGAAAAGTTATCTTTACACATCAGCAACTGATACGCAGTATAATTTTCTTTTAATTCCACGACACCCTTTGCTAAGTTATCACCTTTCGCCATGTTGTTAACATAGATTACGTACTCTACGTGTATAAAATAGTCTACGTGTAGAATGTAGACTATCGTTGTTTACGCGTAGAGGCACATCACTGCTTGCAGCATTATATCGCAATAAAACTGCTAAGAAAATCACATAACTCAATCATAAGAACCTGATGAAGGTATAGTATAATATCTCAGAAACTTTAGCAGTTGTGTATACATCGAGTATCATGTACTAATACTATTCTCACAATATGTCCAATGATATTAAAAAATCGTCACTGTTATAACATTTTGCTACGTATGAGGACACTATTGAAATGTTCCTTGCATCGTTTACGGATCATAGGAGCAAAAACGTAGACTTTCCAACTCGAAATAAAACCTTAATAAACTAATATTGGAGCATTCCATTCTCACGGGTGGGACACGCTAACTTCATTTTTTATACTAAAGTAACTATTCTACAGATAGTTATGCGACATTTGTCTTACAGTTTTGTGCAATTAAATATGAAACTTAACACTGTTGATTGAACACAACTACCCTTAAAATACTTTCCCAGCTTTATAGCTATAAGTGAACAATTTTGGGTCACGAGTGGGACAGACGAAACACTGCCTCTTCACTTAATAAGAGATTTATTTTAATTATATTAAATTGGTAAACGCTGTAAGTGTCACAATAATTCAAACACAGTTTTTGCCGTTAAACTGTTAAATGTGCCTTGCTTTATAATGTGGTAAACGTGAAAAGTGGTTGGTAGCCCTCTAAGTAGTTTAAAGGGCATGTAAAGAGGTCACTAGTGTGAACGTTCTTACGGGCTGAAGTGCGGAACGATGCAATTTTCCAACACTTTCGCTTTTGGCACTTACAACGTTTACCATTTTTAGTCCTCAATTGTCAAATGATGAAAAATAAATTATTTAAGACAAAGAGAGAACGTAATTGACCTTCGAATATTCTAGTGGAGTTGAGGGGGAAATGTAACAGTTGAATGAGAAATGTTTACTACATTTGTGTGTGTGTGTGTGGCGTGTGGCGTGTGGGACACAATACAAAATACAAGTAAAATAAAAGTTAAAATAAACAAACAATATGTGAAAAAGCTTCTACTTTCTACCTTTATTATGTATAATACAGTAAAACCTCGTTAATCCGAACCCCTATAAGCCGGACTTCACTTACTCCGGACAGGCATAAGACAAAAAAAAGCAGAGTGCAAGGTTTTAAATGTGGCTAGAAGTCAACAAGAGAACTTCCCAAAGAAAAGGCAGTCAACCACTAATGAAGTTCTGTTTCCGCAGACTTTGTACTGTTCTGTATATTGTATTTAGGCCTATGCCCTTTAAATACACCATAATAAACGTGTTTCTTTTTGCTATAAACGGAGTTTTAATGCAGTTTCTACTGTTCTATTAGGTTATTTCAGTTAATCCGGACTTTTGTTAAGCCAGTGAACTTATCGCCCCATTAGTCCGGATTAACGATTTTTTACTGTACTTGATTTTTTTATGCAAAATACAATTTTAGATTGTTCACTCACAGGATAAGATAAAGTCACAGTCTTGCAATTAATTTTAAGAATTGAGGCTCAGGGACACTTTGACATGAAAGCCCCAATTATAAAACAATTGAGGAACTATTCAGAATAAAGAGTGAGCAATTTGGATGAATTGCTTTTGCTGTGAATATCTACGTGTTTATTCTTACCCATGTCGTGTGGCAAGTGGGGCTGCTTCTGCAACCAGTCCCCGAGATACTCCATGTCCTTCCGGATTTGTTCCGGGTCTTCTTTGAATAGACTCCGGAGGCGTGCCTCCTCTTTTTCATTAAACTCTGCGAAAAACATTGCTCCTTAAGTGAGAAACGCAATTGAATATTTCCTGAAAAACAAAGCAAAATGGTGATGCGATATTTATATTAGCTGAACAAACTACAGTCTCAAACCCAATTCATAATTGATTAACTTTTAAGAAGACACGTAATTATTGGCCAGTTGTGTTTCCAGGGTAGATGTCATGCTTCACCACCGGCAAAATATCTTCGACCTGAATTTATTTTACTAGACTACGAATTATTCATATCTTTCGAGTTATCTACTTGGCTTATATTTGAAAAAAGGTAGACTTTTGAAGACGGTAATCACTGTATTTCATATTTTTCAACATCATTTTCGAATTTTATAATATCATGTAATATTTGGAATTTTCTTGTAGTTGAAGTTACCATTATGACTCAATAAGAAAGAACAATTCAGTAAGTAAACTAAATATTATGCTATAGTAATGTGTTGTTTTCAGTGATACACAATAACTATTCCGGACCACATCACGGAATGACGCTTCGCTCGCATTTTTTTGTAAACTACCAGAGGGAAGTAAGTACAACTAAGTACTTCAAACAGTTGCTGCTACAACAGTTTGGTTTGGAGGAAAAGGAGCGCGCACGTTTACAGACAATTGATATAATTTTTGCTGTTGGTTTGTTATGGGGCGGATGAATTGATTATGTACTGTATTTAAATAATATATATATATATATACACACACACACACACACACACACACATACACATACGTATATAGATAGAGACACATATACTCAGCAATGCAATAAAACCAAAGCAGTGAGATAAAATGAGGTTCTTCTTTCCCGACTGAACTTTCAAGGCTTGTGCCTCCCTAATCAGAGGGTCTGTGCACTCCTACGGTTCTCTGTCTGCACAGACATGTCATTTTGATGACAGTTCGTGTGTTGTGAGCGCCGCGTTCACACGTATACCAAGTGCGTAACTATTTTTTACAGGCATATTTTATATCTGTGTGGACTGAATTCATGTTGTATCACTGTTATCTCTCTTGATTCTTCAGTAATTATTTTATTTGACTTATTACTGTCATTATTCCTGGCTGAAATGAACTTTGAAACCTGATTTTCGTTACGAATGAAGAAAGGCAGTTCCGAGCATTGCTTGCTGAACCGAGTGATTACAAAAAGAGAAGATGTGGCCAGGTTGTTTGATTGTCAGGTCACAGATGATAATGTTGTTGAGGAGTTATTGAAAATGGTAGCAACGCGGATCAAACTCCTTGTAAGGATGAGACTATTTTTACGTGTTCTTTTCCCTCAATATACTGGGCAAGATGAAACTACGAAGTAGAATGTACATCTCTCTCTTTAACACGTGAATAATATTTAATTTATTCCTAATCTTGTGCAAATTATATCAAAAGTATATTCCAAATAGAATTACAAAAAATGTTATTTTCCATAATAAATAAATGTATCTCACATTAGGTAATCAGTAATATTGGAATAAAGGATCATGTTGTCATTATGTAATAAATAAGAGAAATTTTAACATGTAAGTGATGTTAGGCAATATATATTTATAAACTATTTTTAATGTGATAAATGTAAAACGATATTCTAAAAAGTGCCAAAAAAAACACGAAATTCAAACGTGCGCGCCACGCTCACACGCAGTGGCGTACGCAAAGGAGGAGGGTACGGGGTTTAAACTTGTGAAATATTATGGAAAATGCTGTGGAAAAAAATCAAAATGGCCAATTTATCACAATCAAAGATCTGTGACAATACTATTAGTATTACTACTACTACTACTACTAATAATAATAATTTGAATTATTATTTCTATGCAGCACGGAGAAAAGCACTGCATTCCAAACACACGCGTCTTTCAGAGTGAATGCCTTGAAAATAAACACGACTTCTTGAAAATAAAAATGATTTAAAAGAGGAAAAAGTTGTTTTGTATCTCAGTTGTAACAATGTTCAATACACTGGTATACGCAAGATTGTTTTTTTCGGGAGGGGCTGGAATAGTAAATGTGGATAGTACATGACTTCGATTTGGAGGGCAGGGTGCGTAATAAAATATTTCGTAAATTTGGAGCTTTTGAGTCTATTAAAATTGTTTTCAAAATGGTAATCGGGACTCACTTTAAAAGAGGTTTCGCATTTACATATTTTGATTTTTTAAAGTTCTTAATGGATTTTATCTGAAAATTCTGATTTTCTCAAAATTTGGATAGGGGCTGTAACCCCATCAACCACCCCTCTACGTAAGCCAGTGTTCAATGAACATGTTTTGTGTGTGTGTGTGTGTGTGAACAATGAGAATTAACTAAAGAAAGTTCTTGGTTCGTTGTAAGCGGCTAATGTATAGACAAAGGCTAGGTGGACAATAATGCAAGTAGTGTATATTAGGCGTTTCAACGCAGTACTTAGTAGGTATTGTCTTTTTTTATCAATTGAATATCACTTTTTGACATATTTTGACAATTTTTTGTCGATGTTTTAGCGTTTGACGATTTTTCAGTGCAATTTTCACCGCATCTCATTTTTTTTTTACTCGTACTTGGTAGGTATATTATGATCTTACGTGATACAACTTAACCTATCCTTTTTTTACGATTATTTAATTTTTTTACGATCCTAAGTGATATAACTTAACCTATCATTTTTTTTATTTATGCACTGTTTGAACGTCATCATTTGAGGATCATATTTTGTAGGTATTTTTTTTTTATCAATCGAATATAAGTTTTTGACATATTTTGACAATTTTTTGTCGATGTTATAGCGTTTAGCGATGTTTTAGTACAAATTTTCACTGCACTCATTTTTTCCATTTATACTTGGTAGGTATATTATGATCTTACGTGATACAACTTAACCTATCCTTTTTTTACGATTTTTTAATTTTTTTTACGATCCTAAGTGATATAACTTAACCTATTATTTTTTTATTTACGCACCGAACTAACCTACAAGGGACTCTGTTTGTTTTAATATTTTAGTATTATAAGGTTTTCACAAATTTTATATAACCTAAAATGTGTTGGATGTTGATTTTTAGTATGTGGCAATTTTTTATGAATTTTAAAACTGTTCCGTCACCCTCTCGTTCTTCACGTCGTAGGCGAAGGACTTCTCTGCAATCAGGATGACGCTGCATAGGGTATCCTCGGGCAAGGCATCGTGGAACTCGCAAACACCCACTCTACAAAAATTCTACTATATGATCTTTTACTGGCTAAGCTAACCTACAAATAGGAATTGGCAGCACTGACTTATAAACCCACTGGGTCTTCTTGGCATGTTTTTTCATGATGTGTTGCCAGGCTATTGAGCATCTTGGCGTATACAATGTATATATTTTGAGAGGGGGGTTATAGTTTTTTATGCTGTACGAATACTAAAAACTTGACAGTGACAACCAACAGAGTAAATAAACCTACATGCAGAAACTAACAACACTAGTTTCTGACAGTGAATTTGAAATAAAATATTAAACAAAATACATGAGTAAGCACTGTGATTACAAATAGTACCAGTGTTATGCCCCCAACTCCAACTGGGCAACTGGGGGAAATAATTGTACAACAATTTGTACCTAATTGTACAACAACTTGTACCTAATTGTACAACATATACACAGACATAAAAGAGAGAGCCTTCCCGTAACTTACTTCATGCACAATTTATATGATTTTATAACTGTGAAAAGAAAGCATATGTGTTCTGTATGCACACATTCATTCTTATTTTTCGAAGTTGAATGGAAGCACATGTTTTTACGCTCTCGTAAAACTGACCTTGCCCCAGTGATTTTAAATTGCTTCCATCCGCTTTTTTTTTCTGTGTTATTTCCGCATGCACGCAACATTCGCTTTCAATAGATAGAAGGAGCGTTAGTTTAGCAGGTTTTGAGTTTACAATTTATTAAATTAAACAATAATTTATGTAAGAATATACTTGTACTTACCGAACACAAAATAATAAAAGCACATGTGAATGTTTGCGTGTGTTCATGTTATATGACGACTGAGTAAAAAATAATGTTGACTCCCCGAAAGATAAAAGTTCCCGGTTCGACATCAGATGCATGCAAATTTTATGTTTTGCTCTCCAAAATCTTGATTTTTATGTTTGTGCTATTTGTCATACAGTAGAGGAGAAGAGGGGAGAGGGGAGGGGAGGGGGTACTATTAGCGCCATCTATTAGCAAACAATAGAAATAAAAAGTAGGGTCAAACTTTTTCAACACCCAAAAATTTTAAACGTCCTCGCGTAGTAATACGATCTAGCTGAAGATGTTTGAAGGAGTACTCTTAGTCGACGAAGCTAATTGCTAGGGCCCATATATTGCTAAAATGTTCTTTAATTTACATATTTCTCATACCGCCATATGTTGTTCTAGTTGACTTCTTCCAAAAAAATGCTAATTAGCGAGAGTTAATTAAGCAAGGCAAGTAAAAGAAGCAAATAGGACAATATGTGGTGGCGTGAAAATATGTAAAAATTCGATAAAATTCGAATTAAAATTGGAGGATATTTTGTATTTTTTTCCTATAATATACAAAACATTTACCGTACATAATTTTTTCTATTTACAACAGTATAAAATAAGAGGAATGTGTGACAATATCCATATTAATTAGGAAAGTATTTTGTATGCTAGGTTAGCTAATTGTGTCTTCTACAGCTTTACTGTATAGAGGAAAGATGGAAAAAAGAGAGCTCTACAAAAACTAACGCTCTTAACAATATTGAACGCCCGTGAAAATTACATATAAATAAGGTATAAGCGTATTATCTGTTTTCATGTCAGATTTTCCCGACCTGTGAGCTGTAGTGTTTAGGCGACAAGCGACGCGCTCAAATATAATACTGTTGACAATATTGTACGCCCCGTGAAAATTACATATAAATAAGGTATAAGCGTATTATCTGCTTTCATGTCAGATTTTCCCGACCTGTGAGCTGTAGTGTTTAGGTGACAAGCGACGCGCTCAAATATAATACTGTTGACAATATTGTACGCCCCGTGAAAATTATATATAAATAAGGTATAAGCGTATTATCTGTTTTCATGTCAGATTTTCCCGACCTGTGAGCTGTAGTGTTTAGGTGACAAGCGGCTCGCTCAAATATAATACCGTTGACAATATTGTACGCCCCGTGAAAATTATATATAAATAAGGTATAAGCGTATTATCTGCTTTCATGTCAGATTTTCCCGACCTGTGAGCTGTAGTGTTTAGGCGACAAGCGGCTCGCTCAAATATAATACCGCTGACAATATTGTACGCCCCGTGAAAATTATATATAAATAAGGATAAGCGTATTATCTGCTTTCATGTCAGATTTTCCCGACCTGTGAGCTGTAGTGTTTAGGCAACAAGCGGCTCGCTCAAATATAATACCGTTGACAATATACTGTACGTATATTGTATTGTATAGGAGACTAGAAGCATATAATTTGGCGAAAAAAAAAAAAAACCAAAGTAAGGTCATAGAAAATAGTTAAAAAAAGTGAGCAATTATATTTTGCATTGCACAGCATTTGGTATTAAATAACATACCCCCAAAAAATCTCTGCATTATGCGTTCTGAAAAAAATTGCCCTACGTGCCAAATTACTGTGTCAAGTAAAAATTTTCAAAAGGCACTGTCGTACTTGTGTGCCGGGAAAGCGAATATGTGCGACCAAACTGTGCTCTAAGTGTGGAAACAATTTTTCTATTGACTACTTCAAGCGACACCAGCTTACTTGCAAGAGCACTGGAACATCACTACCGCAACCTTCCAAGCGAAAGGTAGAAGTAACCTCCCTCGATGCATCGCCACCTACCAAATGCGTCAAGCTGACGAAGAAAGCAGACCGAATTGCGTTTGAGCATTTATTAGAAGACTTTAACATAACATCAGACAGCTTCTGCGATGTGCGTAGTTTTCTGGAGAGCGAGCGAGCTAAGATAATATCCATCCTCAACGATGCATTGGCTACATACTCCACTAAATTCTATGCCGTGCTATGCTGCAAGTATAAGAAACCGTCTGATGAAATACCGGTCTTTTTTCACAATGGCTCGGGATATGATTTCCATCACTTGGTTACACATCTAGGGTACGACAATGCGAGAATCAATGTCCTGGCGCAGAACGAGGAGCGTTATATTAGCATCAGCAAGTGGGTGCCGATCCCCAACTCAAGCAACAGCATCGAGCTTCGGTTCCTCGACTCTCTGAGGTTCCTCCAGGCAAGCCTCGATGCTCTTGCTGGGAAGCTCAGAGACGACCAACTAGCCATTACTACATCAAGTTTCCCGAACTTAGATGTCGCACTCATCAGACGTAAAGGGGTCTACCCCTACGAATACGTCACAGACCCTTCCAAGTTCGAAGAAGAGTTGCTGCCTCCCCAGGATAAGTTCTACAGCCAGTTGAGAGGTTCAGGTATTACCGACGAGGAGTACAAGCATGCTCAGTCTATGTGGGTCGAGTTGGGTTGCCGAACTTTCGGTGATTACCACGATGCATACCTGAAGCTTGATGTGACGCTTCTAGCATGTGCGACGTTTGTTGTGGTGGGATCATTGGGGGAAATGTGATTCTCCCAATATGTCATCTGACTTACTAGCATATGCGATACGAAGAACAGGTGTGTATGTGGCTTACTAGGATTAGGCTCATGGTAATGAGGTCCTAGTAGCTGAAACGTTGTCGGGGTATTTTGCAATTTTTTTTCAAATATGAACACGTTAAACTGGACTGTCTCGGATTTTGAGTTTTGTATTCGCCCCCGAGAAAATTCTATATAAAATAACATACCTGAAAATTATATTCACAGTAGATTCATTTTTTGAGTTTTGTAATTACCCCAAGAAATTCTATATAAAATAACATACCTGAAAATTGTATTTACAGTAGATTGAATTCTTGAGTTTTTGTATTCGCACACAAGAAATTCTATATAAATAACATACCTGAAATTCTATTTACAGTAGATTGAATTTTTGAGTTTTGTAATCACTCCAAGAAATTCTATATAAAATAACATACCTGAAAATTGTGTCGCTATATACTAGACTTTTTGATTTCTGTGATTTTGGAGAAAGCAATGGCATCCACCACCAGTTTCAATCGTAAAAATGATAAAACTGAATGTGTTACTTGTGGGAAGCTATTCTCAAGGAACAATTTATCGGTACACAGGGCAAGATGTAGCAAAACAGGTTCGAGAATTAATCGTTCGTTACCTTCTAAGCCCTGTGCTCGATGCGGAAAAATAATCAGCATTGCAAATTTTAGTAAACATCTCAAAATTTGCAAACCATCGACCTGACAAGCATCGAAAAGGAAAATCGATAATTCAGAAACGGAAGCTTCCACTTCCAAGCAAATTAAATTATCCAATGAACGCAAACCAATTAGATCTGCATTCAACGACCAACTCCAGGATTTCTCATTTAAGTCAGAACCAGGCCGTGACATCCTTAGTTTCTTGGACGAAACAAAAACATCTGTACTAAATATTTTAAAAGATAAACTTGAAAACAACTCTATAAAAGTATACGTTGTTCTGTTTTCCGAATACGAGAAAGTTGATGGCACAACGAGTATTTTTTATCATCGTACAAAAAACCAGACTCTTTATTTTGCTGACGTCGAAAATTTAGACAACTTCTATTATAAAGTTTCCAACGAGCTGGTTAAGAAACATGACGATTTCGAGGCTAAAGGGTCGGGATGGTCTCTGTGTGGAAGTCCTCACACGTTAACTGTTTACGTGAACCGATTCTCGCCTCTTCGCGCATCCAGCTACGTTCCTCTTCCACCGAACATTCAACACAAGAGGGCTGTGTTAAATATACAGAACAGCGATAACAAGTGTTTTCTCTGGTGTATATTGGCTGCACTGCATCCTGTTCATTGGTCAAATCATCCAGAACAGGTTTCTAATTACAAACAATACGAGTCCGAGTTTGAAAGTGTAATGTCTGGCATCGAATACCCGGTGACATTGTCGGATATAACAAAGTTCGAAAATCGTGCCGGAAAACGCATCGCTATTAATGTATATTCCTTCACGTCAGATAAATATCTCGTGCATCCCGTCAGGATAAGCGATATCGACGATGACGATGCTCGTGTGATTAATCTCCTTCTAATTTCAAACGAGGATGTTCATCACTACACGCTAATTCGTTCACTATCACGTTTGGTCAAAAGTCAAACTACCAAGCATGAACATTGCATCGAAGTTTGTCCGAGATGCCTAACCACGTTCGACGATCAAAAACAACTCGATTATCGAAAATACACCGGACGTCAAATTGCTATCGAGAAACTTGCCGAACATAAAATTTACTGCGGCGACAACAGACCGGCTAGAATGTTGATGCCCGAAACGAACGAAGTCGAAGAATTCAAAATGCACAAGGCATTGTTGGAACATCCTGCAATCATCGTCGCAGATTTCGAGGCGTTCCTCAAACCACTCTCCTACTGCGAACCGGATCCCGAACTTTCCTCCACAACGCCGTACCAGCTTCATCAACCTAATAGTTTCGGCTATGTTGTTGTGCGACGTGATAAAATAAATGAAGCATATATATACCGCGGGCCAAATGTAATCGAACACTTCCTGGAAAAAATGGTGGAGGAGGTTGAGGTAATTGGTAGCGTACTGCTTACATCAAAACCGATGGCACCTTTAACTGAAAATGAACTTCAAAATTACAATTCCACTGAGGTGTGTCCGGTATGTGATCAAAGTTTCACTGATGAGAACAAAAAAATATTCCACCACGATCATTTCAGCGGAAACTACATAGGTGGAATTTGCAACACGTGCAATCTTAAAATCCAGAAACCTAAATTCATCCCCATATTCTTTCACAACGGAAGCGGATATGATTTTCACCACCTTGTGAGACATCTTGGCTACGATCCGAAACGTATAGGTGTCTTGGCCGAGAATGAAGAACGCTACATTAGTCTCAGCAAGCAAGTGTCGATTCCGGGAACGAAAAATACAATCGAGATGCGCTTCCTGGATTCGTATAGATTTCTCTCTGCAAGTCTGGATG
Organism: Lepisma saccharinum; assembly: GCF_977018435.1. Taxonomy (NCBI): domain Eukaryota; kingdom Metazoa; phylum Arthropoda; class Insecta; order Zygentoma; family Lepismatidae; genus Lepisma; species Lepisma saccharinum. Next base: position 46,135,736 of record NC_139254.1, on the reverse strand, counting down.
CTTTAGCGAACAAACTCACCGACGATCAATTTAAAATAACTAGAGCTAGTTTTCCCAACGTAGACATAGAACTCGTTAGACGTAAAGGGATTTATCCTTACGAATATGTCAGTGATGGTTCTAAATTTAACGACGACGCTCTTCCACTTCCAAGAGAATTTTACAGCAGACTCAGAGAGAAAGGAATCACGGACGAAGAATACCAACACGCGCAACTCATGTGGGAGAAATTAGAATGTAGGACACTCGGAGACTACCACGATGCCTACTTAAAATTAGACGTGACGATACTCGCGGATGTTTTTCAAGCGTTCAGGAAAACGGCAACGAATATTTACAAATTAGATCCAGCGTATTTCTACAGTCTACCGGGATTAGCGTGGTCGGCAATGTTATTCCAGACAAAGGTCAAGCTGGAACTGATATCGGACGTTGACATGTTGCTATTCATCGAAAGAGGGATACGGGGTGGAATGGTGCAATGCGTACAGAGACATGCAAAAGCTAATAACGTACACATGAAAGAAGATTACGATTCAAATCGTGCAACGACTTACATCTTCTACGCCGACGTTAATAATCTCTACGGACATGCCATGGTTCAGAAACTTCCTTACGGGGGATTCGAATGGATAGATCCCACTTCGATAGACATTATTCATTTCGACGATAGCAAGTGTGGTTTCTTCGCAGAGGTAGATCTCCAATTCTCCGACCACCAGCACGACACGTTTTCGGATTTGCCTCCGACTCCCGAAATCAAATGTCCACCCGACTCGGTTCAAGACAAGCTTTTGTTAACATTGGACCCTAAACAGAGATACGTCGTCCACTACAAGAATCTCCGGTTTTTGATTGGGAAGGGTGTTCAGATAGTAAATGTTAGAAGAATACTAAAGTTTAAACATTCCACGTGGTTAAGACCTTACATAGAAACTAACACACAACATAGAACAGCTGCCACTTCCGATTTAGACAAGGATTTTTTTAAATTAATGAACAATGCGGTGTACGGAAAGACCATGGAGAATGTTAGAAAGCACGTAGACGTGAAATTAATTTCCGATAAGAATAAATGTCGGAAGTGGATAGCCGATCCTAGATTCAAGTCGAGAAAAATTTACAACGAGAATTTAGCACTTTTCAATCTACATATAAAATTGATGAAATTCAGAAAACCAATTTACGTTGGCGCAACGGTTCTCGACTTGTCGAAACTTTACATGTTCGAATTTCATTACGACGTGATGAAACCCTTTTACAATGATAAAATATCACTTTTGTACACGGACACCGACAGCTTCATTTACAGCATACAAACACCCAACCTATACGAATACATAAAAAATCCTTCCATGCTTGAGTATTTCGATACTTCTGCGTACCCTCAACCCAACAGATTTGGAATTCCATCCCTCAACAAAAAAGTCCTAGGTAAACTGAAAGATGAATGTAACGGTGATATTATTGTCGAGTTCGCGGGTTTGCGTTCGAAGATGTATGCCATGAGAACAGAGAGTAGCGTCACGAAGAAAGCAAAAGGTGTGGGCAAAAATACGGTGGAGAACAAACTCACCTTCCACGATTACATCGATTGCCTTTACTCACAATCGACGATACTAAGCATAGAACAAAGAATCCAAAGTGTAGACCACGTGATTACAACAAACAAAGTTAGGAAAGTAGCATTAGATCCGCATGACGATAAAAGATGTATTTTGTCTTGTGGAATCCACACGTTGCCTTGGGGACACTATCGTTTAGAAATTAGTAAAAATTGTAGGCAATGCAAATGAAAAAAAATAAACTTAAATAACTATAACTAAAATAAAAAAAATTAACTATCTCACATACACAATAAATAACTAGCAAGGACAATGAATCACTTTGGTTTCCGAAAGCAAACAATGGAGACTGTACACCGCACGGCAGATCATGAATTTCTACCTTCCATGTTATCTAAACTCAACGGTCTGTTGATCAATCAATTTTCGGAACGCTGCTCTTCTTGCTGGAACAGTGACGATTTCGGATTCGCGACGATCGACGTGACGAGAAAACCCAACGACGGAAAATACAGAAACAAAATCAACGACTTTCTAAACGTTGCAACGTTGTGAGAATAAATAACCAGCATGCCTATGAATTTGTTCGGTTTCAAAAAACAGATCATTATGGAAACCATACCAGATCATGAAGTCTTACCTTCCGTGTTACCTAAACTCAACGGTCTGTTGATCATTCACCTCAACAGCATTTGGACGAAACTGAATGACGATGTGGGCAAGATGTTTTATGTTTTTAATAACAATTTACACTTCTACGAAATTCCGATCGACGGGAAACTTCAAATCACCGTGAATCCGGAAAACGCAGGCGAAATCAAAATTTCTACCGGCAAGAACATTTTTCGAATCAAGCACGACAAGATGCTTTCTAACATTACGTACGATGTGTCTGCAGGAGATTACCTGTACGTGGAACTCCTCGGAGATTACGACAAACTTATTCCTCTTTTTGTAGAATTACGAATCGTCTATCCTATTATAAATAACCGTTAACCAAAAATGCCTAACGACATTTTCGGCAACACCAAGCGTGTAGACCACGCAGAAGAGATTCTCATGTTGGATATTCGAGTTAAGAAGTTAAGGACCGATTTGATCGCTTTGCAGGAAACCTTAAACAAAAGTTTAGAGTCGGAAATCGCTACGCTCCAAACGCAATGTCTCGACACGATTCTGAAAATCGATTCCGAACTGAAAACGCTCATAAAAAATTATGTCGACGTACCTTCTTACGACAACGTTCAAAATATACAGTTGAGCGTGGATTCGCTTCAAAATGATTTGGCCAAATTACAGCAATTTCAATCGAAAAATGAAGATTTGGAAAAATTGAAACTCGAAATCGAAGAACGAACTTCCGCAATCGAAAAGAATTTCTCTGAACTTCAAACCGTCGTGAACGATATTGATGTAGAACGCTTGCACGTCGTCGTTTCCAAATTACAAGAAGAATTCACCAGCACGTTGGAAGAAATTAAATCCAAGTTGCAGACTTTGGAAGATACAATGACAAACCTACCATCGTCGGACGAACTGCAGGTCATCGGTAAAAGCGTCGCGAACATAAAAATTCAATTGGAGGCCTATCGAGATTTCGAACACATTCAAACCACCATCGCTACGCTTCAGGCGTCCTTAGAATTGATCAACGAAGAAATTAAAAATATTCACGCTGAAGCGAGAGCGTTGACGAGCATTCAAGACACGTTGAGCACGGTTCAGCAGAAGATCGAATATTTAGAAAATTTGAACGTCGAATCCAATCTCGCTCATTTTCATCACGTACTCGACAACATACAGGGTGACTTGGAATCGTTACGGACGAGCGTACCTTCGAGCGAAGATTTGGAAAAATTGAAAACGGCGGTGACGGCACTATCCGATTCGAGCGACATCAAAAGTTCATTGAGCGATCTCGAGAGTAAAGTGGCCAATCTCCCCACCTCCAAAGAATTGCACGCTTTGAAAAGAAACATATCTCGAATGCTAAAACGACTAGAAACGGAAACGGCGAACGTGGAACAGATTCGAGACGAAATTAGTTCGCTGGTGTCGACGCTGCCCACTTCGCAGAGCGTCGCCGACCTTCACACGCAGTTTACAGAGATGCGAAGCATCGTGAACGATCTTACCGAGAAGAGCTCGAAATTGAATCAAGTCGAGAACCTTCAGAACATTGTCGTCAACATCAGAGATCAAGTTGGAGTGCTGGAATCCACGCAGGAATCGACGCTGGCTTCTTTCGGTACCAAGTTGCAAGAACTCAACGAAAACTACAAGCAGTTGAACGTGGAAGTGAAAATCAAACCGTCGTTTTCTGCCGTAACGGATACCATAGTCGAGCATTTGCTGCCCATCGAAAATAAACTCGGACAAGTTCACAGTAATCTGCTCGGCGTCGACACTAAATTCGCTAAACTGCATTCTCTGCAAGCCATCGAAATCAACAGCGTACCCAATCAACAAAGAATCTCCACGTTCGTCGAAGGTAACAAACTGTACATGTTGCATCCTTATCATCCGTACTAAAAGTTTCTCCTCGATGGCACGATTCAGATAAACGAATTTTCGTACTGGTCTCACGGTAGAAAAACTAGCGTTCCCACCATGACTTTGATATCGAATCGTGGTGTCCAGAAAGCAGGAAACATTCCTCTGGCACGTTGGAACGAAACGCGCAACATATATGAAATACACGAAGACGAAGATCTCACCGTTTTCGACGTGAGTGCCGGCGATAAGCTGATCATTCAAAACACGAGCGAAGTGCCACCCTCTTTGAATCCCATCACGCTTGTGCTTCTCTTGAAACGTAATCTCTAAAAAAAATGTCTAGGCAAGCCATCGTCGAAGAATTGCATAAACCTGCACGCCGTAACTACGAACGTTTGGCTGTGGTAACCAAGGGCATCGACGACCTCTGGCAAAGTGACCTCGTGGAGATGAGTAGCGGCAATTTGAAAAACGTACATAAATTGAACAAGGGCAACAAGTACCTTCTCACCGTCATAGACACGTTTTCGAAATTCGCATGGGCTCTACCTTTGAAGGCGAAAACGGGAACATGCGTCACGGAAGCATTCAAATTAATTTTTCGCGAAAGCGGTGGCAGACAACCACGGTTTCTGCAAACGGACAACGGTAAAGAATTTTACAACGCCGTATTCCAAAAGTTTATTCAAAAACACAAGATTCGACATTATTCGAGCTTCAGTCACATCAAAGCCAGCATCGTGGAAAGATTCAATCGAACCTTGAAAACACACATGTGGAAACGATTCACGCTTCTGGGAAATTACAAATGGGTCGACATCCTGCCGGAACTCGTCGACACCTATAATGATACAGTACACAGAACAATAGGCATGAAGCCAGCTGACGTTACGAAATCTGACGAGCAGCGTTTAATTTCTACAGTTTACTGTCCAAAGTACACACCCACGACAAAAAAAGCTAAATACAAAATTGGAGACCAGGTGAGGATCAGCAAATTCAAACGCACCTTCGAGAAGGGGTTCACAAAAAATTGGAGCACGGAACTTTTTACGGTGGTTCGAGTTCTACCTGGAAACCGACACACGTATATAATAAAAGATAGTAGCGGCGAGATTTTGAAAGGAAGATTTTACGAAGAGGAACTCTCTAAAACGAAACACCCCGACACGTACCTCATCGAGAAAGTATTGCGTAGGAAAGGTGACAAACTGTTTGTCAAATGGCTGGGACTTCCGGAAAAAAGTTGGATCGACGCGGACGAAGTGATCTTGTGAGTACGTGGAACGTGGTGAAGCGTCTACCGGATCCGGAAAGTCAAACGAAGAAAAAGAACGGCGAGTTGCTTCCCGACAGCATCCGCTGTCTGATCGTAGGTCCTTCGGGGTGTGGGAAAACGACACTGCTCGTGGACAATTTTCTCCTCGCACCGAATTGGTTAAATTGGAAGAACAGGCACCTGTACGTGTTCTCGAAAAGTTTGGAGCAATCCAAATACCAGCAACTGATGAAACTGTACGATGGTCTGGACATTGCAACGTTCGCCTCGGAAATAAAACCGCTCGACGATTGTCGTGAAAATTCAGTCGTTGTGTTCGACGACGCCATCCTGGAAAATCAAAATGAAATTCGCAACTTTTTCACGCAAGGTCGTCACAAAGGAATGGATTGTTTTTACCTAGCTCAAACGTTTTCCAAAATTCCAAAACAGTTAGTGCGCGACAACGCCAATTTCATATGTTTGTTTCGTCAAGATCACACCAACCTCAAGCACGCGTACGATGACTACGTAGGCGGAGACATGAACTACAATCAATTTTCGGAAGGCTGCTCTACTTGCTGGAACGGTGACGATTTCGGATTCGCGACGATCGACATGACGAGGAAACCCAACGACGGAAAATACAGAAACAAAATCAACGATTTTCTAAACGTTGCAACGTTGTGAGAAACGACGTATATAAATAACGTCATGACGAAACGAAAAATCGAAGACGAAAATCTCAAGCTTCGCGATTACCTCGCGAAACGCTTCAAAGGTTGGAAATCCGAGAATCGCGGATTCTACGAAGAGAAGAAACGTCAGGATCAACCCGTGATCGATGCCATCAGCAGTCTAGGTAAAGAAATTAAAAGTGTCACGGAACAAAATAAAAATTTGATCAATGAACTCGTACCGCTCGCAGCTAAAAGTTACGCCGTACCCACACCCATTTCGAGCATTCCTTCGACGCCGTTCGAACTGAAGGATGCACCGGCACGACGTCGAGCCATAGGCAGCACGTCGTCGTCTTCGGATAAAATCGAGTTGGGACCTTTGGCACGAGACTACCTGAGCACGGGGAAATTCGACAAGGATGAAGTGTTCGGATTGTATCCCAGCATGGAAACCAGCGAAGGCGGCGGTGTGGTGTGGAAGATTGGGAAATCGAAGGTGACCTTCGAAGGCAACGACATTAAAGTCAATTTAGGCGACAAGGATAGTTGGAACAGGTATCCGGGTACGGTGGGACTGTGGGAACTCGTCGCCAAAAAGCAGCCGAAAGATTACACCGACGAAGATTACCAAAGTTACAAGGAAATTCTGATCATGACGGATGCCTTGTACCAGAACAACGACGCCTCGCAGAATAGGGTGAAATCGAGCAGCGGCGAGAAGTACAGGAATCTCATCAAACCGATTTGGAACCAGGTCAAAACAGGCAGCGGCGTCAAACGCTACAACACGTTACCCAAAGAATTCGTTTGGGTGGACGACGTCAGGAAACTCGTGGACCGATTGTTGGTGATAGCCGGCGAAGAGAATGCAGGCAACCGTAATTTCTACAACGAGAAGGTTGGCATCGTGGACATGATCAGCACGAAACTTTCCAACTTCATCGTGAACGACGACAAGGGCATAGGTTACCTGATCAAAATCATCAACACGCTGCCTCCGAAATTTTGGAACGTGGCCGAAGGAAAGGGACTCGTGAACGACATCATCAACAAGTTACCTTTCGAGATGCATCTACCTGGCTACCAGTACTGCGGGCCGGGTACCAAACTCGAGAAAAGATTGGAGAGAGGAGACAAGGGTGTGAATCCGTTGGACGCCGCATGCAAAGATCACGACATCGCTTACAACACTACGCAGACGGATCTGGATGCACGTCACGAAGCAGACAGAAAATTAGAGCACGCAGCTTTCGAAAGGTTCGTGAGCAGAGACGCATCGCTGGGTGAACGGGTCGCCGCACTGGGTACCACCATCGCCATGAACACGAAACAAAAATTGGGGTGGGGTATATAAATAACATACCGTAAAAAAAACTTGATATATAAATAACACACATCGTAAAAAATAATCTTCGGTATATATAAATAACACACATCGTAAAAAAAAAAGCAATTAAATTTCTCTCTAACACTCTGACAACTGAAAAAATGAGCGATCTCCAAGCATTAAAACAAATGCTAAATTTGTCAGTCGAGTATGTAAAAATTCAGGAATTGGAAGTCGACAAACCTTACACGATAACTTCCGGTTCAATCGTTTCTACCCAGTATGGTCCCAAGGTACGTCTGTTGCTCAACGCACAATACAGTCTATTTTTACCAGATCGATACGCTAACATGTTATCCGACGAGAAGCTATCTATTTTAATCGAGAACAAAACTCGAATCGTGTACAAGGGGACAAAGGAACTTCTTGGCAAGAAAACGAAGCACGTAATAGAATTTGTGTAACGACTGCGAGGCCTTGAAAATATATAAATAACATACCGTAAAAAACTACACAAAAAAAATCTCAGAATATATATATAAATAACATACCGTGAAAATAACACATAGAGCATCAACATGAAGCCCAAGGGTGTCGTGTACCAGATACCATACTCCAATCTTAAAAATCTAGGTGCCCTCGATGGGTTACTCACCAAGAAACAACGCGAGAAGAAACGTTCTTGCTTGTCGAAAGGACATGGAATGAAATTGCTGCTCAGCACACCTCAATTGAAAAGATTGCAGCGTTCGCGGAAACAGCAAAAAATCGGAGGTTTCATATTCAGCATCCCGGCCATCCTGGCAGCATTGGGGGCCGTTGGAAGTTTGGCCGGCGGAAGTGCCGCCATCGCGAAAACCGTCATCGACTCGAAGAAGAACAAGGCGGAATTGGAAGAACAGAAACGTCACAACCTGGCCATGGAGAAGAAAAAGGGGAAGGGCGTGATGAGAAAGTTTAAAAAAAAGAAACAGAAGCACTCACCAACCGAGACATTGAATCTCTGATCGAACCGTTACAAATCAAACACTTCAGAGGAGTTTTCATGTCCGACTCGTTACCTTCAACCGCTAAAAAAAAAGAATGCGGAGTAGTCAACTTGGACGGTCAAGAAAATCCTGGCACGCATTGGATATGTTACCACAAAAATGATGATAAAGCATTCGTTTTCGATTCTTTCGGAGGTGTTCCACCTACAAATTTAGTTCATTATCTGAAAACGAACAAAACCTCCATATACTACAACGACGAACGCATTCAAGATTTCGGAGACGTGAACTGCGGTCATCTCTGCCTCTCCGTGCTCGCGTTTCTCTCTAAAATAAATAACCCTACGATCGAGGATTTTCAGAAAGCATTGTGGAACCTCAAACAGCATCACTAGGATGGGCGTGTTCCATCTCACGAGCGAATCTTCAATCTTGAAACTCACGCTGCACGACGACATCGTCTATCCTAAATCCGTGGCTCTGCGTGCATTCTACAGCATGTACCTCATACCTAACGTCACCCAGCACAACAACAAAATTAGCGTCGGAAGCGAACACATCGTCGTCACGCCAGGCCAATACAATCTTTCCACTTTGCAAGCTCAATTACCCAAAGGCACATATCTTTCTCAAAATTCGGTCACGCACAGAGTGGAAATCCTATCCGCTACGGAGACCGTGGACCTGGGCACCATGGGAGAACTTTTAGGTTTCGAGAACAACACAAAACTCGAAGCTGGCATCAAGCACGTGGCAACCAACATTCCTAAATTCTTGGCCATAGAGACTCTGAACGTACACTGCAACGTGGCGGAAGGCATGATCACGAAATCTTCGGACGGATTATTAGGAAGTCACAAGCAGACGGGAATCATAGCCACTTTCAAACCAAGTTCCGAGTTCATGGAACCGATCATCTACACGCCCTCTTCGCCGATCTATTTTCCAGTATGTCGCAACCGCATAGACGACATAGAGTTGGTGGTGACGAACGAGAAAGGAGACGTGGTGGATTTCGCAGGTGCCACTACGACGGCCATCGTGGAGATCAACGTATAATAAATAACATACATAGTGAAAAAAAAATGGAGCAAATCGAAAGTTACGAATTGCAATCTTTCCCTCCCAACCGTCGCACGTTCGCCAATCTGAACGAGGCGAACAGGGAGATCGAATACGACGTGGACGTAGGCGACGGGTTCATTCATCCTCACAGAGCGGACCTCTACCTTCAATTCGACGTGGTGAAGAAAGAAAGCGGAGACGCGTTTCCCGCAGCAGCAAACTTGATACTCGTGGACAACTTCGTGCCTCACCTGTTCTCGCAGGTGGAGGTGAGGAAACACAACACCGTCATCGACAGAATAGATTATCCAGGCATCACGTCGACGGCAGTGGGAACGTTGAAATTATCCAAAACGGACGCAGCGTACTACCAGGCCGGGGGATTCGAAGCCGGGACCAAAATATCGACGAAAAGTCACACGGTGCTCTTTCCCATGCGTCTGCTGCCGGGTTTCTTCTCGGACTACAAGGAGATCATGTGGAAGGGAGGACTGCGCGTTACGTTTCGAAGAGCGGCCAACGACAACGACGCATTGATGCGATACGCTACTTTGGGTCCGGACGGCACCACGCCGATAGCCAACACTTTACCCGAAGCGGCGAAATGCGTCATCCGGAGCATGGAATTGAGAATGCCGGTGTTGGAATACGAAACGAACTACGCCCTCAAGTACAAAGCGGAGATCTTGAAAAGTCCGCAGGTGTTGATTCATTTTCACGGTTACCAGTGCGTGCAGAAGATGGCGTCGGGAAGTCACATGGAATTCGACGTGACGACGCAGTTCAACAACATACAGTTCGACATGCCAGATTTCGTCGTAGTGCTTTTTCAGACCGGGCGCGATAACAACCAGGAGAAAGATTCCAGCAAGTTCGACGACTGCAAAATCAAGAACGTTTATCTGAAGAATGGACGCAACGAAGTGTTCCCGCGCGAGAATTACAACCTCGACGTGACCAAAGACGATTACCTCAAACTTTACGAAGCTTACACGGCTTACAAACGCGTAACCGAGGGAAGCGTGGACATGTACTACACGCCCAGCGAATTCAAAGCCCGGAGACCCATGACCGTCATCAACACATCTAAGAGGAAGAAGGTTGTGGTCAACGATCGAACCAACATCAAGGTCGTCTGCGAGTTCCACGATGCCTTGCCCGAGGATACCCTATGCAGCGTCATCCTGATTGCAGAGAAGTCCTTCGCCTACGACGTGAAGAACGAGAGGGTGACGGAACAGTTTTAAAATTCATAAAAAATTGCCACATACTAAAAATCAACATCCAACACATTTTAGGTTATATAAAATTTGTGAAAACCTTATAATACTAAAATATTAAAACAAACAGAGTCCCTTGTAGGTTAGTTCGGTGCGTAAATAAAAAAATAATAGGTTAAGTTATATCACTTAGGATCGTAAAAAAAATTAAAAAATCGTAAAAAAAGGATAGGTTAAGTTGTATCACGTAAGATCATAATATACCTACCAAGTATAAATGGAAAAAATGAGTGCAGTGAAAATTTGTACTAAAACATCGCTAAACGCTATAACATCGACAAAAAATTGTCAAAATATGTCAAAAACTTATATTCGATTGATAAAAAAAAAATACCTACAAAATATGATCCTCAAATGATGACGTTCAAACAGTGCATAAATAAAAAAAATGATAGGTTAAGTTATATCACTTAGGATCGTAAAAAAATTAAATAATCGTAAAAAAAGGATAGGTTAAGTTGTATCACGTAAGATCATAATATACCTACCAAGTACGAGTAAAAAAAAAATGAGATGCGGTGAAAATTGCACTGAAAAATCGTCAAACGCTAAAACATCGACAAAAAATTGTCAAAATATGTCAAAAAGTGATATTCAATTGATAAAAAAAGACAATACCTACTAAGTACTGCGTTGAAACGCCTAATATACACTACTAATGCAGTCACCAGTCCGCCTTCCCATTGTTTACCGAGGTACGTTTGAATGTGTCTTTAAAATGTCTCAACTTGTTGACTAGACAATTATTCAAACAACAATAAGCTTAACTATTGCAAAATGTTTGTTGGTAAGATCAGCGAGACAATCCAGATGTGAATTATCGGGAACATTCATGCGGGGAAGAAGCTGGAAAAATTCCAACCAATTCCGGGAATCGAACCCAGATCTCCTACGTGGTTGTCAGACACTCTACCGACCACACCACCGCAGCTCCTTGGATGAGTTTCATACTTTGATTATTTCAATTTATTTTAATATATTTTCTTTTTTTTATTGATTTTTTCACACTTAAAATGTCTCACCTAGTTGACCAGACAATTATTTCGTAACAAAGAAACAAAAAAATGCTCCCAGAATTTGATGAAAATAGAATGACTAGAAAGTAATTTCGTTCTATTGCTTTCATAAATACAAATACTATATACATGTAGATCTCTATTACTTAATAGTCGTAGCGGTATTAGTAGTATTATTAGTAGTAATTCAGATAATTAATTATAAGTATTATTAATTAATTATGCCCATAATTATTTAATTAAAGTACAAAAAGACAATGGTAGTGCGAATTTGGAGAAAGATTTAGAAATAAACCAACCCCCCCACCTTGATAAAATCCTGCGTACGCTACTGCTCACACGTACATCAACGGAGGGTTACTCTGAAACACGTGTACCAATGGAGAGTTAATTTTGCATGCCGAAGTACGATTCAAAGCTCATCATTCAACTGTAATGAGGTGGATGCTGAAGACTTAAATGCATTTTTTTATGACTAAAGTTCTCTTTTGAATATTTTCGGACTTAGAAGAGATGATAACACCATTAAGCCTTGTTTCCATGATAACCAAAAACGCAATAAGCTGACGAAGACAGAAATTAATTGATTTTAAAACATAAACTAAACGTTACGTTTCAACCTTCTAGCAAGGTCTTCGTCAGACTCTGTACCAAATACAAATGAAATAAAGTACAAAATAAGGTGAATATATATACACACAAAATTCACTTCCCTCCAGACACAAGATTCTTACAAAGTTGTTTTTCTGGAACATTCCTTTCCAGGTGTTCCAGTAGGTGGCCTTCTCCTGTCAACTGTTGTTTCACCTGACAGGCGATTTAGATAAACATTTCCTTTCATCTGGAACGTGGTTGGACTCCTTATCTTACGCTCATTTTCCTTATCCTTTCTTTCTTCTATCCTTTTCCTTCTTCTCTCTTCCTTCGGTCTTGTCCTTTCCACTCTTTCTAACACCTTCTCCCATTCTTTGTTTATCTTCAGATCCCCATTTCAGTTCATTGTGTCTTCTTTCCCTTTTTTCTCTATTTTCTTGGCCTCCTCCCATTTTCTCACTAGTATCTCTCTCTTCTCCCTTCCTATCTGCTTAACCTCATCCCACTCTATGTCATGTCCTGTTTCTCTCGTGTGCCTAAATATGGTATTTCTCATTCTCTCTTAAGTCGTACATCATCCCTATGTTCTTTCAACACTGTTTTGTACCTTATTTTATTTGTATTTGGTTCAGAATCTGAAGAAGACATTGCTATTAGGTTGAAACGTAACGTTTAGTTTATGTTTTAAAATCAATTAAATGCTGCCTTGGTCAGCATATTGAGTTTTTGGTTAGAAGAGATATATAAACAGTAGGTGGAACCCAACGTTCTAGGCCTGTCCTTTGACCTACTTTTCGCCTTACGACATTTTACTATAAGGCTGTCTCCTCTTACGATATTTTTCTGTAAGGCGTAGTAGGTGGAACCGGCGATTCTAGAACGGTCCTTTGACCTACTTTTCGCGCGCAGTGTTGCCAACTCCTCACTCGAAAAAATCACCAAGGTTTTTGTTTTTGGGTCTAACCTAACCTAAAGCAAGGAACTGGCAACCTTGCTTGAGGTATTTTCTTGCAGTGTTGCCAACTCCTCACTCGAAAAAATCACCAAGGTTTTTTTTTCTTGGTCTAAGCTAACCTAAAGCAAGGAGCTGGCAACCTTGCTTGAGTCTTGCCTTACAGTGCATAAAGCAAGGTTGCCAACCCACTGCTACTTTTGCCATAGCCTTTTACAAGAAAAAAAGAGAGAGGGAAGAGTTAAACAACCGACAGCTTACCCACAGCCTTTTTTGCTCTAACCTAACCTAAAGCAAGGAGCTGGCAACTTTGCTTGTGCAATCAACCCCGGTTGACCGCCCTCAAATAAAAATCAGCGTTGCCAACTCCTCACTCGAAAAAAAATCACCAAGGTTTTTTTTGGTCTAACCTAACCTAAAGCAAGGAGCTGGCAATTTTGCTTGAGGCTTGCCTTACAGCGCATAAAGCAATTTTTGCCAACCTACATATACTAAACAAGGAGAGCCGGCACTGCTGTAAAAGAGAGAGAGATGGGTGGATGGCAACGCAGTATGTGTGTGCGTGTGTGTGTATAATATGTAGCATTATTAACTAGAGTGTGTTGGCAATTTACTTACAACTAAAAAAAAAATAGAGATGCCAACGTTGGTGTAAGATGAAGAGAGAGAGAGAGAGAGAGATTTATGGCTGGCAACAGTAATGAGCGAATGCGCCATATCGTAATTTTCCAACTCCGTATATTGTGATTTTTGTAAACCTCTCTCGGGGAAACGATGTGCCACACACACGCGCGCGCGCGCCTGTATTGTGACGCAAACAAACAAATAATAATTGTTTTTTTTTTAGGATACCTGGCCCCTATAACCTCGCGAGGGTGCGTGGTGCCCAACACAGTTCTAATGGCCACGGCTAACAAAGTCATGCCTCTGTAGAGTTTCACGTGTTTTTTTTTTCTCAAACTTCTATGAAACTCTACAGAGGACCTCTGTGTGTAATGTGTGTGTTTTATGATTGAAGAGAAGAAAAAATTTTGGTTAAGAATAGAAAGTGTAAGAAGTAAAAAAGTTTGCGTAGGGTGCTGCATCTGAAAGAAAAAAATATCCTCAAAATAGTGTACATAATATGATAGAAAAATATAAAAAAAAATGTGAATGCAAAAATTAGTGTGAAAACGATAGAAAAATATAAAAAAAGTGTGAATGATTGTTTTTCTTTAAAAAAATAATAGAAAAATATAAAAAAATGTGAATGCAAAAATAAGTGCGAATAATTGTTTTTTTTAAAAAAAAAAAAGTGGTGCAAGAAATAATACGTACTTTTTTGATGAAGAAGTCTAATGGTGCGAGCAGGTTTCTTCCTCGTCATGGCATCCCCATTCTCGGGTGTGGATGTTGCAGTCCAGCAACCTTAATTTGGTGTCGTGGGGATCAAGCACCACTTTGTTGATCGTGGATGTATGCAACTGGTCGATGGTGCTCGTGATCCGATGTTCGGTCATGCGTTTGATTTTTTTGTCGAACAAGCACGACTTGTAATCTTCTACGGTCAGTTTGTTTGTGCTCGAACGCCCCACCCCCTTTGCCTTTTTTATTTCGGTCTCATCCTGAATTTTGATGGCGTACATTTTCGCTCGAAGACCAGCAAACTCTGCGATGATGCGGCCGTTAACTTCATCCTTCATCTTCCCGATCGTCATTTTCTGGCTGTCGTCGAAGAGAGCGTGATCTTTGGGATAGTTCGAGAAGTCGAAATGCTGGCTCATGCTTTTTAGATCTTCGTATAGATCATCGGTGTGGATGTTGTACACGAAGCTGTCCGTGTCGGTGTACGCCACCTCGATCGCCTCTCCATAGCGTGGTTTCATGATGTCGTAGTGAAACTTGTACATGGCCAGCTTCGACAACTCGAGGATTGCGACTCCCACGGCGATTGGTTTGTCGAATGTTATGTGGCGGAGAGCACGTTCGATCAATACCAACGTGTCGCTCAGTATCGTGAAGTTCTTGTACGTGGGCTGAGCGACGAGCTTGTTTATTTTCTTCGGGTCGGAGACCAAGTTGATATTTCTTCTTTTCCTCGCATCTTCCATGCTCTTGCCGTAGATGCTGTTGTTCATCAACTTGTATAGGTCTTTGTCTGCGGAAGAAGAAGCTGATGCTCGACGTTGAGTGTTGCCGTCGATATAGGGTGCTAGCCACCTGGTCTGTTTAAACTTCAATCCCGAGTGCACGCACTTCAAAACCAATCCATGCTGGAGGTAGAATTGTAGGAGACGATAATGCACCACGTAATTCTCCTTGCTCTTGAAGGTGAGCATCAGCTTTTTCTCCGGAGCCGTTTCCATCACAGGTGCCATGGCAAATCCATGGTGTTCTCGATGAAGCGATGCAGGATATTCCAAATCTACTTTCAGGAAACATCCATTTTCATGATCTTCGCTCCATTCCAAACAATCTTGAAGTTCCTGCTTGCTCATCCATTCGTATTCTCCGATGGGCAGAGGCTCGGACATGGCATAACCATACAGGTTGTTCATGTCCCAGTATGCCAAGAAGTTTGTCGGTTTCCCCGCATCGAAATCGCCGATATATCGATTGTTGGCCTTGACGTATCGAAGGGGACACTGGACGATTCCACCACGTTTTGCTTCTTCGACAAACAAAAATTGATTGATGTTTTTGATGAGTTCTATCTTCACCTTCGTGGATTTTAACATCGCCTGCCAAGAATAACCCGGTGTGGTGTAGCTGAAAGCGGGGTCCAAACCATATGCTGCCACTCCTCTCGAGCGATGGAGATGAAAACGATCGCTCAATAGCGTAACATCCAGTTTCAGATACAGATCGTGATAGTCACCCATGGTTTGACAAGAGAATGTAGACCAGACGAGCTGAGCATGACGGTAGTCCTCTTCGGTGCAACAGGTGTCGCTAAGACGACTGTAGAATGCTTCTCTCGGTGGTAACGATGTTTCTGAGAATTTGGAAGCATCCGTCATGTATTCGTAGGGGTAAACACCCTTGCGTCTCAACAGTGCTAAATGTTGGTCGGCGAAACATTTCCTGGTGGCGACCAAATCATCGTCGGTGAGTTGAGACGCGAGTGTCGCCAAACTCGAAGACAGAAAGTTGTAGGAGTCCAAGAAGCGAATTTCTACGTGATTGCCATTTCCATCATCCACCTTCTTGCTGAATGAAATGAATTTCTCGTTGGTGCGAGCTATGACGCTAATGGGTTGAGCGTCGCATCCCATCTCCTTTATGAAGATTTTGGCGTCGTAGCCCTCCAAATTGTGAATGAATACTGGAATAAAATTTGGTTTTTTGATTTGTAGATTGCAGTTGTTACACAGGGGGGCCACATATTTTCCCGTGTGATGATTGTGGTGGCGAACTTTGATATTTTCGAGGGTGAAGTTACATTCGCACGCATCACACTGAGAGGCAAGGTCGTATGCTTCCTTCTCTTCCTGGGTAAGAGGCTCCATTGCTTTGTCTTCTCTTAGTAGAGGAGCGAATCGTATGGCCATCTGTTTCAAGGTTTGAACAAATTTTTGTGGAGCATCATTGCCACGATGTAAAATAACATTGCCTGTGTTGTTGACCATCAATCCAAAAGCGCAGGCTTCGTGATGTAGAATTTCGGTGGTGCTCGATACGCTGGGATTCGGTTCGCATGTGGCGAGTGGAAGTTGGAAACTTTCAAAGTCGGCGCATATCACCACGGGATGCCAGAGTAATGCGGTGTAGTTGGAAAATGTCATGTCTCGAGAAGGCATTTTGATAGTCGTAGCCGAATGTTTACTGCACATTTCATGATGATCTCGGAGTTCTTCATCAGCATTTTTTTTCCCTTGACCGTAGAATATACTCAGGCATCTGTCGCATACTCCAATTTTATGGTGATCTGTGGTAATTTGACTTCTTATTAATTTTGGAAGATTCTGGATTAGACAGTAATGATAATTATCATCATCTTCGATCAGGAGTAATCTGATGACGCGATTACTTTTAATGTTGCTGTGTCTGAGAACGTAGATGGTGTTGTTTTTGTCTAATCCGAAGATGTGTACTGCTATACTTTCGTTTTTATCTGTCTTGTACTGTGCCTCAAATTTACTAATGTCTCGTAGATTTACGGGGTAATTAATGTCAGCCATAGGTTTTTCAAATTCTGAGAGATATTCTGGCTTGTTGTAGTGGTATAAACGATGTTTGTGATCATCGGCTGGGTGATGATCGGCAATGATGCACCACAAAAAGCATCTGTTATCTTCATTTTGAATGTTGATGATGGCTTTTTTACTTTCTATTTCCGGGGGCAAATTGATGTAGCTGGATGCTCCCATCGGGTTGTATCGTGCCACCTTCAAAGTTAAAGTGTGAGGCGAACCGCAAAGTGTCCAACCCGATCCGCGTTCTTGGAAAGTCTCGTGCTTGTTCAACAAAGCGTCAATCATCTGGTTGCAAATGGCATCCACCTCATCGACGTCGGCGGTGTGGAGGCTCTTTACACCAGTGTAATGATGGAAAGTTTCTCGCTCTTTTTTTACGTTTTCGTAAATGACGGAAACGATGAGGTGGATTTTCAACGAGCATTGCAACAAAGCTTCGGTGATAGACGAAATTAACTTGCTTTTGACCGAGCGAAAAAAGTTGTTTGGATCAGATGTTTCTTCAGATCGGAAAGTCTCCTCGGTTAAAATATTTCGAATATTTTCGCCGGCACTCTTCTGCTTCTTTCGTGGCGCTTGATCGTCAACATCGAGCTCTCTCTTACTTGATCCTTCGCCATGCACATTCTTCCGATGTATTCTCAAGTTAGAAATAGATATATATATCCCACATTGGTCGCATGCACGTTTCGCTTCCTTCTTCTCCATTTTTTGCTAAGAAAAAAAAAGATGGTTACTAAAAATTCCACATTTTTTTGTGGTGTTATTTATATTAGATACGTTCTCAATTTTTTCTTAAATAACCAACATGAATCTCTTTGGTTTCCGAAAGCAAACAATGGAGACTGTACACCACACGACGACAGATCATGAATTTCTACCTTCCGTATTAACTAAACTCAACGGTCTGTTGATCATTCACCTCAACAGCATTTGGACGAAATTGGATGAGGATGTGGGCAAGATATTTTATGTTTTTAATAACAATTTACATTTCTACGAAATTCCGATCGGTGGGAAACTTCAAATCACCGTGAATCCGGAAAACGTAGGCGAAATCAAAATATCTACCGGCAAGAACATTTTTCGAATCAAGCACGACAAGATGCTTTCTAACATTACGTACGATGTGTCTGCAGGAGATTATCTTTACATGGAACTCCTCGGAGATTACGACAAACTTATTCCTCTCTTCGTAGAATTACGAATCGTCTATCCTATTATAAATAACCGTTAACCAAAAATGCCTAACGACATTTTCGGCAACACCAAGCGTGTAGACCACGCAGAAGAGATTCTCATGTTGGACGTCCGAATTAAAAAGTTGAGGACCGATTTGATCGCTTTGCAGGAGACCTTAAACAAAAGTTTAGAGTCGGAAATCGCTACGCTCCAAACGCAATGTCTCGACCCCATTCTGAAAATCGATTCCGAACTGAAGACGCTGATAAAAAATTATGTCGACGTACCTTCTTACGACAGCGTTCAAAATATACAGTTGAGCGTGGATTCGCTTCAAAATGATTTGGCCAAATTACAGCAATTTCAATCGAAAAATGAAGATTTGGAAAAATTGAAACTCGAAATCGAAGAACGAACTTCCGCAATAGAAAAGAATTTCTCTGAACTTCAAACCGTCGTGAACGATATAGATGTAGAACGCTTGCATGTCGTCGTTTCCAAATTACAAGAAGAATTCACCAGCACGTTGGAAGAAATTAAATCCAAGTTTCAGACTTTGGAAGATACAATGACGAACCTACCATCGTCGGACGAACTGCAGGTCATCGGCAAGAGCGTCGCGAACATAAAAATTCAATTGGAGGCCTATCAAGATTTCGAACACATTCAAACCACCATCGCTACGCTTCAGGCGTCTCTGGAGTTGATCAACGAAGAAATTAAAAATATTCACGCTGAAGCAAGAGCGTTGACGAGCATTCAAGACACGTTGAGCACGGTTCAGCAGAAGATCGAATATTTAGAAAATTTGAACGTCGAATCCAATCTCGCTCATTTTCATCACGTACTGGACAACATACAGGGTGACTTGGAATCGTTACGGACGAGCGTACCTTCGAGCGAAGATTTGGAAAAATTGAAAACGGCCGTGACGGCACTATCCGAATCGAGCGACATCAAAAATTCGTTGAGCGATC
The DNA here is from genome assembly GCF_977018435.1 of Lepisma saccharinum. NCBI lineage: Eukaryota > Metazoa > Arthropoda > Insecta > Zygentoma > Lepismatidae > Lepisma > Lepisma saccharinum. The sequence goes on along the minus strand of NC_139254.1, from coordinate 46,116,180 downwards.
TCGAGAGTAAAGTGGCCAATCTCCCCACCTCCAAAGAATTACATGCTTTGAAAAGGAACATATCACGTATGCTGAAACGATTGGAAACGGAAACGGCGAACGTGGAACAGATTCGAGACGAACTTGCTTCGCTGGTGTCGATGCTGCCCACTTCGCAGAGCGTCGCCGATCTTCACATGCAGTTTACCGAGATGCGAAGCATCGTGAACGATCTTACCGAGAAAAGTTCGAAATTGAATCAAGTCGAGAACCTTCAGAGTATTGTCGTCAACATCAGAGATCAAGTTGGAGTGCTGGAATCAACGCATGAATCGACGCTGGTCTCTTTCGGTGCCAAGTTGCAAGAACTCAACGAAAGCTACAAGCAGTTGAACGTGGAAGTGAAAATCAAACCGTCGTTTTCTACCGTAACGGATACCATAGTCGAGCATTTGCTACCCATCGAAAATAAACTCGGACAAGTTCACAGTAATCTGCTCGGCAAAAGGTAAAAAGGTAAAGTGTTCCCCTGTGCATAGCACCACGCCATGAAGGCGTATAGGGGGTGTGGGGGTAGGCGTCGACACTAAATTCGCTAAACTGCATTCTCTGCAAGCCATCGAAATCAACAGCGTTCCCAATCAACAGAGAATCTCCACGTTCGTCGAAGGTAACAAACTGTACATGTTACATCCTTATCATCCGTACTACAAGTTTCTCCTCGATGGCACGATTCACATAAACGAATTTTCGTACTGGTCTCACGGTAGAAAAGCTAGCGTTCCCACCATGACTTTGATATCGAATCGTGGTGTCCAGAAAGCAGGAAACATTCCTCTGGCACGTTGGAACGAAACGCGCAACATATATGAAATACACGAAGACGAAGATCTCACCGTTTTCGACGTGAGTGCCGGCGATAAGCTGATCATTCAAAACACGAGCGAAGTGCCACCCTCTTTGAATCCCATCACGCTTGTGCTTCTCTTGAAACGTAATCTCTAAAAAAAATGTCAAGGCAAGCCATCGTCGAAGAATTGCATAAACCTGCACGCCGTAACTACGAACGTTTGGCTGTGGTAACCAAGGGCATCGACGACCTCTGGCAAAGTGACCTCGTGGAGATGAGTAGCGGCAATTTGAAAAACGTGCATAAATTGAACAAGGGCAACAAGTACCTTCTCACAGTCATAGACACGTTTTCGAAATTCGCATGGGCTCTACCTTTGAAGGCGAAAACGGGAACGTGCGTCACGGAAGCGTTCAAATTAATTTTTCGCGAAAGCGGTGGCAGACGACCACGGTTTCTGCAAACGGACAACGGTAAAGAATTTTACAACGCTGTATTCCAAAAGTTTATTCAAAAACACAAGATTCGACATTATTCGAGCTTCAGTCACATCAAAGCCAGCATCGTGGAAAGATTTAATCGAACCTTGAAAACACACATGTGGAAGCGATTCACGCTTCGGGGAAATTACAAATGGGTCGACGTCCTGCCGGAACTCGTCGACACCTATAATCACGCGGTACACAGAACGATAGGCATGAAGCCAGTTGACGTTACCAAGTCCGACGAGCAGCGTTTAATTTCTACAGTTTACTGTCCAAAGTACACACCCACGACAAAAAAAGCTAAATACAAAATTGGAGACCAGGTGAGGATCAGCAAATTCAAACGCACCTTCGAGAAGGGATTCACAAAAAATTGGAGCACGGAACTTTTTACGGTGGCTCGAGTTCTACCCGGAAACCGACACACGTATATAATAAAAGATAGTAGCGGCGAGATTTTGAAAGGAAGATTTTACGAAGAGGAACTCTCTAAAACAAAACACCCCGACACGTACCTCATCGAGAAAATATTGCGTAGGAAAGGTGACAAACTGTTTGTCAAATGGCTGGGACTTCCGGAAAAAAGTTGGATCGACGCGGACGAAGTGATCTTGTAAGTACGTGGAACGTGGTGAAGCGTCTACCGGATCCGGAAAGTCAAACGAAAAAAAAGAACGGTGAGTTGCTTCCCGACAGCATCCGCTGTCTGATCGTAGGTCCTTCGGGGTGTGGGAAAACGACACTGCTCGTGGACAATTTTCTCCTCGCACCGAATTGGCTAGATTGGAAGAACAGGCACCTGTACGTGTTCTCGAAAAGTTTGGAGCAATCCAAATACCAGCAACTGATGAAACTGTACGATGGTCTGGATATTGCAACGTTCGCTTCGGAAATAAAACCACTCGACGATTGTCGTGAAAATTCAGTTGTTGTGTTCGACGACGCCATCCTGGAAAATCAAAATGAAATTCGCAACTTTTTCACGCAAGGTCGTCACAAAGGAATGGATTGCTTTTACCTAGCTCAAACGTTTTCCAAAATTCCAAAACAGTTAGTACGCGACAACGCTAATTTCATATGTTTGTTTCGTCAAGATCACACCAACCTCAAGCACGCGTACGATGACTACGTAGGCGGAGACATGAACTACAATCAATTTTCGGAACGCTGCTCTTCTTGCTGGAACGGTGACGATTTCGGATTCGCTACGATCGACATGACGAGGAAACCCAACGAGGGAAAATACAGAAACAAAATCAACGACTTTCTAAACGTTGCAACGTTGTGAGAAACGACGTATATAAATAACATCATGACGAAACGAAAAATCGAAGACGAAAATCTCAAGCTTCGCGATTACCTCGCGAAACGCTTCAAAGGTTGGAAATCCGAGAATCGCGGATTCTACGAAGAGAAGAAACGTCAGGATCAACCCGTGATCGATGCCATCAGCAGTCTAGGTAAAGAAATTAAAAGTGTCACGGAACAAAATAAAAATTTGATTAATGAACTCGTACCGCTCGCAGCTAAAAGTTACGCCGTACCCACGCCCATTTCAAGCATTCCTTCGACACCGTTCGAACTGAAGGATGCACCTGCACGACGTCGAGCCATTGGTAGCACGTCGTCTTCGGATAAAATCGAGTTGGGACCTTTGGCACGAGACTACCTGAGCACGGGGAAATTCGACAAGGATGAAGTGTTCGGATTGTATCCTAGCATGGAAACCAGCGAAGGCGGCGGTGTGGTGTGGAAGATTGGGAAATCGAAGGTGACCTTCGAAGGCAACGACATTAAAGTCAATTTAGGCGACAAGGATAGTTGGACCAGGTATCCGGGTACGGTGGGACTGTGGGAACTCGTTGCCAAAAAGCAGCCGAAAGATTACACCGACGAAGATTACCAGAGTTACAAGGAAATTCTGATCATAACGGATGCCTTGTACCAGAACAACGACGCCTCGCAGAATAGGGTAAAATCGAGCAGCGGCGAGAAGTACAGGAATCTCATCAAACCGATTTGGAACCAGGTCAAAACAGGCAGCTTCGTCAAACGCTACAACACGTTACCCAAAGAATTCGTTTGGGTGGACGACGTTAGGAAACTCGTGGACCGATTGTTGGTGATAGCCGGCGAAGAGAATGCAGGCAACCGTAATTTCTATAACGAGAAGGTTGGCATCGTGGACATGATCAGCACGAAACTTTCCAACTTCATCGTGAACGACGACAAGGGCATAGGTTACCTGATGAAAATCATCAACACGCTGCCTCCGAAATTCTGGAACGTGGCCGAAGGAAAGGGACTCGTGAACGACATCATCAACAAGTTACCTTTCGAGATGCATCTACCTGGCTACCAGTACTGCGGACCGGGTACCAAACTCGAGAAAAGATTGGAGAGAGGAGACAAGGGTGTGAATCCGTTGGACGCCGCATGCAAAGATCACGACATCGCCTACAACACCACGCAGACGGATCTGGACGCACGTCACGAAGCAGACAGAAAGTTAGAGCACGCAGCTTTCGAAAGGTTCGTGAGCAGAGACGCATCGCTGGGTGAACGGGTCGCCGCACTAGGCACCACCATCGCCATGAACACGAAACAAAAATTGGGCTGGGGTATATAAATAACATACCGTAAAAAATAATAATAATAACAACATGGCTTGCATAACTGATTTGCCGCACGAACTACTATCTAAAATATTCAAAAAGGTAGTTAACGGAGATGTTAATAAACTTGTGATCATAGCAAGAACAACGCCGGAATTTCGCATCCCTTGTGAAATGGTTCTCAAGGACCGTCTTCGGGAGATCGGTGGCCTGAGGTGCGGTGATCTCAACATTCTGCTTTTGGCCGCAGGGGAGAAATTCAACGATAGGTTCGATGAATTGCACGTGGCAATGCAGGGAAGAAGACGGTATACTGATGATTGGTACAAGTCTATGCAGGAGAGGGAAGATGTTATTACGCACATCATCGCGTTTTCCGAAGCACGGACTTTCTTCCTCTGTTAAAAAAATAATAATATATATACGTGTCAAAAAAACTTGATATATAAATAAATAATCTTCGGTATATATAAATAACACGCATCGTGAAAAAACAATTAAATTTCTCTCTAACACTTTGAAATTTTTTTGATATGACGACTGAAAAAATAAGTGATCTCCAAGCATTAAAACAAATGCTAAATTTGTCAGTCGAGTATGTAAAAATTCAGGAATTGGAAGTCGACAAACCTTACACGATAACTTCCGGTTCAATCGTTTCTACCCAGTATGGTCCCAAGGTACGCCTGTTGCTCAACGCACAATACAGTCTATTTTTACCAGATCGATACGCTAACATGTTATCTGACGAGAAGCTATCTATTTTAATCGAGAACAAAACTCGAATTGTGTACAAGGGGACAAAGGAACTTCTTGGCAAGAAAACGAAGCACGTAATAGAATTTGTGTAACGACTGCGAGGCCTTGAAAATATATAAATAACATACCGTAAAAAACTACACAAGAAAAAATCTTAGAATATATATATAAATAACATACCGTGAAAATAACACATAGAGCATCAACATGAAGCCCAAGGGTGTCGTGTACCAGATACCATACTCCAATCTTAAAAATCTAGGTGCCCTCGATGGGTTACTCACCAAGAAACAACGCGAGAAGAAACGTTCTTGCTTGTCGAAAGGACATGGAATGAAATTACTGCTCAGCACACCTCAATTGAAAAGATTGCAGCGTTCGCGGAAACAGCAAAAGATCGGAGGTTTCATATTCAGCATCCCGGCCATCCTGGCAGCATTGGGGGCCGTTGGAAGTTTGGCCGGCGGAAGTGCCGCCATCGCGAAAACCGTCATCGACTCGAAGAAGAACAAGGCCGAGTTGGAAGAACAGAAACGTCACAACCTGGCCATGGAGAAGAAGGGGAAGGGTGTGATGAAAAAGTTTAGAAAAAAGAAACAGAAGCACTCACCAACCGAGACATTGAATCTCTGATCGAACCGTTACAAATCAAACACTTCAGAGGAGTTTTCATGTCCGACTCGTTACCTTCAAGCGTCAAAAGAAGAGAATGCGGAGTAGTCAACTTGGACGGTCAAGAAAATCCAGGCACGCATTGGATATGTTACCACAAAAACGACAATGATAAAGCATTCGTTTTCGATTCTTTCGGAGGTGTTCCACCTACAAATTTAGTCCATTACCTGAAAACGAACAAAACCTCCATATACTACAACGACGAACGCATTCAAGATTTCGGAGACGTGAACTGCGGTCATCTCTGCCTCTCCGTGCTCGCGTTTCTCTCTAAAATAAATAACCCTACGGTCGAAGATTTCCAGAAAGCATTGTGGAACCTCAAACAGCATCACTAGGATGGGCGTGTTCCATCTCACGAGCGAATCTTCAATCTTGAAACTCACGCTGCACGACGACATCGTCTATCCTAAATCCGTGGCTCTGCGTGCATTCTACAGCATGTACCTCATACCCAATGTTACGCAGCACAACAACAAAATTAGCGTCGGAAGCGAACACATCGTCGTCACGCCAGGACAATACAATCTTTCCACTTTGCAAGCTCAATTACCCAAAGGCACATACCTTTCTCAAAATTCGGTCACGCACAGAGTGGAAATCCTATCCGCTACGGAGACCGTGGACCTGGGCACCATGGGAGAACTTTTAGGTTTCGAGAACGACACCAAACTCGAAGCTGGCATCAAGCACGTAGCAACCAACATTCCTAAATTCTTGGCCATAGAGACTCTGAACGTACACTGTAACGTGGCCGAAGGTATGATCACGAAATCTTCGGACGGATTGTTAGGAAGTCACAAGCAGACGGGAATCATAGCCACTTTCAAACCAAGTTCCGAGTTCATGGAACCGATCATCTACACGCCCTCTTCGCCGATCTATTTTCCAGTATGTCGCAACCGCATAGACGACATAGAGTTGGTGGTGACGAACGAGAAAGGAGACGTGGTGGATTTCGCAGGTGCCACTACGACGGCCATCGTGGAGATCAACGTATAATAAATAACCATACATGTAAAATGGAGCAAATCGAAAGTTACGAATTGCAATCTTTCCCTCCCAACCGTCGCACGTTCGCCAATCTCAACGAGGCAAACAGGGAGATCGAATACGACGTGGACGTAGGCGACGGGTTCATTCATCCTCACAGAGCGGACCTCTACCTTCAATTCGACGTGGTGAAGAAAGAAAGCGGAGACGCGTTTCCCGCAGCAGCAAACTTGATACTCGTGGACAACTTCGTGCCTCACCTGTTCTCGCAGGTGGAGGTGAGGAAACACAACACCGTCATCGACAGAATAGATTATCCAGGCATCACGTCGACGGCAGTGGGAACGTTGAAATTATCCAAAACGGACGCAGCGTACTACCAGGCCGGGGGATTCGAAGCCGGAACCAAAATATCGACGAGAAGTCACACGGTGCTCTTTCCCATGCGTCTGCTGCCGGGATTCTTCTCCGACTACAAGGAGATCATGTGGAAGGGAGGACTGCGCGTCACCTTTCGAAGAGCGGCCAACGACAACGACGCACTAATGCGATACGCTACTTTAGGTCCGGACGGCACCACGCCGATAGCCAACACTTTACCCGAAGCAGCCAAGTGCGTCATCCGGAGCATGGAATTGAGAATGCCGATCGTGGAATACGAAACAAACTACGCCCTCAAGTACAAAGCGGAGATCTTGAAAAGTCCGCAGGTGGCGATTCACTTTCACAGTTACCAGTGCGTACAGAAGGTGGCATCGGGAAGTCACATGGAATTCGACGTGACGACGCAGTTCAACAACATACAGTTCGACATGCCAGATTTCGTCGTAGTGCTCTTTCAGACCGGGCGCAATAACAATCAGGAAAAAGATTCCAGTAAATTCGACGACTGCAAGATCAAGAACGTTTATCTCAAGAATGGACGCAACGAAGTGTTCCCGCGCGAGAATTACAACCTGGACATAACCAAAGATGATTACCTCAAACTTTACGAAGCTTACACGGCTTACAAACGCGTGACCGAGGGAAGCGTGGACATGTACTACACGCCCAGCGAATTCAAAATCCGCAGGCCGATGTTCGTCATCAATACATCTAAGAGGAAGAAGGTTGTGGTCAACGATCGCACCAACATCAAGGTCGTCTGCGAGTTCCACGATGCCTTGCCCGAGGATACTCTGTGCAGCGTCATCCTGGTCGCAGAGAAGTCCTTCGCCTACGACGTGAAGAACGAGAGGGTCACAGAGCAGTTTTAACAGTTTTTTTAACATCTTTTCTTGCACAAATAAGAAATTTTTTGTACTAGCACAATCAGTTACAATGGCACAATACGAATTTCACTAGTTCAGATCAGTTACAAATGTCAATTTCATTAGTTATCAGTTACAATATCTTTTTTTTTTCATCACTATAGCACGAGACAATCAGAATTTGCACAAAAAAATTTGTTGTTGTTTTTACACAAGAAAATTAACAATAAAATTCTTTCTTTTTTTATCGTTTCACATGGTGTCGAAACATCGAAAACACATACACACACACTAGAAAAAAAGCATGCAACTTTATTTGTAACACACGCACATACATTCTCCATCTTCATCAAGAAAATATTATAATAAACATAATTATTTTTATCTATATCTCACAATAAAACTCTATATCCAAAAAATATCACAACATCAAAATAATACTAGAGTCGTTAGTACACGTTGCATGCATTACGGAGGTCCTCTGTAGAGTTTCATAGAAGTTTGAGAAAAAAAAAACACGTGAAACTCTACAGAGGCATGACTTTGTTAGCCGTGGCCATTAGAACTGTGTTGGGCACCACGCACCCTCGCGAGGTTATAGGGGCCAGGTATCCTAAAAAAACAACAATTATTATTTGTTTGTTTGCGTCACAATACAGGCGCGCGCGCGCGTGTGTGTGGCACATCGTTTCCCCGAGAGAGGTTTACAAAAATCACAATATACGGAGTTGGAAAATTACGATATGGCGCATTCGCTCATTACTGTTGCCAGCCATAAATCTCTCTCTCTCTCTCTCTCTTCATCTTACACCAACGTTGGCATCTCTATTTTTTTTTTTAGTTGTAAGTAAATTGCCAACACACTCTAGTTAATAATGCTACATATTATACACACACACGCACACACATACTGCGTTGCCATCCACCCATCTCTCTCTCTTTTACAGCAGTGCCGGCTCTCCTTGTTTAGTATATGTAGGTTGGCAAAAATTGCTTTATGCGCTGTAAGGCAAGCCTCAAGCAAAATTGCCAGCTCCTTGCTTTAGGTTAGGTTAGACCAAAAAAAACCTTGGTGATTTTTTTTCGAGTGAGGAGTTGGCAACGCTGATTTTTATTTGAGGGCGGTCAACCGGGGTTGATTGCACAAGCAAAGTTGCCAGCTCCTTGCTTTAGGTTAGGTTAGAGCAAAAAAGGCTGTGGGTAAGCTGTCGGTTGTTTAACTCTTCCCTCTCTCTTTTTTTCTTGTAAAAGGCTATGGCAAAAGTAGCAGTGGGTTGGCAACCTTGCTTTATGCACTGTAAGGCAAGCCTCAAGCAAGGTTGCCAGCTCCTTGCTTTAGGTTAGCTTAGACCAAGAAAAAAACCTTGGTGATTTTTTCGAGTGAGTTGGCAACACTGCAAGAAAATACCTCAAGCAAGGTTGCCAGTTTCTTGCTTTAGGTTAGGTTAGACCCAAAAACAAAAACCTTGGTGATTTTTTCGAGTGAGGAGTTGGCAACACTGCGCGCGAAAAGTAGGTCAAAGGACCGTTCTAGAATCGCCGGTTCCACCTACTACGCCTTACAGAAAAATATCGTAAGAGGAGACAGCCTTATAGTAAAATGTCGTAAGGCGAAAAGTAGGTCAAAGGACAGGCCTAGAACGTTGGGTTCCACCTACTATAAACTTTATATATGGTCTTGTGAATTACATATGTATGCTGTCACTTCGTACATTGATTTATAAGCACCTTCTCCGCGCAGTATTACTCAAGTCAAAGTGTGGACACAAGTCTGCTGAAGAAGCAGGCACTGAGGCAGTTAGTGCACCCTGTGTGAGCAGGAGACAGCGATATTATTTAAAAAAAAAGGAATTATTTAAAAAGTTGAGAAATTAGTAGGTGCTCAGTTATATTCATATGAAATCATACACAGGGTGTTCATAACCTAACAACTCTCAACAACAGACGCATCATGCATCAGCTCATTTTCCTCCACAAAATTTTAAATAATCTCATCGAAGCTCCTTTCGCCCTGTCACAGCTCGACTTCTACGTCCCCTCAAGCAAATTACGACCAAGAACGCAACTCTTCAGCCTGCGTCGTAATAGAACCAACGCTCTGACAATATCCCCAATTTGGAATATGTGTAAAACATTTAATGATACCATCAAAAGTGAAAACAGTGTGGACTTATTTTGCCCGACCGCAATTTTGAAAAGGAGTATACTAAAATTACATAAATTACGATAGAACCTAAGATTTATATGTTTGTTAAATGTTTTCTGTCTATATACTACATTCATCTGTGCAATATTTCAATAATGTTATCACAAAATTATTGTATAATGAACGCCATTAATGGGTAATATACCTGTTGCGTTCAATTTCTGAAATAAAAATAAAATAAATAAAAAAATAAAGCTCCGGTATAATTACAAAAACATAGCTCGGAAACTACATGGGATAGAACAATGCTGTTGATAGCAAAATGAGCTACAACTCTCCACGTTTATATGCCATGCACCTCAATGTGCGCCCCTCTATTTGCTCTCAGAACATCAAGGCGGTAATCCACTTCTGCCCATACACTCCTCAGTAACAGTTAGGATACTCTATTTTATTCTTCTTCTAAGAGTAGCAACATCTGGAACAGGAGTGTGGTAAACATAATTTTGACATACCCCCAGAAGAAGAAATCCAAGGGTGTGATATCAGGAGAGCGCGGTGGCCAAGGAATAGGTCCATCACGGCCTATCCACCTGCCAGGGAAATGTCTATCCAGAAGAAATCGAACATCCTTTGACCAATGAGGGGGTGCCCCATATTGTTGAAAAATTATGGTCATTTTCAAATCAACAGATTATGGTCATTTTCAAATCAACAGCATTGTTCTGTTGTATGTAGTTTCCGAGCTATGTTTTTCTATAATGGTACCGGGACTTTATGAACACCCTGTATTTTGAAAGAGGAAAATACAAAAAAAATCATTTCACGTTAAAGTTAAGAATATATTTTTAAGATTTTTAATATCCTACATGAGCATAAAGTGGAATTCTCTGCTTCTATAAAATATGCGTTGAGAATGATCAGAATGTACGTCAATGCATTCTCTTTCAGTGAGCCCTACGTCCATCGAAGCAAGACGGAGTGAGCCTAAAGTACAGGGTGATTTTTTTAAAACTCATGGTTTTCTTTGTTGTGTAAAATTTGTAAATTAAGTATTATTCCCATGCGGTTTGTGGCAAATGAATAAGGAAGGATGGGAGATTTATTGGAGTATGTTTACCGGTTTATATGCATCCCGGGTAATATCGCCCACGCCTCAACAAAAACAGCAAATAATCACCAGTGTACCCTACAATAATATTGAAGTATTGGATTTTAGCTAAACTGAATTAATGAAAATGAGTTCTTTTTTTGTATTCACTCAAACATAAATAAAACATAAAAATTATGGCACAGACATATGACATAACATCTCACCTTTAAAAAAGGTGCTGAAAGTGTTGCCCTCCTTCCTGTAAACAAAGTCGAACACGCCGTTCCATGTTAAGGGCTGTCTGACATAGTGTTTCTGCGCTAATGTTCGCAATTTCAGTGATAATGTTCTGCTTCAACATTTCCAGGGATGTAGGGTTGTTTTTGTACACACATCCCTTTAGGAAGCCCCACAGAAAGAAGTCAAGTGAAGTTAAGTCTGGAGACCTCGGAGGCCACAATCCCTTTGAAATAACCCTATTCGCAAAGAAACTTTCAATCAGTGCCATACTGTCATGCGATGTATGGCATGTAGCACCATCCTGTTGAAAATAACCCTGTGTGAGTTCAATGTCGTCCAAACTTTCAACAAATTCCATGAATATTGCCCTGTACCGCTCTGTGTTCACTGTTTCATTGAAGAAGATTGGACCCACTATACGTGATGCTGAGACAGCGCACCATACCCCAACTTTCTGTGAGTGCAACGGAATTTCGATTACACTATGGGGTTTATAGTTATTTACGTTGGGGTTTACGTTTACGTTATTTTCAGAATATCAGGATTACGCACAGTAAACATTAAAAACCAATTACAGTAATCTACACGTTTAACTTTATCTGGATCCTTCAATTCTTGAACAGCTGTAATTTTGTACGACCTTAGTTTCTCAGTTTTCCCTGCCTTTTGACATGTTGAATAGCTATAGCCGGTTTCTTGTGACAAACGACGGACAGATTTCTTGGCCGACCTCAAGAGTCTACCACTGACATCTTCCACACCTGCCCGCGGGGTCCGATGCTTCCCTGTCTCACTCCGAAGCGATCCTGTTTCTTCCAATTTCTTCACTAGCAACAATATTGTGTTCATGTCTGGGGCAGAACGTGAGGCAAATTTGTTTCTAAATGCCCTTTGCGTAGCAACAACAGAATCAGTTTTTCCAAAAACTTTTCACGATAAACACACGTTCCTGCAAGGAGTACACCATTCTTACTGTGTGTCCTGATCACAATAACGCAACTTTTCAGCACAAAAATTACGCAAAAGCACACAACTTTCCAGCACAACAATATAAGAGCTCAGTTTCCTGGTTATTGTTGACAATGACAACGGTGCTATCAACAGGAGGAAACTTAAACCTCCGCACTGCATCCAAACCCCCAGACCAAATAGACGCGAAAGGTACACTGGTGAATATTTGCTGTTTTTGTTGAGGCGTGGGCGATATTACCTGGATGCATATAAACCAGTAAACATACTCCAATAAATCTCCCATCCTTCCTTATTCATTTGCCACAAACCGCATGGAAATAATACTTCATTTACAAATTTTACACGACAAAGAAAACCATGAGTTTTAAAAAAATCACCCTGTATAAATTGCGATAAGAACCACTCAGCAATGTGTCTACTTAAGGAATCTAACTCGAGACCCCTTGATTATCTAATGTCAAACGGTAGCCATTACACTATTCTAATACGCCATACTAAGTATGACGTATTCAAAGTATTCTAATTATACTAACAATAGACCAATGTATAAAAACTATTGTGCCTCTCCGATGGCGCAGTGGTAGCGTCGTTGCCTTGTAATCAAGGGGTTCCGGGTTCGATACCCAGTGGAGGCACATAGTGGTTCGGATCCCACTTTAAACTGTAGGTCCAGTCCCGTTTATCCTTGCTGTGCATAAAGTGGACTTAAAACAACAACTCATACAACTCATAAAAAAACTATTCTTTAGACGTAAATAAACGAAACGTAAATAAACAAACAGTTTCCGCTCTGCATTGGAATCTGAACTGTTCCATATTACTTGGATATAGCAATATTATTCCCATAGTCAAGCAACGAACAGAAAACACCACAGTGAATTGGGTTGCCTAATTTATTATGTAAATTGAGCCTGGAAAGAAAACTAACAAGAGATGAACAGCCTACATGACTTCACGAAATTTCGTTTCATCACAGTAATTATCAAGCGATTATAATTCACACAGGTTTTCCTTCTTTGTTGCGTGCATTGCATTCTTAAGTAAGAAATTCAAGGGTAACGTTTACGTAGCTGTGAACTATTCTCAGCTTACGAAATTGTGTACAAGAGAAAGATAAACCTTGAACATGTAAAGCAATCTAGATTTGTAAAGTGAATCAGAGGTGTCTAATTGGAGTAAATTCTTACCTCACAGCCAGAAATATAAAGGTAATTTACTCGATATGTATTTTACGTAAATTTCATGACGTAGAAACAGTTTTTAAAGTCTTGTTGACCTTTCTCACTACTCCAAGGCCCATTTCGTCACATTTAAAGTGTTCTATTTCAATGGGGTTACGAAGTATAGATTTCACACAGAAAATGTAGCAACCTTACTTATTACTTCGCTTCATAGCATGCAAATGACTAATGGCAAGGTGAAGTGCCCAGGAAAAACAAATATGCCTTCGAAACGTACTTGAGCTATTTCCTATCCATTTGTCCATTGAAATTGGTATTCAGAATATTCTTTCATATTTTCAATTTTGAGTAATGAAAAGTTTAACTATTCTGCTACAGGTCTTAACACTTTTCAATGACATAAGCTTTCTCAATTTTTTGTCATTTAGCGTCACTTTTCTGCCACTTTTGGCTAATCGCGACTATGAGGATGAGTGATGATATTAGGAAATTGATGAACATCCATGCCCTGGCCGGAATTCGAACTCGAGACCTGTGGCGCCGTATCGCGCTGTGCTTACCAAGGCCGCCTGTGCGTTATTTTCTCAGTGGGAGGGGAAGCAGTGTTTAAAGTGGGAGAAAAGTTGGGTGATGCTTTTACCTAGTTAAAAGAATTATCGTAAAGCATCAACAACATTTGGACAATTTGCAAAGGCACTTAATTTGCTGTCTTTCACGGCACGCATCGTCCATGTTTTCAAGCAACAATTTCAAAATTTAAATTATATGAAGTCTTTGTAGATATCTTAGAGGGGCAAACGTCCCCCTGGCTCCCGTCTGCGGACGCTCTTGGTGCTAATCATTACGCCAGGTGCAAGGATTCTCCCCTGGAGCGTTATTTGGTTGGTCTATTGACCCTCGGCTTCACACTCAGTAACCCTTCGGAGTTTGGAAGTCCTCGTCCCAGGGTTTGGGTAATCCGGCTGCTTCAGTTCTCAATGAAAGGTCCGTTGTAATTCTGGGTTCTCAATCTACTTATAGATCTTGACCTAGATCCTACAAGCAATGGGCAATCCTTCTTCCCACTAGGTTCCGTCGATATCCAGTTAAGTATCCAACTTCCTTTTCTTTCTCCAGCTTCTGACCAGAGAACTGAAGATTCTTCCCTGACCACGGAATAAGAAACGGTGTACCTTGACCTGGGTTAGAAACGTTGTCTACCAACAGTCTACCGGCCGATCCCAAAATTACCGGCATATCTCAGGACAATCACAATTCTCTCAACTGTATCTCCTGACCAGGAGCATAGAACAGAGAGAATATACACCTTCTGACCAGAAGAGCTAAGTAACTGTCCTAAGGTGATCACAGAATGAACTAATTTCTAATATCGAAGTGGATACAAAAGCAGAAGTTCAGGTCATTAAAGAAAATAATGTTATACGAGTTCTGCGTTTATCAGGGTTTCGAGTACAAAAGGCCGCGAGTCACCGAGCTTCGCTGCTTATATCTGATTCCTGAGTGCCGCGATGGATTTTAATACATCTATCTTTATATATTTATTACATCACCATAAAATACAAATTAATAAAGTATCAATGAGGAACATAATTAGTTACACGTACAAATTATTACTTTTACCCTTTTGTGATTATTAAATATACAATGGAATTTAAACATTATACACTGTACTTAATTTGACCAAAGAGTATGGCTTCATTCAGCTCCCCTCTTCTCCATGCAACGGCCTAGCGATATGCTAACAAAGAAAGATAAAAAAAATGCAACATGAAAAATGTTAAGTAAAAAAATACATACAGTTTCTTTGCGCGGGCATAACTTTATTTTGCGTCCACGTAGCTAAATTCTTAAAATAATGTCCTGCAGCCAAAGAATCATGGATTATTATGATACAAGTCTAATTACTGTCCGCCAAGCGACACGACAGATATCGAACGGGAAAGACAGCAGCCTAATCTCTCGTCTTTTTTCCCGTGACATCGTTTTCGTAAGATCGTAGCTGCCTGGTGCTTACACCATAACGGTAGCTTTCCTGCATTGTTGCTACATAAAAACAACTTCCAACTCGGCTTGCTGGCAGAATGAACAAACTCTTGGAACTTATAACTTACGCCAGGATGTATAGTTTATATACGAGGCGTGTTCCACATTACTAGGTAATCAACTATTAACATATAAAAGTATATATATATATATATATATATATATATATATATATATATATATATATATATATATATACACAAAAAATATTGAGATAATATATGTTTGTGACGTGGACACTGCCTCATGTTACACAAGGAGGCCGGCGGATATCATAATGAGTTTAGAAAAACAACAAACTATTCTGAGCCAGTTTTCGAACCTTTGACCTCATGCAGCTATGCAGCGCACTAATACATATGGTTTGCCAAAGAAATTTGTTTCATATAAATAAATTCCCATAAAATACAATTTCCTGTGGCTTCTTCTCTACAATAAAATAACTTTAATGGTTCCCATAAGCTAATTAATGTAGCCTTTAATTTTGTAATAGCATATCATATCATGCGAAATTAATTTACTGGTTTCTAACACAAGAATTTGTAGATATCGTGTACCAAACTTTTCGCACATGACTAACATTATTTCGTAAAATACTGGCTGTTGTGTTCCATTGAGGGTAAATAATAACGGCTCTTTCGTTTGCTTCCAGTATTGTGTATTCTAAATTTTGCATCAGATAACTTTGGAATAGTTTCCTAAAATATGTAGGGATAAATTTGCTTGCATTATAGTCAAAGTTATAGATTCGTTTTAAGAAATGAACTTACTAGCTATATACACACAGGAGTTGGGAGTATCATAAATATTTCTTATACTGTACTTAGACAAAGATCGAATACGAGAAAAGGGTCGTCTACATACATACATACATATACAGGGTGATTCTAAAGGTATAGTACAAACGAAAACCACAGATACCTCCCATGAAATAGAGACGAAAGTTCCCCTTCCAGTTTGCCGAGAGATGCCTCCGTGAGGAGCTAGACAACGCCGAAAACGTGTGAAAATGAACTTCACACCTCTGTACAGCCAGTACCAGTGAAGATAGAAAGGCGGAACAAACGAAGTCAAAAGGAACACCAAAGTCGCCCATCCGAAAACACTAGGCGGCAGCTGCGCAACGCATGCGCATGGGGTTCCACAAAGGAAATAGGAGTGTCCCGCAAGACAAGTGAAGGGAAAGGGTAGCGATCGACAACGGTAGGTACAAATGAAGCTATGAAGCATGAAGTAACAATTGCACAGCGGGAAACAAACACCATGACTGAAGCAGTGCAGTCGAGAAAAGTAGTGCGGGGTTGCAGAACCACGGGAGGACGACGGAGGATGTAAAAAGACACCGAGAATGCAAGCAAAGTGGTCCGTGACACTCGACAGGCAACAGACGCGTACATGGTTCGGGGCAGAAATGGCGGCGCTGGCGGTGCAGCGCAAGGGGAGTCCCCAAAACACAGTGGGGAGACACCGCAGCAAGAACAAAGCACGGTGCAACAAAAGAGAAAGAGGACCGGACGGGGAATGGTACCTGTCAAGGAGACAACAAATGCGGGACGAGGGATTCCCCGTAGCAGCACCAAGGGGATGTCACACAGAGGTCGTGCGCCAGCAGGACAAACACAGCAACTACGGGCACAGGAGGTTATTGCTAATGAAAGATGCACGTACAGATAGAACCACGTACCCCGTATTGACGTTGTAACAAACGTCGTAATGGGGCCCAATCAGCCTCTTAGAAATGAAGCCGGAGGCACATCGCTGGGTGGGAGCGGGCGAAAGGCTGCTGGAGTGTCGTACGGACCCCACCACTCCGTACGGTGAACGACACTAATGGACGAGGTCGGAATGTTTCCATCCCGATCACCAGGTCCACCGTTCCCAGACCTGACGCGGCTGCTTGCTTCCGAGCGCAACCCCAGCGGAACAACTCGAGTCCCTCCTCGGCCGCAGCCTTCCGCTCGGAAACCAAGCGTGGCCTGACACCACCGCAGCCGCACACTGCCGCGTGGGTGTGAGACCGGGCCGATCAAGGCTGGACAGATAAACTGCGTGGGACAATCGTGTAATGAAGCTACGTGGGGGTATGCACGTCTGTCCAACTGCTGGGTTACCCCACATTGGTGTACACAAACACCACACGATCGTACGTAGTGCTCCCCGTCGGCTCGAGCAAGACGGACGAAGTACGTGTTGTGGGTGAATGGGGCAAGAATGAAGGACGCTACATGTGTTCCACGATGACAAGGCCCCAGAGTACATGGCCCCACCTGACGGCAGTGGTCAGGTAGTGAAGAGCACAGGCACGGGTGGCTCAGGAACGTCAGCTGATTGTACCACAGCGCCGTGCGGACGTGTGGGCTGATTGGAAGTGCAGCGTCAGGGAGCGTGTCAGTGAAAGAGCCGGTGCGGTGGTGGTGTGCTTGACGTACGACAATTGAGTACGTTGTTTCGAAGCCGTTGTGACCAGTGTGTGTGTGTGTGCCACCTGTCCACTGCAGTACAGTATTCCATAATTGGCACTATCCTCACCGTACCATGGAACGCTACACATTTGTACAACTGAGGGACATGCATTTTGTCTACGGCCTTGCAGATGGCAATGGCCGAGCAGCTGCACGCCTTCATCGCGGACGGTATCCGGAGAGGCGACAACCCGACAGCAGGTTGTTTTCGAACGTGCACCGTACCCTTGGTGAATCGGGTGTGTTACGTGCATGCCATCATGTCGGTCACCCAAGACATGTGCGCACCGCGGCGGTCGAGGAGGACGTACTTACTCGCGTGGACGACACACCGTCCACTAGCACCCGTAGCATTGCACGTCGTACAGTGGGAGTATCACAGTCGACAGTGTGGCGTGTCCTTCATGATGATCTGCTGTATCCCTATCATCCACAGCGAGTCCACGCGTTGCAGGCTGGGGATTACCCACGACGTGTGGAATTCTGTCAACGACTGTTGCAGTTTTGTACCGACGATCCCCGTTTTTTGCGCCATGTGCTTTTCACGGACGAGGCAACATTCACCCGTGAGGGCATCTTCAATTGCCGAAACAGCCATGTGTGGGATTATGAAAATCCACATGCAGCAGTCGAGGTGCACCATCAGACCCAGTTTGCAGTGAATATCTGGGCAGGTATCATCGATGAACAGGTTATCGGTCCATACCTGCTGCCACCACGTTTAAATGGCCGCCTCTATCGCACCTTTCTTGCATCACTCCTTCCAGAGCTGCTAGAACATGTACCCCTCAACGTGCGACATCGTATGTGGTTTCAATTGGATGGAGCGCCTGCACATTTTGATGGCACAGTGCGAACCCTTTTGCACCATACCTACCCACAGCGCTGGATCGGCAGAGAGGGCCCCGTCCCCTGGCCCGCCCGTTCGCCTGACCTCACACCAATGGATTTCTCCTTGTGGGGCCATGTGAAAACACTCGTCTACGAGACCCCGGTGCCTGACAAGGAAACATTGGTAGCTCGGATACTTGCAGCATCGGCCGAGGTGTGTACCATGCCAGGGATTTTTGATAGGGTTCGCCAGAATTTCCTGCGACGCTGCAATGCCTGCATTGAATGTGGTGGTCGTCAATTTGAGCAACTTTTGTAACAACGTCAGTCCGGGGTACGACTACGTACTACGTACTATTCCTATCTGTAAGTGCACCTTTGCGTGGCAATAAACCTCATGTGCCCGTAGTTGCTGTGTTTGTCCTGCTGGCGCACGACTTCTGTGTGACATCCCCTCGGTGCTGCTACGGGGAATCCCTCGTCCCGCATTTGTTGTCTCCTTGACAGGTACCATTCCCCGTCCGGTCCTCTTTCTCTTTTGTTGAACCGTGCTTTGTTCTCGCTGCGGTGTCTCCCCACTGTGTTTGGGGACTCCCCACGCGCTGCATGTGTTTGTTTCCCGCTGTGCAATTGTTATTTCATGCTTCATTGCTTCTTTTGTCCCTATCGTTGTCGATCGCTACCCTTTCCCTTCACTTGTCTTGCGGGACACTCCTATTTCCTTTGTGGAACCCCATGCGCATGCGTTGCGCAGCTGCCGCCTAGTGTTTTTCGGATGGGCGACTTTGGTGTTCCTTTTGACTTCGTTTGTTCCGCCTTTCTATCTTCACTGGTACTGGCTGTACAGAGGTGTGAAGTTCATTTTCACACGTTTTCGGCGTTGTCTAGCTCCTCACGGAGGCATCTCTCGGCAAAGTGGAAGAGGAACTTTCGTCTCTATTTCATGGGAGGTATCTGTGGTTTTCGTTTGTACTATACCTTTAGAATCACCCTGTATATGTATATATATATATATATATATATATATATATATATATATATATATATATATATATATATATATATATATATACATATATATATATATATATATACACACACACACACACACACGCACGCACGCACGTGCGCGCACGCACACACATTTGATTTGATTAATTTTGATTTGGTGTTTTAGTTTACTTTATGCACAAAAAGGCTAATCGGGACTGGACCTACAGCTTTAAGTGGGATCCCAACAATTGCGTGCCTCCACCGAGTATCGAACCCGGGACCTCTTGATTACAAGACAACTACTCTATCACTGAGGAAGACACACACACACACACCAACACACACATGTGTATATATATATTTATATATTTTTATTGATATATATGGAGTGCTATTTTTCTGGCAGTACGAATAGTACGCCATACCGTCACCTTATCGGGGATAAAAATAATAATAATGTTTAATTTTAACAAAGTAAATGAGTGTGTAACTACATGACTACACGATAATTTATGAACATACCACATAATTCTAAATAGTTCTTACATGAACAACCGCAAAATAAAAAATTCCAAAAGGTTATCAAAATCGAACAGCTGCTTCCTTAAGTTAGACATGTTGACATCATGTTTACATGACATGATAAGAAGAACTGCTTAATAGATAGAAAATGAGAGATGAAAGAAGCGGTAGAGAGTGAGAGAAAGAATGAGAATTAGAGAAGCGACGCAAAAACACAGAAAGAGAGAGAGAGATAAAGAGTAGGATTGGCAAGGGTAACATAAATGAAAGACAAAAGGAAATAATGAAACAGGATAAACGCACACACAACCTCAGACACACACAGAGAGGGGGAAGCGAAAAAAGTAGAAAGATATAGGGAAGCGAAAGAGAGAAAAATAGAGAAATGAGAAAGAAATATAGAAGCCAGAGAATGAATATAGCAAGGAATCAAGGTGCGTAGACCGCTAGTTTCCCCCGCTCTTGAAAGTCTGGTCATAACTCGCCTTTTTACCAGGCCCGTGTTTACAGCCCCGGTAGGGTCTGTGTAACGTTACGAGGATGAGACTTCTCAGAGTGTCTGCTATTTCAAACACTGTATATCATTCAACGCTGTTGTATGATTTTTTTAAAACAAAACACATATTTAAGAGCATCGCAATACAACTTACACAGAATACATGAATGTGATGGTGCACAGAAAAAATATAAGTAATCAAAATCACAAATTTACCCACGGTTACTGCTGGAAAGAATTGGAAAAAGAGCAGCACGGGATCCAATTCATGGTATTTGTCCTTTTAATTTTTGGATCCTGCGGTTCAAATATAGAATTCGAAAGAAAATATTTTTTTCCTTGACAAAACACGAAGTACTTTCCGTTGTTTTGTATTTACCATTTTTTTTATTGAACAGACGAATGATAACACTAATCAAGATGTTTGTTCTCGATCTGACAAACACTTACTCAGAACATTTTTCCTAGCAATCTTGCCTTCACACTAAGGATGGCCAAAAAATATCCGGATTCCGAAAAATTGAAAATCTCCATTCCAAAATTTTACTATCTGAATTTCGGGGATAGAGGTTTATAACCACTTTCCATTTTTCAGGTCAAATTTATTAATGAAGCTCTCAGTGTGCTGTACTTTAAGTATCGTCTTCATCATTTCAAGACCATATGCTCCGTACCTGGAGGTATCGTCTTCATCATTTCAAGATCATATGCTCCGTAAGTAAAATTAAAGTGCTCCCATGTGCTTTACACAACACCATGAATGCGTATAGGGGGTGTGAAGTTAGGACTCCACACTATCTTGACCACGGCCGAAGGTGGGGCTGATGTGATCAGCACCATGCCCCTGGTCGCTTTAATCCCCCGGAGTTTCCTCCAGGTACCCACCCACTTTATACTATGCTTGCTGGCCGACGGAGATGCTTGAACATGTGCAAGAAATCCCGGTTGTCCCCCACCGGGGATCGAACCCGAGTCTCCCGCATGGTAGACATATCATATACTCCGTAAAAAAAAAGTCCGCATTTGGCAATCCCCACTACACAAGTCTTGCAAGAACACTGTTATCGTCACTAACATATCGTTCTTCATGCTCTTCTTTGCTGTAATTCTTACTAATTCGGATTTTAAATTACATTCGTAACACACTGGTATAAAAAGAAAAATAGGAACCTGAAATTTGTCTTTTAGTAGCATTTGCTCGGAACTTCTCATCGGACGGAAATATAAGGTAAGCAATATGGGTATTTTTCGTTTTCTTAATATATACTTGCTCTTGCAGCACAGTGAGACATTATTTATTGTCACCCAGACACTACAATATGAATCGCATAAAAAAATTACTGGAAATACACGAATACAAGTGCAAGGAAAGAACAGAGAAACAACTTTCCCCAGCGATCTGCCATCCCTATGACGTCACAGTTTTACAACCACCTCGGCTTGATCAAAAGGGTCGTTATGAACAGACCTTCCAAAGCAGGCGGCAAACAAGTCAACGGACCTTGGCAAGGAATAGTGTATTGAGAGAGAAAGAGAGACACACATACACACACACACATAGAGAGAGTCCAAATGAATGAAGCGATAGAGGAAGAAATATTGAAAATATAAGAACGCGAGAGGAAGAAAAGAGAAGTTTAAGAGAAAATCAGATAGAGAGGCAGAGGAAAAAAGCAAGTAGCAGAATATTGATAGTGAGAAAAATTAAAGAAGAAACAGATAACAATGGGAGCGAAAACTTGGAAAAAGAAATGATAAAGAAGAAAGGAAGTAATCACAAACAAATAGATACTGCAACTAAGAAATGGTCAAAATCTAGATAGAACATGCAAGGAAAGAAGGAGACACAGGAGTTGGCAATATTTGCTTATTACAGGGATGGCTAAACGTCTCCTTCATTGAGCCTCCCTCCAAAGGCCTTGAGTTCTTTAGAAAAACACAATAATAAACCAATTTGAAGAGTACAGGAACCTTTCTTTCATAAAGTAAAAAGCACTGTGTGCTTAATAATATATATGGATGGATAAATAGTTGTAGCCTAAGTGCAGTCGTTCGATATTTTCTTCTTACAGTAAACCTGAGTAGCCCTCCAAAGCAAATGGGAGGCTTAACGTTGGAGGGCTGATGGTACTTTTCAAAGAGGAGTGGGAAGGGAGAGAAACGCTGCTGAACTCCAAGCATGATTGGATTCTTTTTGTCTGAGGAACGTCTATAAAGTATGCAGACTGTCCTTGTATTAGGGAAATGGGGAGGGGTAAGGTTAAAATTGTATGTCGAAGCTGTTTATAATCTACTAACAGGATCTAAACACTGAGACAATATTTTTTCAGTGCTTAATAATAATTTTTCACGAGGCAGAGGAAAAGTATTCGGACTCAAGTATTCTAATTGTATAGGACCCCAATGCAAGAATTAGAATGATGATTCTAGGTGTGTGTGTGGACATTGTCGAGGAGGTACATCGAAGGATGGCTGGATTTTTCATACCAGGGAAGGCAAAAGACTCGTAGGTGAAAGCGGATGAGAGGACGTTATTGGACTTCTTGGTCTGAGAGGACAGGGAGGGAATTTTTACATACAACACTGCAAGTGTTCTATCGTTTGTTTGCTTGATTTGTTCTTCTGAGTCCACTTTATGCACAGAAAGGCTAATCCTGACTGGACCTACAGAACGGTGCTATGGTAATAAACCATTTTCTAATTCCCAAAGTCCTAAAGCAAAGCATAGCAGATGTTCTTGTGGATGTGAGAACTGAAAGCAATTTAGTAGTAACTCTGGACTACGGTGGTGGCGAAGCGACTATGACAGGCGACTTCAGCTCCTAAGCAGTGCGGAGGCGTCAATAGAAGGATGAAGGCCAGTCTAGCTGGATATTTTAGCGCCCATAACAGGATCGTAATGTGATCTTATCCCCCGCACTAACATTTTATGTACGTCCTTCTATATGTTCTTCTTATGCGATGGTTTGTGATATTTACATCCTACAAGTTTTGAAATGAGCAATAAAAGAAAATCTCATTGCAAGTAATATGGGTTAAACTGTATTTCAAGATTTGAAAACAATTTACCGAATCCAAGGATATTTCTGTCATGTGTTAGCGTCTAAACAACATTTTTTAAAACTCAGTATTGATACTATACTTTGGGGAAAAGAAAATTTCAAGTGTGACTTAATATTTTTTTAAAAAAGAGCTTTGAATGGCACCCTAGGCTTCAGCCTCTCCAACCTATCCCTCGCTACTTGCCTGATGAATTGTACATAAAATTCTCCGAAATTTTAAAAGAAAACATATCAGAACCAATGTTAAATCAAATGTTGGAATTATTAACTCAGGGGAAGAAGCTGTAAAATATATATTATATTATTAATGGAAAATAATCTAGGTCCATACTTTATCCTTGCAACATCCTAGACGGGTGCCATTTTGAGATATTTGCGTTTCATGTACACAGAAGCCCTCTACTGAAACTCTATAGGCACTAAAAATTCCTAGATTAACTATAAATTCGTATAAATGCTTAAATGGCCTATAAATTCCTATCATGACTAAAAGTCCTATTTTGGCTTGGAAAAGGCTTTTTAAGCCATTCTATTAAGAACGACACTTAATTTCCACCACAAAGGTTTGAGACAATTAAACTTTGACACCTTGAACGAATCCGAGTGGCAAAAGAGATAATTCAACAGCAAGGGATGTCAACGTCTGTCCAAATATCCGCCATCTTCCAGCTTGCATCACGAAATTGAAAAATGTGGAGCGAACTGACTGAATGAGGCGTTCTCGTTTGTTACACGATGCACGTCCCAGGCAATGAAAGGGGCCGTAGGTGTAGAATGCCAAACAAAAAATGCGGGCTGTTTTCGGACGGAATTCTAGCTAGAGAATCATTGAGTTGTTACGCGTAAAACAGGGCCGGCATTCATCCCGGCCTCTAACAGAGAATGAGAGGGCAGGAAGATTCCAAGAATATGGAATTGGTTGTTTGGCTGTTCCGAGTCCCGGTTGTGACTAGTACGAAAGGCAAACCTTCAAGTGACCAATCACTTCTCCTCTTTCCTCCATTGACACAACAGTTTAGTTGAAAGAGGAGAGTTTGCGCCGGAAACTACAACTGCCGTAGTATACATGCTGTTCATCATAGAGAGAATACTACTGCAAACCTGCCTGCGGTTTGAGTTTTGAGGTTGAGTTTTCTAGCACACTTTATACTCAGATAGACTAATCGGTACTTGACCTACAGTTTAAAGTGGGATCCGAACAACTATGTGTCTCCAACGAATATCGAACCTACGACCCCTTCGTTACAATGCAACGACCTTACCAGTGGAGTCCCAAACCCCCTTGGGATTCAGGAGCATTTGGATTTATGAAGTTTGCACCAATAACATCCTCTGACATGGAGAGAAAGTTCTCTATAACACTTCTGGGTTGTAACGATCACATTGAAAGTTAATGGGATTGTTACAACCCAGAAGTGTCCGTGACTGTACAAGTGCCTGCTCACGGACGACTGGAAGAACTTCACCACGGAGAAAATTGCTGGTGCAGTGCTTCAAAATATGATGAAGTTCTTACATTGGACAAATTTTACATTTCTATAATCAAAGAATATTGCACTAAAATTAGTAACTTTTGTATACGAATTGAATCTAAAAACCAGTAATTTCATAAAATTATTACTAATTAATATTTATGCCTGTTCATTATTTTAAGCACCTCAAAAATATTAAAATTCAATTTATAAAGTCCTAAATCCCTCTCTCTTGGCACCTAAAAATCCGTTCCCTAATTATTACTGCATGATGAGGGCGGCCAAACATATGATACAGGATGGGCGAGACATAAAGAAATCACCAAAGAGGGGATGATGTAATGAAAAGTTCAAATTCAGGAAAAATAATGACCGGGACATAGATTTTTGTACAATGTCAGCAACGAAATAAAAGGATTGACGTATGGGACAGACCGCAAATTATATGCTACACTATTACAAAGAAAGGGAAAAATTGGAGTAAGGAAGAGATAAAGGAGACCATGCAACAGCGAAGGGAATCTAAGAGGGAGGTCATTTTAATACAATAATGGGAGAAAATGATGTAGATATAAATGTAGTCCGAAAATGACGTTCCTAATTGCGTACTCTCGTACAAATTCTAGATGAAGAACTAACCGACAGTGAATATCACTACCAATTCACTCTCTCAAAGCAGAAAGGCACCAGGTACAGATTGCTTACGAGGTCATAAATACAAACTCCAAGATGGCGTAACGGGCAGGAAAATCATAAAGAGGCTCTTTCAGCAAAGGATGTTTCCGGAGAAATGGTCTCACATCATCATTTGTTCGATTTCCAAGGGGTAGGGACAAGGGCAAAGTTAATAATTTCATGAATGAGGGCCCTCATTAGGTTGAGTAAAGTTTACTGCAGACTTCATACAGCCAGCTATGAAAATGGTGTGTATTTTCAGGCAAGATTTCAAAAACATTTAGAGAATATAGACAATTGGCAATTCCATGTGAAATCAACCAATGAAAAGATACTTTTCAACCTAACACGTTTTGATTAATTTGGAATTTGGCATACTGAAAGTGCTACCTGAGGTAGGAAAATATACAAAGTTGAAGATCCACATCTTTTTTTTCCTGAAATGACAGGAGTGCATAATATGACAGTTCGCTATTTTTTTCAGCATCTTGTTAATTTTAAATTGCAACATTTTGGCAATCAGAACACTTACAGAAGTGTATCAGACTGCGTTGGAAAGGTCTTGAAGTGCTCTTTCATACAAAATATTACATGCATATGTCAGGGTAAAAACAATTGAAGGCGGTATATAGAAATTTTTGTAGCAATTTTCTCAAAAACGTGTCTATTAACTTATTATTTACGAGTATGTTTCATACACTATTAATCAACAACTGTACAGCATTTTAAAATAAGATGCCAATGGGATTTGGAGTTAGGTTTGGTTAGGGTAGGGTCATGGTGGAAAGACACTAACAGGTAGATGCAGGCTCATGGCTCTCAGCGGAACGTCAAAGCCCTGACGTCATTTGAGGGACTAAAAGACAACACAGGATCTATTTCAGAAGGTGACAAGCGCTGCTCCCGGTTGTTCTGTTGTGTATTACACTGAATTAGAGAAGTGTATGTTTTCTACGTTCATTTCGAGATTGTAAATATATTGCGAAAGCGAAAATGCATAAATGTGCCCTTCATTTGTCTATAGTCTGGAAGAGCACAAACAAAAGGCTGCGTGCGCTTATGGTTAAAAATGTATACCACGGGCGCACAAAATCCATGGCGATGTTGCCACGTTGTGTCAACTGTGTTTGCCTTTCAAGAGACCCCGGCTGGGATCCCTTGAAAGAACGCGGAAAACGGGCAACGTATCGCCGCAAAAGGACGGATACACCAGCAGACCCCAGAGACATAGTCGAAAGTGTCTAACGAATGGAACCTAACCTAACCTAACATGAAACTTTGTTATAATAAACATTGTAATACTTCTTGATATTTGACTTTTTTATGCAATTAAATGATCCTCTACAAAGACCAGCCATTACACAATAGTAGTTGTGGCATCGCAGCTTTGGATGTTGTGCGCTCGTGGCAACTTTCATATACCACAAGCCCAAACTTTCACATTTTTGTGCGCTAGTGGACCGCACCCCCTTCATTTCTGGCTGTAGTAATCGTTACAGAAAACCAAAAGGAACAAATGTCGAGTGCGGATTATTTTCCTGTCAGTTTCAAGGCTGACACCAATGCAAAAGTACGTAACAACAATCCATCAACCCCTTGACAACGAACCTTCTTCTGTCAAGAGTAGTAGCCTTTAGTTTCCAGATTTGAGAGTAGTGAATTACTGCCTTCGATTTGGAAGATGAGAGAAAACTAGTGATAATTTATAAGTGGATGAGGTAGGGGATAGGTAGTGAAATAAACGAAAACTTCAGGATTAAAATTTTCCAGGTTGCACAACGACTGAACGAGGTTCAATTCTTGAATAAAAATATCTTTTGAGGTTTTTCGCATGCTACTGAATTACATCAAACCGTTCCATTTACCACGTAATTTCTCTCATCGAAAAAGTTTTTGCTTTCGTTTCAGGTTTACATGTACAATAACAAGACTGTATAATGTTGCACGTAGTTGGTGACACTAACGGGCATGGATGATTTTTCTGTTCTCTGTCTCTTTCTCTCGCACTCACTAACAAGCTATATATGTGTGTGTATGTGTGTGTGTGTGTGTGTGTGCGTGCGTGTGCGTGTATGCATGTGTGCATTTGGGACCAAATAAAAATGCAGCCTCAAAAATGGCCAAAGTTGTAGAGAACTTTGAAAATGCTACAGATAAATTTAAGATCATACAAATCTTCAACTCATCTTCAATCAGAAAAAGAGTTGCCTCAATGATCCGAACGACGTATTAGAAAATAGTTTTAGAGTCTTTGACTGACCTTGTTAGTTCAATCGAGGTGTCTTGCGCATCAAAGTCTCGAAATCTGTACTCAGAAAAAAAAATTACTTACGATAATTTCTCGGATTTTTTTAAAGACAAAAGTCAAAATTTGCCCCTTATTTGCCCAACATTTTTGAATGCAATGACTGTATCTTCTACTTGTTTTCAGTCTCATAAATAAATATAAATATATTACGTATAACAGTTTCTTATTTTGTTCAAATTAATATTGCTCATGTAATTTATTACAGAATAGCAGATCTAAATGCTAATTTTCGAGATCAACATGAAAAATGTTTTATAGTATTAACAGATACGCTATGTTTCCTACAATTTCTGTTTCAGTTTATGCACAGATTGGCTAATTGGAATTGGACTTACAGTTTAAAGTGGTATCCGAACCACCCTCAATGTGGCTCGACGGGATATCGAACCCGGAACCCATTGATTACAAGGCGGCAACGTTACAACTACGCCAGCGCGGAGGTGCCGAACATACAATTTCTTACGAAACTGACTTGCACTGTTTTATATGAAAAAAAATTTTTCACTTCGACTTTGCCTAGTGTATTCCAAATATTTATTTCTTAATTATTTTAATCTACGATGGAATTAACCTAAAATAAAGGAAAGTGACGACTAAAAGAAATCGGGGCCTCTGATTGACTCCTGACCTTTAATGTAATTGCCAATACCTTTGCCTTCCGAATCGCATAACATGCTTACAGTAGCATGCCCGTGTTTATATCTACAGGGACTAAATCTTGAATCTCTTATCCTAAATAACTTTGTTAAAATGATAATGCAAGAATGAATTATCCCCCTTCCTCTGCATGTTTGTATTCCTGCCTAAGAAGTCCACGATGTGAGGACAGAGATGTTGAGAAGCACTGAAATGGGAAAAAATGCTTTTAAAATGTAAGAGAGCTGGTAAGAATTGTGTCAGCGTAGGGTTAAAATGTGTTTTTTCATCTTTAAAATTTCATATCGCTTTTCTGCCACTATTGGCTACGGTGATGATGAATTATGAGTTGCACCCACAAAGGTATACTCATACCCTGGACCTGGCGTCAGCACATTGACTATTTGCACCCGTTCTTTAATAAGGGGAAAGACCCTTAGACTAAAACAGGGCCTTAGCGAAGAACAAAACTTCGTTTTTAAACTACCCCACTTTCTAAAAGTACAGCCGAGTCAAATACTACACTGAAGTCTGAAGACTAAACGTACCATAGTTAATTAAATGCTGAAGGTGTGAAGGGGAACTGCGCACACAGGACAAGTTACACAACACTCAACCGCACAGTTGATTATAGTGCAGGAGGCCTTAAGAAGATCGCTTCGCGGGCTTGCAGCAGACGACAATATGGGAGTGTGTCTGCGAGAACCAATCAGGTCCCCGAATGAGCGAGCCCGGTTGCCACAGCTAGCTCGCTGCACCCTTCTGGAAGGGTGAGTGACCTCTGCCTCTTGCTACCTCGGCCTGTTTGTTCAGCTGAGGAGCAGACGACTCGAGAGTATCGGCAAAGTGTGCGAGCGACGTCTGCTGTTAGCCCGCGAAACGCTCTTTCTAAGGCCTCCCGCACTATAAGTTGCGTGTGAGTCTATACGTCAGAGCCCCGCCAGTCCGCAAAATGCTTGATAATTGGATGTCCTTTGCAAGGGTCACTACTTACACCGCAAACAGGAAATCAAATCCGGATCCTTTGGTAACTAGGTCGCCTTTGCACCACTCAAAACCACCGAAATGTCTTAGTATGGCTAATAGAAGGCACAGGACGACTTATATTAAGATGTAATTAGTAAGGAATACTTTTGACAGTAAGATGAATTTAATGAAGGATTTTCATGTAAATACATATTTATGTATGAAGCTGAAAACAGTTATATTTTATATTATCTTTGCACATCATAGCAAAAAGACTCAAAAAATTCAGTTATTATTTTCCACATTTGTACATATATTAGGTTTTGGCTCATATTTTATATATTCTTACATATTATTTCAATATTTCAGAACATTTCTCAACATATACTCCATATTCGCTCAATAACTACATGTCCCCATGTGACTGAATGATTTGGGTGACTTTCTTGCGAATAACCGACAAATTTCAAACACACTCTTATTTCTTCTTGTGATACTGAACGCAGGTTTAATCAACAAAAATCCATCTTAAGAGACAACAGAAGAAAATTCACGTTCGAATATTTAGTAATTTTATTTTGCAATAATTACCGTGGAATTTGTCTACTCTCAACAACATATAAAAT
This sequence comes from Lepisma saccharinum, assembly GCF_977018435.1. Classification (NCBI taxonomy): domain Eukaryota; kingdom Metazoa; phylum Arthropoda; class Insecta; order Zygentoma; family Lepismatidae; genus Lepisma; species Lepisma saccharinum. Next base: position 46,085,850 of record NC_139254.1, on the reverse strand, counting down.
ATTATCTAACATTCTTTTAACAAGACTAACCCCATATGCTAATAAAATTATAGGTGATTATCAATGTGGATTTAAACGTAACAGATCAACTACAGATCAAAATTTTCACATCAGACAGACACTTGAAAAAAAGTGGGAATATAATCAAAATGTCCATCAGCAATTCATTGATTTCAAAAAAGCATATGATTCAGTCAAAAGAGATAAATTATATAATATATTAGTAGAGTTTGGAATACCTAAGAAGCTTCTTAGTATGATAAAAATATGCACCAGTGAAACAGAAAGTAAAATTCGTGTGGGTACTAATGTGTCTGACAAATTTACAATTCATGATGGGTTAAAACAAGGAGATGCATTATCTCCATTGCTCTTTAATTTTGCCTTAGAATATGCTGTTAGGAAGGTAAAAGAAACTAACGAAGGTCTAAAATTAAATGGTGTGACTCAGTTGTTAGCATACGCAGATGATGTAGACCTACTGGGGGATGATGTGAATACAATTAAGAATAATGCTAAAATATTTTTCAAAACTGCTAAAGAGATAGGTTTGGAAGTTAACAAAGAGAAAACTAAATATATGCTTACAGGCCGAAACCAAGTGTTAGGTAATAATCAAAATCTAATTATTGATAACAACTCGTTTGAACCAGTTTCCAAATTCAAATATTTAGGAGTAATATTAACAAATGAAAATTATATTAAAGAGGAAATAAAAAGTAGGCTTAATTCAGGAAATGCATGTTACTTCTCTGTTCATAAACGTTTGTCTTCTCGTTTAATATCTAAGAAACTAAAAGTTAAAATATACAAAACAGTAATTTTGCCTGTAGTATTATATGGATGTGAAACTTGGTGCCTTACATTGAAAGAGGAACATAAATTGAGAGTATTTGAAAATAAGATCCTTAGGAAAATCTTCGGACCTAAAAGGGACGAGGAGACAGGTGAGTAGAGAAGGTTACATAATTTAGAACTACATAATTTGTATTCATGTCCAGATATTATTAGAATAATTAAATCAAGAAGACTTAAGTGGGCAGGTCATGTGGCACGAATGGGAGAGGAAAGAGGAGTTTACAGGATTCTTGTTGGGAAACCTGATGGTAAGAGACCTGTAGGAAGGCCAAGACGAAGATGGAGGGACAACGTTGAGATGGACCTAAAGGAAATTAGTAGGGATGGAAAAGAGTATATAGAACTGGCTCAAGATAGGGAAAGATGGAAGGCCTGTGTTGCTGCAGCCATGAACCTTCGGGTTTAAGAAGGCTAGGGAGTTAGTTAGTTAGTTTATTATTTTGGAAACAGATAATGAAAACACAATTTGTGGTGTTTTGCAATTAAGGTCAATGTAAGCGTACTGTATTTCATGTATCTCGTGTAGTGTCTTAGATTATTAAAAAAGGTACATTTTTGCATTCTCGTGAAAGTAACTAAATATATAATTTCATATTTAGCACATTTTTACTACACATAAATCCGTTCCCTGTTAACGACTAACTAAAACAATTATACTCTAGAAAATATTTTGTGGTTAATTTTTAACTTTATAAGGTACATGCTTTCTTAAATATTCCCTCCATATTTTCAAAAAACTAATGGAATGTTTTTATTTACCGAAGAACGCTTCCCTGCTCTCCTGCCTACAGAAGAACGGGACCCTCTCCTGCAACGCAGATGACGTCATACGTCGGAAGGGAGAGTTTCCAGGACCGCGTTGCATCCACCTTCTTGTCTTTCCACCATGGGGGAGGGAGGGTATGGTAGATTAGTAGGGACATTGAATTTTCGCGACGTGCGAAATCGCGAAATGTAAAGAAACAAAAAAAAACATGCAATTTTGAACATTCTGCACGTAACTACACCCCAAATGATGAAATATGCATGAGTTTTATTCGCGAAGTAATGCGAAATGTGTGCTTTTCCACGAAATGAACGCTTTTCGCGAAATAATCGTGAAATATCATCACATTGAGTAGAAAACACGCAGAAACCGTCAATCGAGGTTGTGCGCGCAAACTATCGATTTGTAACGAAACGTCTGCCTAAAGTTTCCTACCACTTGAAGCTGAAGAACGTTTTATCTTCGATCACATCAGGAAGACGCTGCAAATTGGGATTTCCCATGCACATAATCTCAGTTCGAAAACTTCGCTCCCTGTCAAGCTGCATTCCTTTCTTCCCCCGAATGTCTACTCAACTTCCAGTTTCATTGAACTTGCTAGCTGTAGCAGCGATTAGATTAGTTTGTTCCCGCACATCAAGGGAAACAGTGGTGTCATTTGTGTTCAGTCATGAATGAATTTTGTTTATCATCATGTGATTTTCAACATGTGTTTGTGTATGTTCAGTAGTGATTATTTTATTTGTTGGACAGCAAGGATATCCTTTAAATACAGACAATGAATAAATCACTTGAGATATGCAATTTAGAAATGAAGTGATTTTGTGTTGATGTTTTCTTTTTGGTTGGACAGCTAAGTACTTGTGTATGTGTACAGTATATAAAAATGAAGTAGTTTATCAATTTATAACTCTTTTGTATGTTGTTTTCTCTCATAATGAAAAAGTGTGTGCCAATTTTTTTTTCCACCGCTGATCTAACATTTTATTTACCGCTCTCCTCAGTTTTTATTTAACATAAATTTGTCTCCCTATAGATTAGGTAATGCATGATAAAATATTTTGATAAACAGATTTTTGCAATTCCAATGTAAGAGTCTAACAAAAATGAAATACCATATAAACACAACATTTTTCCAACCGGTTTCTCTTTATCGATTTAATCAAACCATTGCACATTCTCATCTTCACGAATAACCAAAAATGGCAGAAAAGCTTTGTAAATTAAACGAAATCAATCATACTCAAAAGTGTTAGAAATGCGAAGTAAAAAGAACAACAAAAAATTTATGATAATGACATATAAATATTTACAGTTATTATTGCACTTAGTTTACTTCCAGAAGAGTCCAGAGTAAAATATTTTCAAGCTTACCTGAAATGTTTATAAGAGCTCAGAGAACAGAGTGCAACACTACATGGAGTGTGATGCCATTTATATTTCATTTCCTAAAGGTATTTCAAAATCTCGCTCCCCGCGGCCATGATGATTAGATATTATCAGTCTCAAGGTTGATGCGTGAGAATAATATACAAATATGTAAGTTCGTGTTAAAAATTATGCCTTTCCCAACATTCCCTACCATCGAAACACAGAGAAAACATTTCACAATCCTTTGTTAGCAGTTATCTTCACACATAAGCAGTCTTTCGCACATAGATACAGGGAAACATTTAATTTATTCGTGTAAAATTAGGCGGAAGTACGTCACATTGCATCTCATAAAGATTGCTATCCTGACTTACGTTTTTACGTGAATTGTCTTAAACAATATTCAGGGCCTCACAGATAACCTAGTGCTAGCCTCGTCGTCTTATATTCAAGTGGGACGGTCTTGATAGCCGGTGGAGGCACAGTGGATCCAACTTTAAACTGTAGGTCCAGTCCCGATTCACCTTATGAGTTTAAAGTAGGCTTAAAACAATAACAGTAATTTCAAATATTCTTCAGGCAACTCGATTTCTCTCATCCAAATTATCGAATAATGAATAGGGCTGAGCCGACCAAAGGTTTTCAGTGGCTAGAAAAGCGTGCAACAGCCCGTCTCAACATTTGTACTTTCTAAAAGTTCGTTCACCCTTTCTTGTGACAGATTAGGATAAAACTGGATAAAAACCCACCCTCCTGGGAACTGCTTAGTTAACGCTGTGGGAAATAAACCATTCATTGCCAAATCTTGCTTGAAGATTGTGGTAGGCAGTGTTGCCACATGAAGGGAAATTTCCCTTTTGCAGGGAAATTCGGACCGAAATTTTAGCCAAAAGGGAAAAGGGAGTTTTGATGAAAAATATCACAATTGCAGGGAAATTGTAAGGCCATCTGACTACATTACTACTGTTTATGTTAATTTCGAATTTCATATCCACATTTTTGTTATTTATTTATTTTGCTATTCCTACTTGTTTCTGCTCCTTTAAGTTTATTGTGATTTTATGCATCTTTGGATACATAGTAACGATGAGGATTAACAATTAAATGGATTCCTGAGCAGGATGCAAACCTGGGACATCTGGTCAGGAAGTGATGAAACTGAAATGTGAATTTCCTAAAAATGTTACTTATTCAAACGAATAACGAATTCAATGAATACTTAACTACGTACTACTACTGCTTCCACCACCACCACTAATAATGCTGCTACTACTACTACTAATTATTATTATTATTATTATTATTATATAATTTGCTTAGGTGAAGGGAAAAATTGCTCCAAAAAGGGAAATTTTGCCCCTTGGAAAGGGAACTTGTGCCCTTCAATTGTGGCAACACTGGTGGTAGTGGATGTTTTTAACCCTCGCCGCACTAATGCTGGGTCAGTTAGTTGCGGAGTTCTTGGAAAAGAGGGATGGAGGTCACTGTGAAATTAGCTTGGCTTTATCTACGTTCAAGCGGGAAGGAGAATCAGCAATTTATACTTATCCTCTTCACATCTCTCTTTCATGTGACTGCCAGTATCGGTCAATGAGGGTTATTTATTTCCGCCGAAAGCCGGCCCACGTGATGGAGTGGTTAGCACATTGCGCTACGACGCCAGGGTCCCGGATTCGAGGATGTTTGTGAGTGTCCATTCATCAATTTCATCACATCATCACTCACACCCATCTTCGCAAATTAGCCAAAAGCAGCACAAAAAGTGAAGTAATCAATTATTTCCGCCGAGATTAGATTGGGAACATACGGCTTTGAATGGCAGTACTAAGGAAGATAAGTTAATCGGGACTAGACCTAAAGTTTAAAGTAGGACCCGAACCTCTATGTGACTCCACTGAGTATCGAACCCGGGATCTATTCATTACAAGGCGACGGCGGTACCACTGCACCATCGGGGAGACCCCTCTAAAGATTTATGTACACGACTACTTAGAATAACGTAAAGAAGTAAAAAGTAAAAGTAAAGTGCTCCCCTGTGCTTAGCACCACGCCATGAAGGCGTATAGGGGGTGTGGGTGTAACGCCCCACACTTTCTTCATCCGGTCATGAGTGGGGTGATGAGATCAGCATCACGCCCCTGATCGCCTTTACCCCCCAGGGTTTCCCCCAGGTACCCATGTTATTCGACGCTGGGTGGGCGTTACCGACCGAGACACCGCGGCCACACTTAGAATAATGTACATAAAATATTTATCAGGAGCTTTACTTTTTATCTAATGGACGTACCATCATTCCTTTGTTATTCAATACATATTCAATTTTTTACTTCTTTGACATTAATTTCCTTGTCAGGACAGTTGTTTTTACACAAATTTTAGCGCTCTTAACTACAGGTAAGCTATAGGATAAATATTTGCTCTTTTATCTCTGATTTTATAGTGTCCTTTTACTCTTTATGCAATAACAATATTTTTTAGTCAATAAATAAAGAACAAAATACATATTAACGTTGTCTTTCCTCAGTTTCTTAATCTGTGGTTACATACAACAATACTCTATACACATAGGAGAAATTAAGTACTAATTAATTATTTACATATTATTACCAATCGACAAATAATTATATTAACGTATTAAATAGAAACACTTTTATTATTATATTTCTGAGACACTTGGCTCGGACTGGCTCCCCAAATATATTTCTAGATACGTGCCTAGTGATGTGACGAGTTAGTATGACTCGGTAACTAGCCTTTTTTATTTTATACTGGAATTATAAAGTATCGGTATCGGTGGCAAATGGTGGTATCGGCTCAACAACACATTTGTGGAAATATATGTAGAAAATTCATGTATATAAATGTTACTTATCAGAATGAACCCAATATCACTGGCGGCGATTAGAGGGCGAGGGGGAGTCAGTTACCCCTCCACTTTTCACAACTTTTTCCTCCGCACTATGCTAAACCTTATCTTCAAAGGGAAATATACTGTCTTTGCCCCACAAAGATTTAGCACCTTGCCCCCGCCCCCCGGTTTTGGAACCCAATCGCCGCCACTGCCCAATATGCATACCATGTGAATACGTTTCGAGCTAATAATAATATAAAATATATTGCAGACAGTAACGTTCTATATAAAATGATACACTTCGTGATAACAAACATTAGTGTTTACTTTGTGAACTAATATTGGCGGATTTAACGGAAGGAATATGGCATCCTATATCTCAACGAAAAAATAAAATTGAAGCAACGTGAAATATAATGTTTATTCTCTGTCTCGGGAATCCGTCAAGCAAGGCAACGCATAACGGTTGAGAAGGGTAAAATCTAGTGTCAGGAGCAAAGCAGTTTGCAATGCTGATAACGGGCTGATAGCTGCAGCTGGATTTAACGTCCCTTTTCGCACGTTCATTGGTCGAGCCCTGTAGTGTCACTACTTGCGCAGAGACTTGTTTTCGTTCGCTTTTTCCAGAGACTACCAGGCCTGAGTATTCTTAATATACTTTTCAACACTGAGAAATAATACAAGAACGAAATAAAAAGTTTAACACACTTGAAATTGAAATGTTCCGCTACTGATAAATCGAAACCGAAGCACCGTCATTACAAGTAAATAACGTCAGTACTACGGTAATAAGTAGATTGATTGATTGATTGATTGATTGATTTAGTTCTATTTTACTTCGCGTTTTGTGCCGCTTGGCTAATTTGCGAAGATGGGGATGAGTGATGAAATGATGAAATTGTTGAATGGACATTCACAAACAACCAAGCCCGAGCGGGATTCGAACCCGGGACCCTTGAGGTAATAACTATAGACCGAATGTTAACGGGAATTCCTACTTTTAATATTCAACACGGATCATAGAATAGATAACAACAGTGTTGTTAATTATTTTACACCAACTAGATTACATGGTCCTGATTTTCCTTTTTTCCCCTTTTTCAGCCAAAAATCATTTTCTCCTTTTTTCAAATACAGTAAAACCTAGTTAATCCGGACTAATGGAGGGGATTAGTTGACCGGTTTAACTGAAATGACATAAAAAACAGTAGAAAGTGCATTAAAACTCCGTTTATAGTAACAAAACACGTTTATTATGCTGTATTTAAAAGGCATAGGCCTAAATACACTATACAGTACAGTACAAATTCTGCGGGAAACAGAATTTCATCAGTGGTTGACTGCCTTTTCTTTGGGAAGTTCTCTTGTTGACGTCTAGCCACATTTAAAACCTTGCATTCTGCTTTTTTCTTGCCTTTTGCCTGTTCGGATTAAGTGAAGTCCGGCTTATCGGAGTCCGGATTAAGGAGGTTTTACTGTACATTTTCGTTTCTGGTACTTTTATTGATTAATTTTTCGGCCTACATTTCATTTTTCCCTTTTTACAAAATATATTCCTTGGTCCCTTTATTGACAAGATATCAAATATTTTGTAGGACTATATTTTCGCTAAACAAAACTATCAAAGATTGTCTATTTGGTGCAGTTTAGAGAAAAGAAAGAGCAAGCGCCTTCTACCTTCCCTTCCCTTCATGAATATTGGGAGCATGTTGTTGCGATTTTGATTTGATTTTGCACGTCTGTTGAATTGAAAGTATACTTATCTGTTACATTTAGACTTTTATTGTGAAGTTGGTTAGAATAGTTTTCACTTTACTGTGTGACAGTGACGACAGTATTGAGTGTCAGTGAAATGGCGAAGCCAGGTAAAAGTGGCAGTAAGCTATGGAATGTGTAAGTTGTTTCAAGGAAGATTTAATTGAAACAGATGGTAAGACTATTTTCTGTACATTACCTTAAATAAGGAAATGAAAGAGGACCATAGTTTATTTTTGCACTCCACTAAAAATATTATTTTAAATGAAAGCACGTAAACAATAATACTACGGGGTATCAAAAAGAAATGCCTCCTGCCATCCTAGATCTTTAATAATGCATCAATCAAGATAAACTATACATCATAGTGAAGCCAGAAGCCTCTTCTACATATGCCTACTGTTCCACATAATGGCCGTTCAGTTCAATGCATCTACGCCAACGTTGAACCCAAGTGTCAAATACATGTTGGCAAAACTCTGGAGTTTGTTGTCTGCACCCTGTCTTGACAGCTGATTTCACTCCATCCACATCGTCGAACCTTGTTCCACGGAGGTGGTCCTTCAGAGGCCCAAAGAGGTAAAAGTAACATGGTGGCAAATCCGGGCTGTATGGTGTATGTGGCACCACGGACAAGGCCATCTTGGCAATTGCCTGTGTTGTTGCAAATGACGTGTGCGGCCGTGCATTATCGTGATGCAGTTCAATGGAATGACGGTCTTCCTGGGGTCGCTTCTTCCTGATTGCCTCCTTCAGTTTCTTCAGTGTTGCGATGTAGGACTCGCGGTTTACTGTGCCACGCCTCTGCAAGAAGTCAATGAGAAGAACACCCTGCGAGTCCCAGAAGATTGTTGTCATCACTTCCTGCGTTGATCTTGCAGACTTGAATTTTTGGGACATGGAGAACCACTATGGCCAGGCACGTATCCAGAGGGGGGCTTAGGGGGCTCGAGCCCCCCCCGAAAGTTTAAGGTTTACACTAGATAAAAAGAGGTTTTTGATTTCTTGTGGTGTGAAATAAAATAATGTGACAATAATTTAAGGAGAGAAATAATTATCAAGGCAAGACGGAGAATGTTCCGTAACCCTGTTATTGATAATAGCACGTATCCAAGATGGGGCACAGGGGGCTACACCCTCTACCCAGGAAATTTTTCAGTTTACGTTAGATAAAATTAGGTTTTTGGCTTCTTAAATAATGTAAAAATAATGTAAGGAGAGAAATAATTATAGAGGCAAGACGGAGCATGTTTTATACCCCTGTTATAGTTAATGGCTCGAACCCCCCCCCCCCCAGGAAATTTTTCAATTTACACTAGATAAAATTAGATTTTTGGCGTCTTGAATAATGTGAAGATAATACATTTATAAATCTGAGAGAAATAATTATCGAGACAAAACGGAGAGTGTTCTATAACCCTATTATTGTCAATAGCACGTATCCAAGGTGGAAATCAGGGGGCTCGCGCCCCCCTTCAGGATTTTTTTCTGTTTACACTAGATAAAACTAGGATTTTTTTTTCTTGAATAATGTGATGATAATTTGGGAGAAATAATTATCGAGACAAGATGGAGAATGTTCTATAACCCTGTTATTGTTAATAGCACGTATCCAAGCTGGGTTTGAGGTGGCTCGATCCCCCCTCAGGAAGTTTTTTATTTTACACTAGATAAAATCAGGTTTTTCGCTTTTTGAATAATGTGACGATGATTTAAGGAGATAGACAATTATCGAGGCAAGACGGAGAATGTTCTATAACCCTGTTGTTGATAATATTGCACGTACACTTTTCTTGTGCTTTCGGTGTTCTCGCAGCGCACTTGAGCACTATGTAGATACTTGTCAGCATTTGGAAGCTGCACAACTAAGGTAGCGCCACATTTAAGGCGATTCGTTGTAATTTCTAATCTCTGGAAGGCGGGAGGGGGTACGTTCTTGAATGAGAGAAGGAGTCAACTACTGGCGATATTAACGAATCGTTTTATCTGCGGAAAGTTCTAGAATATAACGAGGATATAAATACGCGGATTCAATTTTTCGGTTGATCTGTACAAAGAATCGGTTAATGAGATTTCAGAGGTAAGTGTGACAATTCATACAGTCGCTGGTGATCAGATCAGTCAGCGTCCTCTGATTGCTTTATAATATATAGTGATTCGAAAATGAAGACATTGACGACAGCAGAACTTCCGGGGCCTCAGTGTAGTGCTAGTTCGGGTCGAGGGCCGAAGAGATCAAGGCCTCTCTCTCTAAAGTGAATATTTCATCAGTACCGGATATTAAACTGCATAGATCAACTGAAAATCAAAGTTTTGAGTGATGATTTAGTTTTGTCAGAACTAAATTTCGTATATGCAGTCTCAGAATTTCACGATATAAAAAAATACTTTTGTTTAAGCCTACTGTGTTCGAAACACATTCAAACACTTAACTACCATAAAGAGACAGCCGAAAATTTTATGAATGTCGAGAAGAGAAAGCAAGATGTTGCATATGTAGACATTTTAGGCGGAAATTGCAGGCTCTACCAGGACCCAAATCAGGGCTCTACCAACTGAGCCACCTAGCCATCCTTGACTTCAACAGATTTTTCGTTAAAATGTCTACATTTTACATGTCCTGTATATAGCCTATCAAATCGTAAGGTGTTGCCTGTATAGTGAACAAGCACAGAAAATATAGCAGAGAGAGAAGAAAACTGAGGAGCATTATCACCGGTTGAGGATAATTTTTTCTGTGGTCAACAAGAGCTACTACTTCGAGGTGACAATGGCAATGGCCTAATAAGGGACATTTCACACCCTGTCGCCTGAGGATTTCACAAATCGAAATTAGGTTTGTGTGGCCTTTTGTGTCGCTACGGTGTGAAACGTTGCTGTCGATTGGCCCATTCCAATCGACATGTATCGCGTGTCCCTTCGGTCTGAAACCTTCCTAAGTCTTGAAAATCCAAGTCACAAGGATGGAAAATTAGGGTCTTGTTAAGGTTAGGTGTGAAGGCAGGCAGACGACAGCACCCTAAAGGATCATATCCAAACCTGCAGGAAGAACGCATCTTACTTCAATCTCCAATACAAAATGATAAGAACTTCTGGTGAGTTGATTTTAAAAAATGTCCGAGATAGAGAGAGGCGTGCCCAGGATTTTCGGAAGGGAGAGGGTCAAATGGGGTTATTACCTCACCAAACCTCCCTTGGGCACGTCACTGGAGATGTGTTGGGAACGGAAGGGTTTTCACTGTGTATTAATTGTTTCGTGATCCACCTGTATTCGAGAAGACTTCCTTTGTTTCGTGCCGATATATGACAAGACAGCGGAAGCTGTGACAGGCATTTTTGAACACTTGTGAGTGCTAAGGCCTGAGTATGAACAATTTGGTGGGTTTCGGCTTTTATAAGAGCTGAAAAATGGGAAGACAAGACACGTTAGTGGTGTTCAGGCTCGAATCAGAGTGAAATATTCGAGAGCTATCTGCGTCCAGTTCGCAGCCCACAATTTGGATCTCGCGTTGTCGAGTGGATTGTCCATCCCGTGCATGTGTAACAGCTTCGTAAAAACACTCAAAGACACCATAGATGTTTTTATGTCTGATGAGATGAAATGGACAAACATACATACTGAGATGGTTCTGGCACACAATATTAATGCATGGAAACAGAGGAGTCGAGTGGTAAAAATGTTCCGATTTCACGTTCCGATTAAAATGACAGCCTTACAGTGGCAACGATTTAAGAGATAGTTGTTCCCCATTTTTTATTTTCTTGCCTCAACATTATGACCTCTTAATGTTAAGCCTTGGCTACCAAGAGAAAGTAAACTTTCCTTGCAACGCCCTCCGCACCCCCCCCTCGTTTTGGAACCCAATTGCCACCTCTGGTCTTAAACACACAATTGTGAGGTTCTTACTATACCCCTTAAAAAAATGGTGTTGAGCCCCCCCCGAAAGGAATTCCTGGATACGTGCCTGACTATGGCGCCATTGCATCGATAGCACTTTATTCATACATATACCCCCATGTTTCATCTCCAGTGAGTAGTATAAAAGTATATAATACTGGGACGAGAAAGTATGAGCCCCCCTCAGGCAGATTTGCCTACACTTAAAACTAGCTCAACATGCCCATATGAGCTTTTTGCTCAAGTGTGGAACTCTGTCTAATCCAAGATTTTTGTAAAAATGCCCTCGGGAATTTCCCGGGAAAGTATGACCCCCCTCAGATTGATTTGCCTACACTTACAAAAGCCACATCTGTGAGATTGTTGTCCATAAGCTTGTCAAAAATATGCCCCTCTTGATATTTTTTTTTGCTACACCTAAAACTAGGCCAAACGTATTAACACACACACACACACACACACCCACAACCACCCACCCACACCCACACCCACCCACCCACACCCACACACACACACACACACACACACACACACACACACACACACACACACACCTACACATATTTACTTCCGGTCCACTTCCTGTTTAAGTTCAATTGGGCACCAGGCTCAACTTGTATATCTAGTATTAAGATAATGTAATTCTTCTAGAATTGCTCTGTGACTCTCTCATTTCTTACATCATAAACATATGATTTTTCACCTATAAGAATAACACTACATATGGTGTCATCAGGGAGTGTATCGTGGAATTCACAGATAATTTTAATGTTTGTCCTGTCATTAACCACAACTTGTTTTCTTTTTGAAGTGTTGATGACAAACATGGGTCTCTGTGCTTTGAATTCATCTGGTGTGTAATACATGTCAGTATTGCCAGTAGTGACCCTTTTGTATGCTGTAAATGCCTCATATAATTTAAGGAAATCATCCTTGGACATGTCTAAATTATAATTTTCTCTGGGGAACACCTCATTTCTGCCATTTTTAAGATATATGTTCTTGATGTTGCAGTTATCAAATCTACTTGAATTTTTTTCCTGATTATTGTGTCTTCCAGTCTGAAACAGTACCACCACAAAATCTGGCATGTCATATTGTATACTGGAGAATGAATTTGTAGCATCAAACTCATAATAGGTACCAGTGGCAGGCTTCTGTACACATTGATATGTATAAAATTGTAAAGGAATCTGTGGATTTTTTAGAATATCTGCTTTGTATTTAAGAGCATAACTGGCTTCATATTCAACAACCGGGATTCTTAGCTCCATAGTCTGAATAATGCACTTGCCTTCATCAGGTAGAGTACTAGGCAGAGCTTCCCCTGTAGAATTTAATGTGCTGTTCCTCATCAAAGCATTATTATCATTGGCAGCTCTTCTAAATGTAATTCTTAAACCACCCTTCCACATAATGTCTTTGTAATCCGAGAAGAATCCTGGCAACAGGCGCATGGGGAACAATACTGTGTGACTCTTAGATATAATTTTATTACCAGCCTCAAATCCACAAAAACTTTCTTCAAAAATCTGTAATGCACCCAATTTGCACTCTGATCTGCAATAATATATATCCTGTATTCTGGAGAAAATTCATAGCAATTGCAGAACCAATAATAAGAGCTGTTCTTTTGAAAGCTAACAAACATTCCCACAATTCTCCTAGATCTGTTGTATACAATCCTTTCAAACTTGCTGAGTATTTTCAGGGACATGTATTGAAAAACCCTGTCACTGGCAAGCACCCACTGCATCTCAGTCTTATTCTGCACTGCAAACAGGTCATACTCGGACAGGCCAAACAACCTAAGCTTGAAATTATTCACAAGTAACTCGGATTTTATGTATCTTGAAATGGATCTTCTCTCAAAAAAATCCATACAGGCAGATATTTAACAACATATCTGTAAAAACATATTACACAGTCAATGATTGCTTCCCACAACTGCACATAATATTAGCCTCATGCAGTGATTCAATAATACACCTATAATTGCAATCCCTGAATTTTTGTCTCAAAAAATACAAAACAATCTCACTAATATGTATGTGCTCGTGGCATTCAACAAGATCCATATTGAAATCCTCATCACTGTACAAATTCCCATCATCTGTTGTGACAAATTTAACACTGTCGCCTAGAAATATTTTGTTCATCCTATTGAAATATTTGTAATGTGTCCAGTTCAAACTCTGATCTAAAATCATATACATACTGTACTCTCTGTTAAATTTATTGCAGCTGCTAAACCAATAATTTGCATATAATCTCAACATGCTAAGATTGTGATAAGACTTGTTTTTTGTAAAAACTAACAAACATCCCTTCAATCTTCATGTACCTGTTGTAGACAATTCTTTCAAACTTGCTGATCATCTTCAGGAACAAATATTGGAAAATTCTATCACTGGCAAGCACCCACTGCATCTCAGTTTCATTTTGTACTGCAAACAGGTCATACTCAGACAGGCCAAAAAACCTGAGCTTGAATTCCTCAACAAGTGACTCGGATTTTATGTATCTTGAAATGCATCTCCTCTCAAAAAATCCTGAATCCATATAAAATTGTTTCTAGTAAATATTTTGAAATCTCAATTATCTTGATTGATGTCTCCTGTACTGCTTATATTGAGATCTGCTGCAGGCTGTTGCTCACTGCCTATCTCCAGATTCCTGTATCTCAAATACATATTGTATGTATTATCATACAGGCAGACTGTATAATTGTTTACCACATTTACATATACAATTATTATCATGTAATAATTCAACAATACACTTGTAATTACAATCCCTGAATCTCTGTCTCAGAAAATACAGAACAATCTCACTTATATGTATATGCTCTGGGCACCCGACAAGATCCGGATTAAAATCCTCACCACTGTACAAGTTCCCATCATCTGTTGTTACAAATTCTATATTCTTTTCTATCAATTTTCTGTTAATGTTATTTAAATATTTGTAGTGCTTCCAATTTGAACTCTGATCTGCAATCATGTACATCCTATACTCTGCAGGCAATTCATAGCAATTGTTGAACCAATAATTATCTTACAATCTCAACATACAATAATTGTGATAAGACCTGTCTTTGTAAAAATTAACAAAGAATCCAACAACCCTCCTGTATCTGTTGTATATAATCCTTTCAAACTTGCTAAGCATCTTAAGGCCCAAATATTTAAAAATCCTATCACTTACAAGCACCCACTGCATTTCAGTTTCATTCTGTACAGCAAACAGGTCATACTCAGACAGGTTAGAGAATTTGAACTTGAAATCATCAACAAGGGACTTGGATTTTATGTATTTTGAAATATATCTTCTCTGAAAAAATCTTGTATCATGTAATTCCATACAACATAAACACCCCTGCTTGTGTTTCTTAGGGCTGTTTCAGCACTAAATTAATGTTCACTGTCTACTGCCAGATTCTTGTATTTGAAATATATGTTATGTTAAAAATCAATGTATGTATTATCACACAGGCAGAGTGGATAATTGTTTCCCACAGTTGCATGTATAGTTGTTATCCTCTAGGGATTCAACAAGACACTTATGATTACAATCCCTAAATTTTTGTCTCAGAAAATACATAACAATCTCACTTATGCGTGGATGTTTGTAGTACCTAACAAGATCTGCATTAAAATCTTTCCCACTGTACAAGTACCCATTGTCTGTTGTGACAAATTCAACACTCTTATCTATTAATTTCCTGTTAAATTTATTTAAAAATTTGTAATGCTTCCAATTTGAACTATGATCTACAATCATGTAAACACTATGCTCTGCAGGAGTCAATTCATAGCAATTGTTGAACCAATAATTGTCCAACAATTTTAACACACAGTAGTGATAGCACCTGTCCGTGTGAAAATTAACAAAGAACCCAACAATTCTCCTGTTTCTGTTGTATGCAAGCCTTTCAAACTTGCTAAGCATCTTAAGACACAAGTACTGGAAAATCCTCTCACTGATAAGCACCCACTGCATTTCAGTTTCATTCTGTACAGCAAACAGGTTATACTCAGACAGGCCAGAGAACCTAAGCTTGAAATCATCAACAAGTGACTTGGATTTTATGTATTTTGAAATACATCTTCTTTCAAAAAATCCTGTATCAGGTAATTCCATATAATTCTAATAGAAAACAAGATACATGTGCAATTTACATAAACACCCCTGCTTGCCTGCCCTAGGTTGAGATTGTTTCTAGCACAGAGCTCTGTTTCAATAAAAATAATCTCAATTACCTTGCTTGTTGTCTCTGTCCTGTTTGCCTGCTTAGATGCTCAGGGCTGTTGCAGCACTAGATTGATGCTCACTTGACCACGGCTGAAATACATGTAAAAAATTACACTGACAGACTGGATAATTGTTTACCACAGCTGCCTGTATCATTCAGGTTGTTCTCATCTAGAGATTCAACAATACAATCATAGGTGCAATCCCTAAATCTTTGCCTTAGGAAATACATAATAAGCTCATTCAGGTGTGTGTACTGGGAGTACCAGACAAGGTTTTGCTTAAAATCTTCCCTGCTGTACAAGTGTCCATTATCTGTTGTAACAAATTCAATATTCTCATCTATTAATTTCTTGTCAATAATTTTATTTGAAAATTTGTAATGCCTCCAATTTGAACTCTGATCTGAAATTGTATACATCCTATACTCTGCAAACAATTCATAGCAATTGTTGAACCAGTGATTATCAAACAATTTCAACATGCAGTAATAATAATATTCATCTGTGTAAAAATTGATAAAAAATCCAACAATTCTCCTGCACCTGTTGTATACAAAATTTTTCAAACCTGCTAAGCAGTTTCAGGCACAGGTACTGGAAAATCTTGTCACTGATAAGCACCCACTGCATTTCAGTTTCATTCTGTACAGCAAACAGGTTATACTCAGACAGGCCAGAGAGCCTAAGCTTGAAATCATCAACAAGTGACTTGGATGTACATCTTCTTTCAAAAAATCCTCTATCAGAATTATCCATGCAAAGATAAAACACACATATGCCACTCCTTCTATAAGCTAATATTGTTCCTAGCATATAAAATATTTGACAGGTACAAAGTTCTGTTGTTTCAACAATAATCTCATATTATCTTGTCTGCTGTCTATGCCTTCTATGAACCTGCTGAGATACTCAGGGCTGCTTGCTGTACCTGTTGAACAGGAAATACATATTAATACTTGTGTTAATTTATAAATACATACATATTTAAATATTTATCCTGACAGGGTTTGAATGCTGTTAATCCTGACATGGGTTTAACTGCTATTCACTCTACATATTTGACTGCTGTTTATTCTGTATTGTTTATTCTACAGGTTTGAATGCACTCTGTGCCACTCTACATGCTCACTCTGTAATGTTACAGGTTAAGCATGTTTGCAACCCATAGGTCATTGTGATTTGAAAAGTGGAAATCAATGCCCATTGTTCCTATATAAACGTTTCAACAGATGCTTAGCAAGTTTGAAAGGATTATATACAACAGATACAGGAGGGTTGTTGGATTCTTTGTTAATTTTTACAAAGACAGGTCTTATCACAATTATTGTATGTTGAGATTGTAAGATAATTATTGGTTCAACAATTGCTATGAATTGCCTGCAGAGTATAGGATGTACATGATTGCAGATCAGAGTTCAAATTGGAAGCACTACAAATATTTAAATAACATTAACAGAAAATTGATAGAAAAGAATATAGAATTTGTAACAACAGATGATGGGAACTTGTACAGTGGTGAGGATTTTAATCCGGATCTTGTCGGGTGCCCAGAGCATATACATATAAGTGAGATTGTTCTGTATTTTCTGAGACAGAGATTCAGGGATTGTAATTACAAGTGTATTGTTGAATTATTACATGATAATAATTGTATATGTAAATGTGGTAAACAATTATACAGTCTGCCTGTATGATAATACATACAATATGTATTTGAGATACAGGAATCTGGAGATAGGCAGTGAGCAACAGCCTGCAGCAGATCTCAATATAAGCAGTACAGGAGACATCAATCAAGATAATTGAGATTTCAAAATATTTACTAGAAACAATTTTATATGGATTCAGGATTTTTTGAGAGGAGATGCATTTCAAGATACATAAAATCCGAGTCACTTGTTGAGGAATTCAAGCTCAGGTTTTTTGGCCTGTCTGAGTATGACCTGTTTGCAGTACAAAATGAAACTGAGATGCAGTGGGTGCTTGCCAGTGATAGAATTTTCCAATATTTGTTCCTGAAGATGATCAGCAAGTTTGAAAGAATTGTCTACAACAGGTACATGAAGATTGAAGGGATGTTTGTTAGTTTTTACAAAAAACAAGTCTTATCACAATCTTAGCATGTTGAGATTATATGCAAATTATTGGTTTAGCAGCTGCAATAAATTTAACAGAGAGTACAGTATGTATATGATTTTAGATCAGAGTTTGAACTGGACACATTACAAATATTTCAATAGGATGAACAAAATATTTCTAGGCGACAGTGTTAAATTTGTCACAACAGATGATGGGAATTTGTACAGTGATGAGGATTTCAATATGGATCTTGTTGAATGCCACGAGCACATACATATTAGTGAGATTGTTTTGTATTTTTTGAGACAAAAATTCAGGGATTGCAATTATAGGTGTATTATTGAATCACTGCATGAGGCTAATATTATGTGCAGTTGTGGGAAGCAATCATTGACTGTGTAATATGTTTTTACAGATATGTTGTTAAATATCTGCCTGTATGGATTTTTTTGAGAGAAGATCCATTTCAAGATACATAAAATCCGAGTTACTTGTGAATAATTTCAAGCTTAGGTTGTTTGGCCTGTCCGAGTATGACCTGTTTGCAGTGCAGAATAAGACTGAGATGCAGTGGGTGCTTGCCAGTGACAGGGTTTTTCAATACATGTCCCTGAAAATACTCAGCAAGTTTGAAAGGATTGTATACAACAGATCTAGGAGAATTGTGGGAATGTTTGTTAGCTTTCAAAAGAACAGCTCTTATTATTGGTTCTGCAATTGCTATGAATTTTCTCCAGAATACAGGATATATATTATTGCAGATCAGAGTGCAAATTGGGTGCATTACAGATTTTTGAAGAAAGTTTTTGTGGATTTGAGGCTGGTAATAAAATTATATCTAAGAGTCACACAGTATTGTTCCCCATGCGCCTGTTGCCAGGATTCTTCTCGGATTACAAAGACATTATGTGGAAGGGTGGTTTAAGAATTACATTTAGAAGAGCTGCCAATGATAATAATGCTTTGATGAGGAACAGCACATTAAATTCTACAGGGGAAGCTCTGCCTAGTACTCTACCTGATGAAGGCAAGTGCATTATTCAGACTATGGAGCTAAGAATCCCGGTTGTTGAATATGAAGCCAGTTATGCTCTTAAATACAAAGCAGATATTCTAAAAAATCCACAGATTCCTTTACAATTTTATACATATCAATGTGTACAGAAGCCTGCCACTGGTACCTATTATGAGTTTGATGCTACAAATTCATTCTCCAGTATACAATATGACATGCCAGATTTTGTGGTGGTACTGTTTCAGACTGGAAGACACAATAATCAGGAAAAAAATTCAAGTAGATTTGATAACTGCAACATCAAGAACATATATCTTAAAAATGGCAGAAATGAGGTGTTCCCCAGAGAAAATTATAATTTAGACATGTCCAAGGATGATTTCCTTAAATTATATGAGGCATTTACAGCATACAAAAGGGTCACTACTGGCAATACTGACATGTATTACACACCAGATGAATTCAAAGCACAGAGACCCATGTTTGTCATCAACACTTCAAAAAGAAAACAAGTTGTGGTTAATGACAGGACAAACATTAAAATTATCTGTGAATTCCACGATACACTCCCTGATGACACCATATGTAGTGTTATTCTTATAGGTGAAAAATCATATGTTTATGATGTAAGAAATGAGAGAGTCACAGAGCAATTCTAGAAGAATTACATTATCTTAATACTAGATATACAAGTTGAGCCTGGTGCCCAATTGAACTTAAACAGGAAGTGGACCGGAAGTAAATATGTGTAGGTGTGTGTGTGTGTGTGTGTGTGTGTGTGTGTGGGTACGCAGATATATTCTTCTTAGGACCGGCGTATCTTTAAACACCTTTCTTAATGGGACCAAAAAAAATGTTGGGACTTTTTGCCGGTCCCAATAAGGAAAAGGCCATTGCGAGACTCCTGAGACCCCTTTCGACATGTACGCGAAGTATTTCGAAGGTACCAAAAAGTTCATATTTGTTGCATTAGTGTTTTTACGGGTGTGTTACACTCTGCCACCTGCTGGTGAAAGCTGGTACCTTCAAGGCTGTGTAAAACTGTGGTGTTTAATCGCATCCCTTGGTACCGTGAAGTGTGGGTGTGTAAAATCTTGGATCTATTTCGCATGTATTGGTACCGAACATCGCAGGGGGTTGAGAGGCAAGGAAAGGTTCGTTCGGCGGCCGCCGGGCTTCCCCGCTCGCCTGGCCGTCCTGTTGCTCCCGAGCTGTCAATGTTGCCAACTTAAAACTTTGGAACCAAATCTGTTCTTCTATTATACTTTATTCCTATACTCGAACAATACTCTACAAATGTGACTTTTGTATGTCCCATAACAAATTATCAGTTGGTTTTAATATAACACTAGTAAATGCACTATAAATGCATTTCTAAAGCACATTTTCTTCCATTGCCAAGAAACAAATAGCAGAGTTTTCAGACTTTATTGGTAACATCTCGTTACTTGTTTCGGTCATGCTGAAGAAAAATGAATTGATAACGAAATAATAATAATATTTTTTTAAAAGAAATAAGAATGGAGAATTCTGTTCAAAAGTGACAACCGACGGGCAATAGGGGTGGGGGTTATATCGAAGTGACAAGTGACACAGGTACCTTGGTCTATATGCAAGTCTTCTCATCTCCGCCAACAACAGACCAAGACGACATGATGCATAACATTCATGGAACTTTCAGACCGAAGTGGAAGGCGACAAGTGACACGTATCGCTTTGAGACAATTGCAACACTAATGAATTCAACATTTCGAAACAAAGCAATGTGACAAGTTGCACGTCTCGCTTATTGCTTCCGTGTTGCACAGAATGGGCAGTTTTCTAAATATCGTGAATTATGTCGCATCGGTCTTGTGTTCGGGTTTTCGCATTTTAATGATTTGTGATAGACTAAAGTGTTCCGTGTGTCTTGTAACTTGTCACTTCGATGTGAACCTTAATTGTCACTTGCCGCCGTTTTGTGATACTTGTTCCCTGTAGCTTCGGTTTGAATTCTCTCCGTAAGAAACCATTCAACGCGTGGGCACGACCCCAGACGGGAGAAACACGGCAACGCTCATTGCGAGAAACACGTAAGCGACACATGATGTTTGTCGTGTGCAATTGGTTCGAAAACGACGCACGGGTCCCGGGTTCGAATCCTGGCCTGGGCATAGATGTTTGTGAGTGTTTATTCATCAATTTCATCATGTCATCAGTCATCCCCATCTTCGCAAATTAGTCAAAAGTGGCATAAAAAGCGAAGTAAAATATAGCAAAATAAGTAGTGGTACTTATGCTACGGACAGCGCCGGAAAGGAAGAGCTCTTCTCCAGCAGATTTGCTACACTTAAAACTTGCTCAACATGCCCATATGAGCTTTTTGCTCTAGTGTGGAACCCCCGTATAATCCAAGATTTTTGTAAAAATGCCCTCAAGAATTTTTCGGAAAGGAAGAGCTTTTTCGGAAAGGAAGATTGATTTGTCTACACTTACAAAAGGCACTTCTGTGAGACTTAAAACTAGGCCACCCACACCCATACACACCTACACCCACCCACACCCACCCACACATATTCACTTCCGGTCTACTTCCGGTCCACTTCCGGTCCACTTCCGGTCCACTTCCGGTCCACTTCCGGTCCACTTCCGGTTTGCCTACTTCCGGTTTAAGTTCAATTGGACACCAGGCTCATCTTGCACATTTAATATTAAAACAATGTAATTCTTCTAGAACTGCTCTGTGACTCTCTCATTTCTTACATCATAAACATATGATTTTTCTCCTATGAGAATGACACTACATATGGTGTCATCGGGTAATGCCTCGTGGAATTCACAGATAATTTTAATGTTTGTTCTGTCATTCACCACAACTTGTTTTCTTTTTGAAGTGTTGATGACAAACATGGGTCTCTGTGTTTTGAATTCATCTGGTGAGTAATACATATCAGTACTGCCAGTAGTGACGCGCTTGAAAGCCGAAAAAGCTTCATATAATTTGAGAAAATCATCCTTGGAAATGTCTAAATTGTAATTTTCTCTAGGAAAAACCTCATTTCTGCCATTTTTAAGATATATGTTCTTGATGTTGCAGTTATCAAATCTACTTGAATTTTTTTCCTGATTATTGTGTCTCCCAGTCTGAAACAGTACCACCACAAAATCAGGCATGTCGTATTGTATGCTGGAGAATGAATTTGTAGCATCAAATTCATAATATGTGCCAGATGCGGGCTTCTGTACGCATTGATATGTGTAAAATTGCAGAGGAATCTGGGGATTTTTTATTATATCAGCTTTGTATTTAAGAGCGTAACTGGCTTCATATTCAACAACAGGGATTCTTAGCTCCATAGTCTGAATAATGCATTTGCCTGCATCTGGTAAGGTATTAGGCAGAGCTTCTCCTGTAGGGTTTAATGTGCTGTACCTCATCAAAGCATTATTATCATTTGCAGCTCTTCTAAATGTAATTCTTAACCCGCCCTTCCACATAATTTCCTTGTAATCCGAGAAGAATCCTGGCAACAGGCGCATGGGGAACAGCACTGTGTGGCTCTTGGTTAATATTTTATCACCAGCTTCAAATCCCCCTATTTTGTAGTAAGAAGCTTCGGTTTTGGATAATTTTAGTGTGGCCAAAGCTGTGGAGGTAATGCCGGGATAATCTATTCTGTTTATAACAACACCATGCTTTCTGATCTCAATTTCAGAGAACAGATGCGGCACAAAATTGTCTACCAGTCTTATATTTGAATTTGCAGGGTAATCTGTACCATCGAGCTTTACAACATCAAATTTGATGTATAGATCTGCTCTGTGAGGGTGTATAAAGCCGTCCCCTACATCAAGATCCACCTCTATTTCTGTGTTGGCTTGATTTAAATTTGCAAATGTCCTCCTGTTTGGGGGGAATGATTGTAGCTCATAACTCTCAATATTTTCCATTGTATGTATTTTTATTTAAATGTTAATCTCTATGATTGCAGTTGTTGTGGCTCCAGCAAAATCAACTAATTCTTCTTTTTCATTAGTGACCATCAATTCGATGTAATCTATTCTATTATGGCACACAGGAAAATATAATGTTGGGGATGGATTGTAGATGATTGGCTCCATGAATTCGGAATTAGGTTTGAATGTTGCAATGATGCCGGTTTGTTTGTGAGTGCCTATGCCATTTGATTTGGTGATCATACCCTCGGCCACATTACAGTGAATATTCAGAGTCTCTATGGCTAAGAATTTAGGTATATTAATAGCAGTGTGTTTGATGGCCGGTTCAAGTTTTGTGTTGTTCTCAAAGCCCAACAGCTCTCCTATAGTACCCAGATGCACTGTTTCTGTAGCAGATACAATCTCTACTCTGTGAGTGACAGAATTTTGACTTAACACTACACCTCTGGGTAATTGAGCATTTAGAGTGGACAGATTATACTGCCCTGGAGTGATGACAATTTTTTGATCCCCTACTGCAATTGTGTTGTTGTGGTGTGTAATATTAGGGATCAGGTACATGCCGTAAAATGCTCTGAGAGCTATTGTTTTGGGATACACTATGTCATCATGTAATTTGAGTTTCAATATTGAATTTTGGCTGGTGAGATGGAATACCCCCATGATGTTTCAGATACCACAAGGTCTTTTGAAAATTTTCAATTGATGGTTTATTTATTTGAGACATATATCTAAGAACAGATAAACACAAATGTCCGCAATTAACATCTTTGAAGAACACGGGCATTATTGTAATAAAGATTAGCTGATTTTAGATATTTTACTAAATTTTCAGGTGGAACACCTCCAAATGAATCAAACACAAATGCCTCATTTTTTAAATATTTAAGATAACAGATCCAGTGAGTGCCTTGATTTTTGTACTCATCCAAATTAACAATGCCACACTCTTTGTTGAGTGGTTGCTCTGGTAAAGAATCAGACATGTACACACCCCTAAAATGTTTGATGCCCAGTGGCTTGATCAAAGCTTCAATATCTTGGTTTGTAAGCGGCTCTTGTTTTTTTTAAACTTATTCATGGCTCTCTTAACACCTTTGCCTTTTTTCTCCATGGCCAGGTTATGGCGCCTCTGCTCATCTAATTCTGCCCTATTTTTCTTGGCATCTATTACTGTTTTTGCTATGGCGGCTGATCCCCCAGCCAAGCTCCCAACAGCCCCGAGAGCAGCTAAGATGGCAGGGATAGTAAATATGAATCCCCCCACATGTGATTTTTTCCTGGATTGCTGTAATTTTTTTAATTGGGGGGTACTAAGCAACAATTTCATACCATGTCCCTTTGCAATACAAGAGCTTTTTTTCTTGCGCTGCTTTTTGGTTAAAAGACTGTCAATAGTTTTAAGAGATTTGAGACCTGCATAAGGTATTTGATACATAACACCCTTGGCCTTCATTGTAGGTTTATTATATACATATTCACAGCCCCCACCCCAGTTTTTGTTTGGTGCTCATAGCTATGGTGGTCCCCAATGCTGCTATTTTTTCACTCAAAGATGCATCTTTGCTTACAAATCTACCAAATGCAGCCTCTTCTAATTTCTTGTCTGCAACATGTCTCTTGTCAAGATCAGAATGTGTGTTGTATGCTATGTCATGGTCTCTACAAGCAGCATCTAGGGGATTTACACCAGGATCCCCTCTGTTTAATCTATGATCCAGTTTTGTGCCTGGACCACAATACTGATAGCCTGGAATATGTAGTTCAAATGGCAGCTTGTTTATAATGTCATTAACCAGGCCCCGACCCTCAGAAACATTCCAAAATTTAGGTGGTAGAGTATTAATAATTTTTATGAGATATCCAATCCCCTTAGGGTCATTCACTATAAAATTAGACAATTTTGTGCTTATCATGTCCATAATTCCAACCTTTTCATTGTAAAAATTGTGGTTCCCAGCATTTTCCTCCCCAGCTATTACCAATAACCTATCTACAAGTTTCCTGACATCATCAACCCACACAAATTCTTTGGGAAGGGTGTTGTATTGTTTGATTCCACTGCCTGTCTTGATCTGTGACCATATGGGCTTGATTAAATTGTTGTATTTTGCCCCACTGCTAGACTTGACTCTTTTTTGTGTGGGATCATTGTTCTGGTATAGAGCATCTGATTTTATTAATATTTCTTTGTAATCCTCATAATCTTGATCTGTATAGCTGCCAGGCCTTTTCCTAGTTATCAGTTCCCACAACCCAGGTGTGCCGGTGTACTTAACAAAAGCACCTTTTTCTCCGAGACGAGATTCTGAATAAACAATTATATCATCTCCCATAAATGTTACTCTGAAATTGCCAATTCTATGAATGATGCTCCCATCAAGCTCTGTGTCAGCATATAAGCCAAACACCTCATCTTTGTTGTCTTTAGGTGTGGATAAATATTTTTGAGCAAGAAGACCCAATTCAATAGGATCCTGTGTAGCTTCAATTCTTCTAGGAGCAATAGGACTAGGTGTATGAATACTGGAAAGTGGGGTGAATGGATAATCTAATATGTTCCTAGCAGCTACAGGTACAAGCTCTGTGATCAAATCTTGATTTTGCTCTGTAACAGTTTTGATATTCTTACCTAAATTATTAATAGCATCAATTACAGGCTGTTCTGTTTGTTTGTGTTGTTCATAAATTCCTCGGTTCTCTGATTTCCATCCCTTAAATCTTTTTACAAGATAATCTCTTAACTTAAGATCATCAATGACTGGTCGTTTCATGGTTATTTATATACGTCTCTACGTCTAGAAAATCGTTGATTGTATTTCTGTATTTGCCACTACTGGGTGTTCTTGTCATATCAATTGTGACAAACCCATAACTGTCTTGATTCCAGCACCTACTGCAAAACTTGGAAAAATCATTGTAGCTCAAGTCCCCACCTACATATTCATCATGTATGTCTTTGAGGTTGGTATGATCTTGATGAAACACACATATAAAATTGCTGTTGTCCCGGATCAGCTGCTTCGGTATTTTAGAAAAAGTCTGTGCCAGGTAGAAGCAATCTATGTTTTTGTGCCGCCCTGTGTAAAGAAATTCCTAACCTTGTTTTGATTATCCAGTATAATGTCATCAAACACAACAACAGAATTATCGAGACATTCATCAAGTGGCTTAACATCTGGTTCAAAAGTGGCAATATCCAATCCATCATATAGCTTCATCAGCTGCTGATATTTTAATTGTTCCAAGCTCTTAGAGAAGACATACAAGTGCCTGTTTTTCCAGTCTAACCAGTTGGGTGCCAATAAAAAATTATCAACCATTAGTGTTGTTTTACCACAAGCAGATGGCCCAACAATAAGACACCTAATATTATCAGGCAGCAAGTTGCCATTTCTCTTATTCTGTTGTTCAGGTTCTGGCAGCCTTTTTATAACATCCCAGGTGCTCATATTATCACTTTGTTTGCATCGATCCAGCTGTTTTCCGGATGACCCAGCCATTTGACAAATAACTTGTTGCCTTTTCTGCGGATGATTTTTTCTATGAGATATGTGTCAGGCTGTTTAGTTTTGCTGAGCTCTTGTTCATAGAACCTGCCTTTGAGAATTTCTCCTCGGTGATCTTTTATTATATATGTATTAAGAGTTCCGGGTTTAACTTGAACCACTGTAAATAATTCAGTACTCCAGTTTCTTGTAAAGCCTCTTTTGAATAAGTGCTTATATTTGCTGATTCTTACTTGATCCCCCACCTTGTATTTGGCCTTTCTTGTTGTTGGCTGGTATCTAGGATAATAAACAGTCCTGATCAATTTTTGCTCATCAGATGAAGTTACTTCAGAGGGTTTCATGTTGATTGTGGAATGGACCGAGTTGTTATATTTATGTAGAAGTTCTGGAAGAATATTAAGCCATTTATAATTACCTTGAAGTGTGAATTGTTTATACATAAGATTTTTTAAGGTTCTGTTGAATCTCTCTACAATTGAGGCTTTGAGGTCACTGTAACTCGAGTAATGTTTTATTGCCTGGCTTTTAATAAATTGTTGAAACACTGAATTATAAAATTCTTTGCCATTATCTGTTTGCAAATAGCGCGGTGATCTTCCACTCTGATTGATGATTGTCCTGAAGGCTTCTGTAACACATGTTCCAGTCTTGGATTTGAGTGGCAGAGCCCAGGCAAATTTTGAAAATGTATCTATTACAGTGAGTAGATACTTGTAGCCCTTGTTGATTTTGTCTAAGTTTTTCAACTGTCCACTTGACAACTCAATCAAGTCGCTCTGCCATAAATCATCTATGCCCTTTGTGACTACTGGGAGTCTCTTATAATTATGTCTGGCCTGTCTGTGTAATTCATCAACAATAATTTGTCTAGACATAATATGTAAACAAGAATATTGCAACTATGGGGTGTTCAGCAGCTGATACTACAGGATTTTCTAAATATAATTTGTCCCCTATTTGTATTTTAAATTCCAGAGAGCCATCATCTTCAGCATAGGCTGTTTCTAATGTATTGGGATCTGTAAAATCCTCTAACTCTACACTGGTGATTTTTGGTTTGTTGTCAGCATTTGTTATTGATAAGGTGGGGTAGTGGTGTGCCTGTGGTTGATGCCAATATTTGATCTTGATTGGTCTCAATGTGCCCCCAACAAAAAACTGGTAATAAAATTGTACAGGGGACAGCATATATATTTTGCCACCTGGTGTAAATGGTGAATCATATTCTTTGTTGGGGATACTGTACAATTCAAGAATTACTGTATGTTTTGGATTCTCGATTATGCCTGTTATTTCCTTTTCTGCTGTAAGCAATCTGCTTGTTACAGATTCAAGGTGCTCATTGATGGTCCTAACAACATCATCATGGCCTGGCTTTATTTTTATGTCCACAATAAGTTTCTTGTATTGTTGCACAATCTCTTGAAGCTGGGTGGCAAAAACAGACAGAGCATTTGCTTGATTGGATTCCATGGTTCCTAGCTGTTGCTTGATATTAGCTACAATTTGTTGCAAATTTTCAACAACTGCCAATTTTGAATTTTGAGCAGTAAGATCATGGACCTGTCTTCTGATATCCTCAAACAGGGCATGCAGTTCATTAATATGTTGATTAGTTGGTAGAGTGGCAACTGTCTGAGTGAGATGTTTGATCTCTGTCTGGATATTCTTGATGTCTTCTGATTTCAATATCCTATTCACTGCTCTCTTAATATTTTTAAGTTCCTGTGATGTGGGAAGATTTGATACTGTATTTTGCAAAGATTCAAGTGCCAATTTCACATTGTTTAATTCAGATGCATCAGCCACATTTTGCATAGCATTTTGGAGCAGGGCTATATCTGCCTGAGTGGGTGTTGATTGTTGTAAAATTTCAAGCTTTGTTTGGATATCATCGATCAAATGATGAAAATGAGATAGTTCAGATTCAGTGTTGAGGTTTTCAAGCTTTGTGATCTGGTGCTGGACGCTGACAAGTGTGTCTACAATACCGGGCAGGCGAGTTTCTTGTAGATTTGCCAAATCACTTTGCACTGCTGCTATTGTACCTTCAAGGTGGGTTATGGTACTTTGAATTTTTCCAAAATCTTCATATGTTTCAAGTTGCAGCTTAATGTTTGCTACACTCCGAGTTATTGCATTCAAAGCATCAGAAGATGGCAAGTTGTTCATAAAATTTTCAAGTGTCTCAATTTTTTCTTTAACATCGGCTATGGCATTGTGCAGAGGGTCCAGATTAGGTATCTGGAGTGACTGAATCTGTTCTTTTAGAGTGGAAATCACTAGATCAAAATCTTCTTGTGATTTTATGCTTTTGACAATTGTTTGGAGCTGTGCCTGGACATTATTTATCTGCTCTTCCAATTGCTGTTTCAATTGCTCAGAGTTGGTGGCCTGGGTCTTAAATTTGGCTTGAAGAGCTGCTACAGCTTCTTCTAAACTTTGAAAATTATCCAATGTGGCCAAGTCAGTATATTTTTGAAGCAGCAGTTTGAGTTCAGAATCAATTTTGAGAAGAGGGTCCATGCATTGTGATTGCAAATTTGTAATTTCTAATTGAAGACTGGCATTGAGTGTGGTTTGTAAAGCTTGTAAATCACTTCTTAATTTCTTGACTCTGACATCAAGCATAAGAATCTCATCACTGTGATCTTCATGTCTTGTATGGCCAAATATATCATTAGGCATTTTTGTTTTAGTGGTTATTTATTATAGAGTATCTGATTCTTAATTCTATAAAAAAGGGTATAAGCTTGTCATATGATCCAGGGACCTCAATATATAAGCAGTCACCAGCAGAAACAGTATATACAGTGCCAGAAACCATGTTTGAGTGCTTAATTCTGTAAATATTTCTCCCTACTGAAATCTTGACATCACCCTCAGGGGTTGTAATAAATTGCAATTGCCCACCTACAGGTAATTGGTAATAATTTAAATTATTGTTAAATATGTACAATATTTTGCCTGTTTCTTCATCATTATCTGTAAGTATGCTGTTCAGATGAATAATTAACAAGCCACTCAGTTTAGACAGCATATCAGAAGAGGGTTGTGGTGTCGGCAGGTCCATAATAGCTTGTTTTTTGAACCCAAATAAGTTCATAGGCATGTTTATTTATTTCAAATCATGCTCTGTAATTGGGCATTGTTTGCCACTTTTCAAATCACAATGCCCCCAAGGTAAAGTATGTATGTCACATGATAAAATGCATCTCTTATCATCATGTGGGTCCAGGGCCACTTTTGTTACAATATTGCTAGTCAATAAGTGATTCTCACTCTGAATTCTATTTTCTGATGTTCTAATTGAATTCTGTGATTTGATGCAATTTTTATAATCTTCAAATACAAGCTCTTTTTCCACAGTAACTCTGCCAATGCCCTTGGCTTTTTTGACAACCGCACTACATGTTTTAAAACTGTACATCTTGGCACTTAACCCAGCAAATTCCACAATAACATCACCAAGTGTCTCATCTTTTAACTTGCCAGGCACCTTTTTGTTGTGGTGTTGTTGAATCTTTGTATGTTCACTGGTATCAAAATATTGAAACAATTCAGGCTGTGACATATCTTGATAAACATCTTCTGTCTGAATGTCAAGAATAAAACTATCCGTGTCCATGTACAATAATTTTACACGATCACCATAAAAAGGTTTCAACACATCATAATACAATGTTAACATATGTAATTTGGATAATTCCAATATTGCAGCCCCTTCATAAATAGGTTTATCAAACTTAATCTTTGTTTTCATCATGTTGAAAAGTGCCATGTGCTCATCATAAATTCTTCTATAATTGAAGTTGGGCTTTGCAACCAATTTTTTGCTCCGGCTGGGGTCAGTAATTATTTTAACATCGGTATGTTTCCTGACATTTTCAATTGTTTTGCCATACACTGAATTCACCATCAATTTAAACAAGCTCTTATCAAATTGACTCTTTGCAGATGTTCGAAGCTCCGTGTTTGTATCAATGTATGGTTTCAACCATCTTGAGTGCCTGAACCTCAAAACTTTGCCAACTTTGGTTACTTGAACACCATGTTTCATCAGGAACTGGAGGTTTTTGTAATATGTGACATATCCTTGTTTCGGCTCCAGAGTCATCATGAGCTTCTTCTGTTTAGAGCCAGGTGAGCACTGAACCTCGGGAATTGGGGGCAGATCAGAAAATTTATTGTGCAAATCATCAGGAATTATCAGATCAACCTCTAAGAAGAGGCCATGTTCACTGTCATCAAAATCCTGAAGATCCTCAATATTGAAATTTTCAACCCATTCAAGCCCTGCATATGGCAGTTTATCCATCATAGCATAACCATAGAGGTTGTTTGCATCTACATAAAGTATATAATTTGATGGCCGTGCTGGATCATAATCAGGCATATGCTTGTTATTTGCTCTGGCATATCTCTGGGAACATTGCACCATCCCTCCTCTTATACATTTCTCCATAAACAGATACATATCTTGATCTTGGATGAGATCCAATTGCTTTTTGGTGTTGAAAATCATTGCAGACCATGCTAGGCCCGGGGCACTGTAAAAATACACTGGGTCCAGCCCATAATTTTGCATGGAAGATTTTCTGAATGCTTGCAATATATCAGCTAAGAGAGTGACATCAAGTTTTAAATATGCCATGTGATATTCACCGAATGTCTTGCATTTTAAATCGTTCCACATCAACTGAGCATGGTGATAATCTTCATCAGTGATTCCAGATCCTCTGATTTTGCTATAAAATGCTTCTTGTGGTGGCAGGGAACACTCATCAAATTTAGAAAAATCTGTAACATAGTCATATGGATATACACCCTTCCGCCTAATTAATTTCAGGTCCTGATTTGGAAACATTGCACGTGTGATTTTGAATTGATCATCAGATAATTGATTTGCCAGTGTAGGCAGGCTAGCCGATAAAAATCTGTAAGAATCAAGAAATCTTATGTGAATAGGAACACCATCAACTTTAATTATCTTGCTAATAGATATATATTTTTCATCATTTTCAGCTAAAATATTTAAATTCTGCTTGTCAAACCCCTCGTATCTGATCAAATGATGGAAATCATAATTGGATGCTCCATGGCAAAATATGGGGACAAATCTTGGTCTCTTGATCTTAATATTACAGCTATTACACAGGGCCATTAAGAATTTACCATCTGTATGAGAATGGTGATGAACCTTGATATTTGTATCTGAAAATTCACAATCACATACCGGGCATTTTTCTGCATTGTTGAAATCCTCAATCTGTTCCTCTGTTAAAGGCAACATAGGCTTTGATATTAATAAGATGTTAGATGCTATGTCACGGCACTCATTTTCTATTCTATGTGCAAATTCTTTGATGGCATTTGGCCCCTTGTATGAATATTCTTTAATAACAACACCATCCCGTATAACCACATAACAAAAGCTGGAAGGTTCATGTAGCTGGTATGGTGTACTTGAAGATTCTTCTGGATCTGGATTGCAGAATGCAAGAGATTTGAGATTTGATTCAGAATCCCAGACAATATATGCTGGGTGTTCCAACGAGGCTTCATACTTTTTGAATTCTGCTTTTTCACTTGGATTGGGCATCACCATATGAACAGGTTTATGGTTGCCACAGTATTTCAGATGCTCAATTAACTTGTTTTTTGCAATTTCTGCATTTTTTTCAGGAACCCCATTTACCATTTTTTGACCATCAAATACAGTCAAACATCTTCTGCACAACTTGAATATTCTATGAGTTTTGTCTAGTTGTGTTCTCACTAAAGCTTCAAGATTATGTATCAGAGTGTAATGATATGTGCCATCCCCTTCAATTAAGAGCAAATCAATCGGAATTGCAGCTTCATCATCAAGTGTACTGATTCTGAGAGGTGCTATCGGGCAATTGCCAGTGGAACAAATAAATACATTAATAGATAATTGTTTGCCATTGATGTGCCTGGCCTTTTTTTCAAATTTATCAATATTCTGAACTGACATTGGATATTCTAAACCCTCCATTACATCATCAAAATCATGTTCATGCTGTTTGTAATAAGTTATTCTCTGAGGATCCCTTGAAACTGGATACAAAGCAGCTAATATACACCACAAAAAGCATTTCTGGTCGGTGTTTTTTATATTAACCACGGCTCTTTTGTTTTTGATATTAGCAGGCAATGGCACATAAGTGGATCCTTGTAATGGAGTGAATTCAGAAATATTAACATAGAGCTTGTGTGATGAACCGCATAGGCTCCATCCTGACTCTTTTGCCGCAAATTCAGAGTGTTTGATATTTAATTGATCTATCAAATTGCCTATTATTGTATCTGAATTTGAATTTGAATATACAGGTACAGTTTCTGTTAAGTGGGGATGTGTAAATTTTGTGCTATTTGGTTTCTTATATTGTACAAACAATTTGAGGGAGAGCTTATAAGAGCCATTTTGTGCATTTAGAATTGCCTGCAGATGAGGATTTATACTGTTTAAGAAATTCTCAATGCCGCATCTTGGCTCTGATACAAACCGGTGATCCCTTAATTGGCCGTTAAAACTGCTACGGATAGGTTCATGGCGTGGCTGTTTTGCTGCTCTGGCATTAAGAGGTACTTCGTGCCTTCTTTTCAGACCAGATGTAGATGGTTGTGCAGAGCAAGTATCTTTATGTGTATATGTGAAGTATTGCATGCTGTATTTTCTATTGCATTTGGGGCAAATTTTTGTGGGAGTTCTGTATTTGTCTGGGTTACAAATCTTTTGGTGTCTGGCCCAATTGGGGCTGGATATATTTTTATTGCACTGGTCGCAATATTTTTGTTTCGGCATTTTTGCTGTTGTTTATTATATACAATTTCCTGGGTTTCAATTCAAAACTTTATACTGAATAAAAAATATCAGTTGGGTTCAGCACTGTGATTTGTTTGTATGTGTATGTGCATATGTGTGTATACACTTAATATTTTTGGCTTTGGTATTTATATAAAATTTCCTGGGATTCAAATCAAAATTCTATGCTGGATCAGTTGGCTTCAACACTGTACTGTGTGTGTGTGTGTATGTGTGTATGTGTGTGTGTGTATGTGTATGTGTGTGTATGTGTATGTGTGTGTGTGTGTTGATATTTTTGGCTTTGGTATTTATATACAATTTCTTGGGATTCAAATCAAAACTCTATACTGGATAAAAATATCAGAAATAGGCCACAACTTGGCCACAAGTGGACCGGAAGTAGGCAAACCGGAAGTGGACCGGAAGTGGACCGGAAGTGGACCGGAAGTAGACCGGAAGTGGACCGGAAGTGGACCGGAAGTAGACCGGAAGTGGACCGGAAGTGGACCGGAAGTAGACCGGAAGTGGACCGGAAGTGGACCGGAAGTGGACCGGAAGTAGACCGGAAGTGGACCGGAAGTAGACCGGTAGTGAATATGTGTGGGTGGGTGTGGGTGGGTGTAGGTGTGTATGGGTGTGGGTGGCCTAGTTTTAAGTCTCACAGAAGTGCCTTTTGTAAGTGTAGACAAATCAATCTTCCTTTCCGATAAAGCTCTTCCTTTCCGAAAAATTCTTGAGGGCATTTTTACAAAAATCTTGGATTATACGGGGGTTCCACACTAGAGCAAAAAGCTCATATGGGCATGTTGAGCAAGTTTTAAGTGTAGCAAATCTGCTGGAGAAGAGCTCTTCCTTTCCGGCGCTGTCCGTAGCATAAGTACCACTACTAAAATAGCATTGGTTCGAATGTTTCATTTATATTTTATCGAATATTTCATATATATAAACGCTCATATTATGAATAACAGTGTGTACAAACTAAGGGGTTCATACCGAAGTAACAAGCAACACGCACCTCTTAAGAATATAAGCAAGCATACCAGAAGACGCCACCAGATTAGAACGACACAATGCGACTCGACATGTGCACCTTGTCATGTCACTTCGAAACGTCACATATACTTTTGAGTGTTTGTTTCCAAGTTATATGCTTCGCTTCTCACTTTGGTCTGGAAGCTCCCTAAACTCGTACAGGATTCGAACACAGAATCCACATTGTAGAGACGGAGACAAGTGTTCATACGTCTAAAAGCTAAGTGCTTGGTCTGAGTCCTTAACTTCAATGTAGTTCTTTTTCTAAGGACCGTGTTTGGAAACACTGTTGCTTTATGCGATTCACCTCTGCGGCCACTGCGCCGTGCATGAGTTTTTTTGCTACGTTGCCACACTTTTTGTCGTCTTCACTTCCCGCCCTCTCTGCTTAAAGTGCGACTTGAAAAGTTGATAAGCTCCTCACCTGACAACGTCGCGGGGGAACACAAGTACGCTCCCCTCTTGCAGAAAAGGATCAACGCGACTTGCTAAGCTGCCCGTTATCACGTTCATCTATCTCTCCATTGCGTATCAGCTTCACAAAGTAGGAAACCCATTATTTCGTATGTTGAAGTTGATACAATTCCATTTAAGTTACATTCTGTGTCCTGCTCTTGTTGTCGTGTTGTTTATGTGCGTGTATTGAAGAGAAAATATAAATAGATAACATACAAATTCTTACGCAGGGATATTCGAATTATTATATGCGTATCATCCTTAATGCACATTCTTACTTACATAAAACAACAGAGAGGACACTGAAATAAGGGCGGGCATCTTTGCTAATGTTCTACAACAAACAACTTTGGGGAAAGGGGAAAACCTCGAGTAGAAAACATTGATTTTATTCCTTTATGATAAATAATGCCTGGAAACTACACATGTACTTACCATCTACGATCATAAAGAAAATATTAATTCCATTAATTTTAAAATGACAAGGTAAAAAAAACAACTATATAAATACTCTTCCCGTTTCTAAACGTGAATAATATGTAGATGTTTATTTGATTGAGATTAAAATAAATTATGTAATAAAATAAAGGGCCAACAAAAAATTCAGTTTTAGTAAAAGGAAGCGTGTTCATTTCCTTAGTGTGGCTTTATTGAGACAATATTTACGAAGTTACACAAACAAGTGTACTTAGGGGAACAGCGAAGCCCTAGGCAGAGGTTATGCCATTAAAATGTGTGTGGGCGAGTGGTACAAAAGGTAAAGTTCTTTCTTGTGCATCTTACGGTGCTACCTTTCAAGCAGAAGATATGGCTCCACACATTCTCGATCACGGCCGTACTGCGGGTGATATTGTCAACAGCACGCTCCGTTGAAGGCATAGTAAAAAATGAAAGCTATGTAGTTAAACTTCCCCTTAAAACAGTATATGCGGTGGAGCCATATAGTGGTTCGGAACCCACGTTAAACTGTGGGTCCAGTCCCGATTAGCCTAACTGTGCATAAACTGGAATTAAAACACCAAATCAATCGATCAATCAATCAATGCGTATATGTTCTCATTCAGTAAATTCGACTCTATTGTAGCTGCCGGCCCTCATGGCGGAGTGGTTCGCACATCGCGCCACGTCACCAGGGGTACCGGGTTGGAATCCCGGCCTGAGCGTGGATGCTTGTGAGTGCCCATTCATCAATTTCATCATATCATCACTCATCCCCATTTTCGCAAATTAGCCAAAAGTGGCACAAAAAGCGAAGTAAAATAAAGCAAATCAATCGGTCAATCTATTGCAGCTGACCTTCATGGCGGAAAGGTTAGCACAGCGCATTACGACGCTACTTGGGTGTTCCTTTGTGGGCGCTCTTCATCAATTTCATCGTATCATTACTCAACCCATCGTTTCGTCTGAACAAAAGGGAAAGAAAAGCGACGCTAAATAATAATATTCAAATCAAATCAACTGTATTGTATTATTTTTTTTGTACCTTCCGGTCTGCATGAAGGAGTAGCTACGAAGCCAGAAGCCCTAATTTAGAATCCTGAGTAAGGCATAGATATACCATTGTGTTCGTTCTTTCATTTATTTCTGCATTCCACCATTAATGCTCATTAACGATTAACCGAAGAAAAGCAATTCAGATTAACGTTAAAGGCTATACGTTGCATTTTTCTGTCGCTTCATTAATGTTTACCATTTCACTATCCTAGGGTATAATTTTAGTTAAGCAACGTAAGGAATATTTACATTCGAGGCAATCCAAGGCATGGGAAGGGATAATAAATTCAAAATACCGTCTTTCGAAGCGTCACATATATTTTATGCAGTTGTGTTTGTACGTTGAGCATTTTATTGTTAGTTGATTTAGTTTATTTAACGTCGCATTTCTACCATTTCTGGCTAATTGCGAGGTTGCAAATGAATGTCAGAAATGGATGAAGGGACAAACATATAACGCAAACCCCACAGAGGATTATACTGATTGTGAATCCAAGCGCTAGAACCTCCTTCTTCTGCACAATGCAGTCGAGGTTGTACTACGTGGAAGAGAGGTTGACATTTGGATGTATTGAACATTTTATTGTATTATAATTGTCAGATATACAATGTTACAAAGTAACACACTGTATCTAGGAAACTGTAATATATCAAGAGACAGCCACTCGGGATCACAGGATCATAAAATATGCTGACAGCACTAAACTTAACTCTCCTAAGCAACTAGCATGTTTAATTTTTACAATTAGGATTCTAATCAGTGGCGACGATTAGGGGAAGCGAGGGAGGCTGTTGTCCCCTTATTTATGCCACTTTTGCCCTCACACTATGCTAAATCTTATGCACCAAAGTAAACTGTCTTTGCCCCCCCCCCAGTTTTGGAACCCAATCGCCGCCACTGATTCTAATGACAATTCTACGTTGTTAGGTTAGAAGAGGAGATTTAGGGCTCTTAGCAACCAATTTTCGCTTCGTGTGCACGTCGCACTGCACCACGTTCTCAGCTCTCTTGTCACTGCTGTGTGCCGTATCTATGACATTCTGATATTGTCCTCGGATTTCTTACAACTTTTCTTTCAATCCTCGATTTTTATTGCATACAACAATGTGTACAATATTCACGATGACAACATGCCTACTGCTGCATTTGCAAACTGGAAGTAACAAAATGCAACTAATTTTTACTGCTGTAATCTAATTTTGTATTGGTATAATTGTTACTTCCCCTTGCTCATCCCTACTCTTCGCGGCCTCTTGTCCGGACTTCGAGGCGCCAAGCATTCCTCTCATGCTTGTTTCCCTCTGAAATTCAAATGCTATGGAAGAATAAAGCTTTGAATTCAAAGCATTTAGAAGGAAAACGTTTAAGTAAATTTTGTATGTTATTCTAACGATATTAATATAAATAAATAAACTACATAAACATGTGTAGAATAAGTGAATTATTTTAGATCAACAAGTTACTTTTCCTGGATATTCAGGTAAAGAACTAAAGAGTTGTTGCAAGTCACTACCGTCAGCATATTATGCGCCGCTCAGTGTTCAGTTTTCTAGCCTATGGCTACACCGAACAACCGATTGGGAATTTTAGGTTTAAAATGAAAGCCTTAACCTCCAAAAGTATCATATTAATATGAATGATTAATCTTAGAAAATGAATAAAACTCTTCAACAAAGTTTTAAACTATATAATTGTAGTTCTAAAAACCTACCGATTAAATTCTATTCTTACACCAAAATCCATACTTTGAAACATATTTTTATAGAAAGAAATCACGGCTTTTCAACAACACTTTTAATGTCAGTTAAAATATAATGATATTTTTAATCACTTATTGACGCATAGTCGTAACGTAATTTCCTGAGAAATATGGTGTGAAAAGATTAATTCCTCCACTTCTAAAGGTTCGACACTGTGGAAGAGTGCGTTGAATGACCGTACACTCCGAGTTCGAGTCCCGTCAGCCTGGACGAGACTGTTTTGTGAGTGTCTCTTCATCCATTTAACATAATCGTGATCCATCGTCGTGAATAGTCAAAAGTGGAAGAAAAGCGACGTAAAATAAATATGAAATACAAATGACTTCTAAACAACACTGGCCTGGAAGACGACAAAGCTTCGTATTGTCCATAAACTCCACAAATGAATCTCACTGTCCATCACCCCTCCCCCCACTTCCCTTTTAAAGAGGGGATCGTTTGGTGGGGTTATAACTGTACAAATATAAGACATAAAATAGAACAAAGTTGGTTTCAGCGGTGACCAGTGGCAGAGCAGCAGCTCCCTCAATGCAGGGAAGGGGGAGGCTAGGGACCTGGAAATGTTTTCTATGCCTTCAAATATTGGATAACTTCAGATACATATTTTTTTACGCTAACAAACCGGTCTAAATTGTCCGTTTTAACCCTACATTGAGTGAAGTAAATTTCCTCGGTCGGTTCACAATGAGAGCTTTCCTTCATATTGAGTATATATGTTCTAAAATTATACTTTCGCCAGAAGCAAAAGTTTAATGGTGTGTAAAGGGTGTATCGAATTGTGTTGTTCTCTTTGGCGTAGATTCTCAACCTACGGCTCTATGAATGCACAAATTTTAAACAATATTCACTGTACAACTTCCCTAACTGAATGTAATGTATTCGCTATATGTTATACGTCTAATAATAATAATAATAATAATAAATGCATGTTAACTGAATCAAGTCTTTCTCGGTATTAAGTGCCTTCGATCCCCAATAAATCTTAAATATCGATCTTTATGTGTGAGACGAGAACAAAAAATGCAGCTTTTTATGTGTTTTTCAAACTATGCTCACTTCGACATTCTGTAATTAAAAAACTTGTGGTCCAATCGTGACGAAATTTAAATACATAGCTCTACTGGTTAATTTTTAATTGGAGTTCAAACTCGAGTCTCCATAATGTTTAACCCAACTGTAGACAATCATTCGCTCTCAGGCCATATGACCTGAAAGCAGAGAAAACAGGAATGGTATAGTCTCCCTTCTTTCCGTACTTTCAAGCGGCAACCCTTGAATCAGCCAAGAACGGCGTCACCCATCCCCTCCCCTCCCTTGACGTCCCCTCGCACTCAAGCAAGAAGCACAGCGTCGGAGATCCAATTGCTTACATGGGCCAATGTTGAGGGTGTCAAACAATTACCAAAAATTCTGGTTTGAAAGA
The DNA here is from genome assembly GCF_977018435.1 of Lepisma saccharinum. NCBI lineage: Eukaryota > Metazoa > Arthropoda > Insecta > Zygentoma > Lepismatidae > Lepisma > Lepisma saccharinum. The sequence goes on along the minus strand of NC_139254.1, from coordinate 46,046,552 downwards.
TTGCATTAATACTTTTTCACAATTTTCCGCGAAGTTTAGCTAAATCTAAAGAATAAACGCGATAATATGGAGTCATGGACATCGTATTTGTACCTTCATAATTTTATCATTCCACCTCATTGTCTCGATTCAATCACGAAATAAACCAAACAAAAAAAATAAACAAAATAGAAATAGCTATGTAGGGAACATTTTAATTGAGTAGGTCGCCAATTCGTTCAAAATAATGTGACGTGTAGAAACGTTTATATTACAATCGAAGCAAGCAAGAAATATTTTTTTGCAAAATTGATGGGAAAACCGGCAATTTTGACCAAATATTTAGTCTAAAATTTCTACTAAAGTAAAAAGTTGTTAACCGTAAGTGACTGCTGGCAGCTCAGAATGTAATCTTGATTTATTTGGGAGATGCAGAAAGCGCCTCGTCTGACCACCCACTTCCTCCAAGCACAAAGTGTGCCTGTATAAAATGAGTTGGCATAATAGTCCTTCCATTAATACTGGCCATGGTTTGATTGCACATATCTCTCAGACATCTGTATTTAAACTGACTTGCTAAAGCGTTTTAGCATGATTTCTCTTTTACATTTGTTGAACAAAGAAAACTGGGAAACATTGTTAACTTTTCGACAATTTCTTACATTAACCTTTTGATTCCCAAGGCCATTTTCAAGGACTTGGTCCCGAGCCGATTTTGAGTAAAATGTAGAGTTTCAATTAAATGAGTGTAGATCGGAGGCTAATTGCCCTAGAGAGATGAGTGATATCCCGTTGTATGTGGAATGAACCAGAGATTCAGACTATATGAAAGTTATGCAAATTCGGCGTATATGTGGCGATTAACCCGAAAGGTAGAAAATGGGTGTAAAATAGAAATACACTGGAACTCTTAGTGGCGATGCATGGCAACTGTAAGCACAAACATTCGTGTATTAGACGACCAAGATTTGAAATGTATGCTACTTTTCGAAGAATTCAATTGCCACTTTTTGCACAGAAAGGCTATTCGAGACTGAACATACAGTCTAAAGTGGAATCCGTACCACTGTACACGTGTCCCCACCGGTATCAAACCCACGACCCCTTGACGCTATCGTTTTCGAATACCACAGCAAAACGTCCTTTTCCTATATAAGTTACAGTCAACGGGAAACATTATAGCAGGCAAAATATCCATAGTTTTTCCATTATTTACTTTCCCAGGCAGGGCTTTTTTTTAAGAAGCTGTATTATTATTATTTTTATATATTATTTGAAGTAGGGTTACACTTAAGCCTACAGTATTTTTACACGGGAAATCACATTGAGGAACACAGAATTAATTAACATAATGATTAGCAATTTGTCTATTTTCACATTTGCCTTCGATTGTGCGCACAACACAGGAATTCTGCATTTATCGCAAGTTACACAGGAAGAGCGAGAGAAACCTGCGAAGTGCTTCTACAGATAACATCTAAAGTGGTTTCCCCCCATCCCTTGTCTGCGAGGGCGAGGGACTTAGTGGGCATGTTTGCCACTGCCTCAGAAACAATGCAAGTCGTGTAGGAAGAGAGAGAACTAAGAACGCCCCCTCCTGTGTTATCTCTGCATTGCTTCGCGAAACGTATAACAGAAATATTCTCAATTTAAACTGTGTAAACCAACTTTATGCTTTAATGTTGAAAAAATAACGTTATTTAAAATCAGCGAAGTTAAGCATAAAAGATGAAGGTCTGGCAACCTTAGATACCGATAGAAGAGAAGCAAGATCGCCTTCGTTGCAACCTCCTACATTGCAAACGCAAGCTGCAGAAAATGCAAGCTCTTCCGAAAAAAGTTTAGAAAATACTTTTTTTTTATAATCAATCGGTCTACAAACCGAAGGCAATAGCAATTGAATAGAATGGTCATATTTCCATACAACAACTTTACTTTTTACTCTACATTTTTTTTTGTCTGAGAGCGTACCGGTGGTGGTGGGGGGGGGATCTGTATACTCCCCTAATACATGAGCAATATTCAAAGAACTTAAATGCAGTATTCATTCATTCATTCATTCATTCATTCAGTATAGGTTATATACGCGTGACTTACAAAGTACGAAATTACCTTGCATATAATTTTGTTGTGGATTTGTCAAATTTTACATTGTTATAACAATTTTCTTCTGCGATAAACAAGTGCTTAGCTTTCCTTAAGCTGACATTGAATATAAGTCAACTATAGATCGACCACAAGGAAAAAAACTTTGGGATGAGAAGTCCCCGCGCAGCTTTCCCTTCTTCCCTCCACCTCGAGCCATAAGGAAGCATTGTCCACTCTCCCCCTCCCCTACTAGCGGGGGTACGGTGCACAGGAGCCGCGGGTCTGCGCAGGTTGTTTTGCTCGTGGTTCCACTAAAACCGAAACCCTCAGCATTGTACCAACATGTGACACTGGCGACACCACACAAAATTAGATAAACTTCATAATACAACGACCTCGTACTCTAAACCAAACCAATGCAATGCTCAGGTTATAATACCAATAATATGGTATTAACCTGCGTTAAAGTATTTTTCTTTGTGAAAGTATTGTGGATTGTGTGGATTAGTACGAGGTGAAGGTAACTAATTTGTACCGTCTGGTTAACCACGACGCGGATATGAGAGGGCGTGCAGAACGGTAGAAACGGGATGTTTCCTGCAAGTTATCTAAGGTTCTGGTCACATGATCGTCTGCAATAAGTGAGAAATAATTCCAAAGGGCGGAATCACAGCCTGATTTCCTGAAATTGCTGTTCTCTGCTTGCTTTCCTATACTCAATAACATGCAACTCACTATCACTACAATTCACGAATGTTGAAGAAAAGAAGATTTAAATAAGATAAGGCATTTTGCCACCCCAAACTCGTGCACCCCAAGGTCCTGGCTGAGAAGTTAACTTTAGGTCCAGCGCTGAGTAACTGAACGTAAAACTAAAAAAGTCAAAATAAATGCATTAAATGAAGGGCTCTGGTGTAAAACATGTTAAGTGACATCTTACCATGTACATCTTACACGTACCATCTTACCAAAATGATCAAAATGTCACAAACAGTTCAATCTGTTCTTTATACTTGATTTTTTGTGATTTTCTTGTCACCTGAAGTGAAATGAAGGAAGGTTTTTTCACCGTAACACTGCATTGCTCAATATCCCTCGAAACGATCTCCTCTCAGCGGATGATAGTGCATGAGAACAATTGGGAGTGGAGAGGTCCAAGGGCAAGGTGCAACGAAAGTATCTCCCCAACAATCTCTCTTTCAAACGATCATTAACAGATCTGCAGCAATAGCAACGTATTCACAATTAAAGTGAAACAAGAAAGTACAATAAATATTAGAATGAAACGTAATTGATTTATATTAATAGAAAAACTAAACACAATGTTTCACATCCGTGGCGAAGTGGTTAGCATAGCGTGCTACGACACCTTAGGTTCCGGGTTTGAATCCCGGCCTGGGCATGGGTATTTGTGAGTGTCCCTTCATCGGTTTCATTGTATATCAACCATTTCAATCTTCGCGATTAGCCAAAAGTGTCAGAAAAGCGAAGAAAAATAAACCAATTCAATCAATCAATCTTTCAGCTGTTCCATAATAAAACAATTTCAACAATTTTGAAACTAATTGACATCTTTAACCACTTAGTAAAGAAATCAGTTTGCTACTTTATGCAAATCTGATATTTATGAAAGTAAAAAATAATGCTTTAAATGTATTTAATAATGTTATTTCTAAATATTTAGTGATTTAGTAATTAGTAATGTTGTCTTTAATTACGTATACATATTAGCGCGCACGTACGTGTAGATTAAGATATTTGTAAACCTCAACCAGTGATTTCACACCATGTACACGAACCAAAAAGAAGAACAGTCAGTATTGATTGATTCATTTGGTTTTTTAAGTCCACTTTTTGCACAGTAAGGCTAATCAGAACTGGACCTACAGTTTAAGGTGGGATCCGAACCACTATGTGTCTCCACCGGGCATCGAACCCGGTACCCCTTTATTACAAGGCGACGACGAAGAGTCAATATGATGATGTTACACCCATATTCTGCCTACCGTTTCAAAGATAAGGGCCTCCGTAATTGTTTCATGCCCAACGCTGTCGCTTTGTAATCAAAGGATTCCGAGATCGAACTTTCATGCCTGCTTGCGGTAGATTGATCAGAGGCTCGAATCCCACTTTAAACTGTAGGTCCTTCCCGATTAGCCTGCCATGCAAAACGTGGACTCAAAACAAAGTTAAACCACAGATGAATGTGGTTTGACCAAAGTTTTGCTATGACACGTAAGCTATATTAAACGATGAAACAACATTGACCCCCCACCCTTCACTCATCCGTTTTGCTTTGTAGTTTGATGTACAGATATTACCAACGATGGCAAAAACGAAGTACGTAGTGACTAGCAGCTAATGCAAACGCAATTTTCCGTCCGTAGCTTTTCCGACCGGGGTATGAGACTTCCTGGCGCCATTCTTTACTCCACTGACGCTTCCAGCAAGGGAGGTCAAGAAGCAAGTTGCACAGAATTAGTTATTGCTTGTGGCGTTCTGAAAGCCCACTGTGGAAAATAAAGGAACCCACCAAAGAGTGTTTTCTTTTTACTTTGTACAGTCAACGGCAAAGAAATGGTAGGCAAATTGTCCTTTGCTATTTTCATTACTTTTTATTGTACATCCTGTGCTGTTTTAAGGAATGACACTATGTTGGTTCGATGCAGGCGTTGTTCTCTGATTATTGACGTCATTATTTCAATTCAGTATCATCACATTGTGTAATACAGACCGAATGAAAATGGTGGTGGACAATTCGTCTATTGTTTCTTTCGCCGCTGAGTGTACAGCAGAACTGTTAAATACATTAAAAAATGATCAGAAAGTACTTTAACTTTAGATCAATTCGTCTTTTCTTTTGAAAAATTCAGCCTGAGGCTATCCAACTACTCTTCTTTAGCCAACATATTTAAAGACGCGAAAAGCATGAAGGTTGTACAAAATTATGTAACGAGATTGCTAATTTGAAGCAAGTATATAAAATATTTTGAGACTCTTTTTAATCAACGCAAAGCAATGTCCATTTTCTGCAACGACCAGTTTATTCGTCCAACAAACTTATGTAAGTTATTTAGATAACTAACCACTTCTACTCGTTCCTTTGGGCCGGCCCCAGAAGGCAGAGTGGTTAGCACATAGCGCTACGACGCCAGAGGTCCCGGGTTCGAATCCTGGCCTGGGCATGGAAGTTTGTGAGTGTGCATTCATCAATTTCATCATGTTATCACTCATCCTCATCTTCGAAAAATTAGCCAAGAGTGGCACAAGAAGCGAAGTAAAGTAAAGCAATATAATCAATGAATCGTTCCTTTGGGGCAGGTAGGAGATTCAGTTCAGACGCGACAGAGTAATGTGCAACGGCTTCACCCCTAAATAAAACCGAGACGCAGTGCGATAATATTTTCTTCCGCCCTTCTTTTCCTTAGATGTTCGACTATGCATTATGGCAATTGCCAGTGAGTCACTGATAAAGTAAAAACATAAATGTGAAGGATAATGGCAGGTTGACGTGTGAATATACAAAATTATTGCTTAGGAGTATCAAAATGTAAAATCGTCGCGATTAAGAAAACAGGAAGAAAAGCCACGTAAAATATACAGTGCGTTCAATTTAAAATTGAACCCACCGGAAAAGCATCATGAGAGTAAGTATTAATTTCCTTGCCTCTTCGTTCCACACCAAGCTACGTGACTATTCAGCCGTCGTGTTACTATTACAAACAAAAAACATGCATTGCGTTAGGTATTCGTAAATGGGCGGACTGCGGTAGAATTTTAAATTGAACGAGCTGTAAATAACAGAGTATAAATAGTTGTTTATTAACTTTGGATATTCCTTTTATGTTGCTTACGAATTTAGAAACGGTACCTGAATACTTTCTTCCGAAAGAAGCACTGCACAGGCACACAGCCTCCACATGTGTGCATATGTATAAATGTGTGATTAGAAAATAAATATGAATGATAAGAAACGTGATACTTTCTAAAGATGGTGGAGTTATTGATTTACCGTTACTTGAAAATACCAGAATCTCAGGTATTGGCAACACCGAAATATCGATATATCGAAACGGTACCTTCGCTATTTTCCGGTACTTTCTGCATCTTCGATGTAACCGGTATTTCGAGATATTGAATCCCGGTATCTAAAACTCACTCTATACTTCTAATATTCTGAGACTGACACTTGCAAGGTATAAGTTTACTCTCCAGCACTTGAAATGAGAAGGGAAAGGAAAGGGGGGGGGGATTTCTCGCACCCATAAGCAAAGATGAAGACATGGGACTGGATCGCAATTCTGCCATTGATTGCAACAACTAGGGTGATGTTTTAGCCCCTTTTAGCCCTAATGAGTATCACCTCACCTCACGTCACGAAGTCTCCGGGGTGTCACTTCGCGAGGTTTTCTTTCTCCTGATAGGAGAGGGAGCTCCTTTTTAGTTTTACCGTGCGACGGGGAAAACGAGCCAACATCTGGGCAAAGCATGTCAAGCTGTTGATCACGTGGCCTCGGGTTAGAATCTCGACCGTCCCCCAAACTTTACGTTGCAGAGAATCGAATGGCAAACGCGGTAGCAAGAGAACCAACAAAACGCAAGCATTCATGTAATAAAAAGATTTTCATCTAAAACGTTGTTAAATGTTTAAAAACTCATACTTGACTGATCGAAATCAAATTATTTCAAGGATGGGGTCGACTTCTCACATGATCACTCTTTTGGTTTGCCTCTAATTGTGGTCATCCATTCTTAACTTACTTATTTCATTATTCCATTGATTTTAAAGTGGAGATGAGTGGAGTGTCAGGAAATTTCGTTAGAGAACGCAATTGCGGGGACAAGAAGTGCCAAAACTTGAGGGAGGAAACTACCCCCATGCCCCCATAATCACCGCCACTGTGTACAATCCTATTCTGTTTAATATTATTAATAATAATATGTTAATGTAATTTCCCTTGTTCACCAAGAAGTGATTCTACGACTGATGGCTACTGTCCCACGATATTAAGGGAGTAGCCTCGGCTAGAATCTACGATGGTGTTGTTTTTTAAATAATCCGCTTTGTGAGCTAATTACTTCATTTCCTTGAGGAAACTTGCTGGTGTATATAGTGCACCGTAAAGCAGGCAAAATTAAAAAAGATATCCTGTAATGGTTGCATAATCGGGGTATATTTAGTGCTGCTGAAACTAATGATTGATTTGGTTTATTTTTATTCGCTTTTCTGCCTCCTACGGTTAATTGCGAAGTTGAGGATGAGTGATGATATAGCCTAATGAAATTGATGAAGAGACTTGCACAAACACCCATGCCCTGGCCAGGACTCGAACCAGGGACCCTTGGCTTCGAAGCGCGCTGTGCTAGCCACTCCGCCACAGAGGCCGGTTGCTGAAACCATCGATAGACGGGATCCGTTATCTGTACTCGAAAATATGGCCTCTAAATATCGATATACTGAGAACCGACATTTTCGGTACCTTCGGTAACCAACATAAAGTACTCTCTTTAATGGTGACATTCATTTACCTATATCTTGTAAGGTTGAGTAGTACAGGCACTAACGTTAGGACCTAAGAGAATATTTTTGCGCGTCTGTATTTATTTGCTCTCATCGACGCATTGTTATCTTTGCGATAGAGACGGCCGAAACACGCCCGCTCTAAATTGCAATTGATTTTGTAATGTTCAAAATGTTATAAAAATAAATTTAACTATATCCATGTCTATATGTCCCGTTTTTTTTTATTTTAGAAATCTCGCAACCCTACTTACAGCGAAAGGGGGAAACTACGTTCAAAACGTAAATACTCTCATGTAAAACGCTAGTAACGACAGAGAAGTAGGGGAGAAAAGTTTTCAGCACTCTGAACTCAATATTTCACATGCATGTACTACATGAGAAGCAGCAAATTGAACTTTCCTAAAGGATAAATGGAAAATCTGCTGCTACCAGGGTTCTCTGGGTTCTACTCTAACTCCGCGCTATTAATTCGAGGAGACGATTTTCTTCACATATTGACTCGCATGCTAGTCTTTCATGAAAAGGTCATTCCCAAGCAGTGACATGAATAGATATTGATATTTTTTAACCTTAAAATTCAAGAAACTATTTTCTAATGAATCATTTCTTCCTTTGTTGTTTATATTAGTGCAGTTATATAATAATTATAATAATTGCAAAATTATAATCATTAATTAAAAGGGAACCAATTATTGCACAAGTGTTACACACATATTTTATCATTTTCTAAACCTCAAAGTAATATGTTAATATTGAATCTATGCTTTTTCTTGTTCACATCAAATCACCTCCAAATTAGCGGCGATTGAAGGTTGAGTGAGGCCCTACACATCGTTTTATATATTCTGATAGATAGTCTGGTCATTGTTAAGAGACTAAACAAAATGCAGGACTACATTTAGAATATAATCGTTATATTTGCACCTTTAATCACTGCCACAGGCACTGTAGGAGCAATGCGTATAAAGTGTGTTTACAACATGCTCCGAAACGTTTGCCGGAATCATTTCAATGGGTGTGATTTCGCGCTAACAATTGTGGGGGAAGTTGTTGGCTGAATATCATCCAATGGAAACAGCCGCTGAGGCTCTAATGGTGATCGAACGCCGGATAGCATCATTACATGTGATACCGTTACCACTACGCCATTGGGGATAATTGCGATAGCAGACAACGTTCACACCATTTCGCCATCTTTATTTGCAGTTGAAGTTAATTGTACAGCGAGCTTGAACCATATGGGGAGTACTGTATTCTCAAACAATTGCCCCTATGCACACGCCACTGTTGCTTGTGTATATAAGTGTTCACTCACTTACAAGCGAAACCGAAACTCGAGCTCTCAGCGACACAAATCCAGACGTTTTGGCGCCTGAAACAGACGTTCGTTGGATCCTGCATTTCTACAGTCGTGGCCTTTGTCCCACTGCTTTGGTTGCGATGAAGTATTTTGACAGGTTTCCGTCGTTCGCTGCAGGATACATGCAAGGCTTAACAGAAGAATGTTAATGATATGCATATGATATATAATGGTGATTAATTATTATTCCGAAATTAATACATGATTTATCTTCTGCAGAGTGTAAGAATTTTTTCTTCCGATAAAATTAACAACAACGAAATAATAAAAAAAAATATTTAACCAGAAATCAACCTTTTGATATATTACCAAAGCAATTACCGACTTTTTTTTTAATACTGTCCGATACTGTACGTAAATGCAGTCAGTACTCCTTCCCCCAAAATGATATGTTACTGTCTCTTTATATATCTCTGGCTCTAATGAATTATTTATTGCCACGTAATACAGATGAAACTGACATAGGAATTCGAACCCAGAATTTATTGTGCTAAGATAATGAGTCAACCGACATTTAACAATCGTTACTTCCTTTAACTTTTCCAGGCAGTCATAGCCGAGATATATAAAACAACGTTTCGATTATAATTCTGTGGGTTAAAGTTGGATAATTTTTCGTAAGTAACGAAAACGCTTTGCTCGTTTCCGAATAGCACCTTTCAGTAAAAAGAAATTATAGATTGATCGAGTTCGTGTTTTAAGTCCACTTTACATACAGTATGGACCGGACTAGACCTACAGTTTAAACTGGAAACCTAACCATGTTATGCCTCAACTGGTTATTCGAACCCAGGAGCCTTTGATTACAAGGCGGCGACGTTACCACTACGCCAACAAGGAGTCCCAGTAACCAATATATATATATATATATATATATAAACACAGTAATAGGATGAGAAAGAGTGCCACAAGGGCGGATAAACTCTAATAATGGACAGAGAGTGTATATAGCCTATATAAGTACACAGAAGAGTAACAGTGTACAATTTACTTTCTTTTGGTCTATAAAACAACCGATATTAACACACCTTCAAAAAACAGCTTGTACATATGAAGCAAATTAAAATTGATATGTGAGGGCATAGTAGTGCGCACGGGGGTTGCCAGTGGTGCATGAACACCTCCAAATGCGTCCTCAAAAAATTAAGAATGTAGAAACAACCATTACAATAATGAAAATAATATCCCCTACTGTCTTGAAATTTGAATTTTAATGGTCGGACCTTTCTAAAGGATGAAGAGTGAAACCACTTGCAGCCAAAGATATCCTCTTCCCTATATTTAAGCTGCTCTTCCCTATCCTCTTCTATACTCTGTTTCGTAAATAAGGAAAGTGTCTTGAGGCTAATGCTCTTTTCATTTTCGTCAGTTAATTTTTGAACACCCTGTGCACTTTCACTTTTCCATCCTTGATATTTTCCTTTCTGACACTGCGCAGCATATCGTGCAAGAAAATATCTTCTAAATGCAACTCAAATTTCGCAAATTCTTCTTCGCTCATTCTCGCTCAAGATTTATGGTACCACTTTTTACAAAACTACATTCTATTGCCCCAGCATTCAAGTGTTTTATTCCAGCCTATTTCGGCTGCTTCGTCCTGAGACGGCGAGATCGACGTTCGAACCATGTTTGTACCACTGACCTACTTGTCGCTAGCTCGCTAATCCCTTAATCCCGTACAGCTGCAACGAAAAAGTCTGCTCACCCGATCAAACAGTACAGTTCTTTGTCACTTTCTTACGTAGAGCACAAATATTTTACACACAAGTAATCCTATCTCAACTTATTATTAACACGATTTCTTAAGTTGAATGTATTATCTCAACAAATAACAAGAAGGATATCCTGGGTACAAGGCACCAAGTAAGGTTATACAAAATAGCATCTAAGTTGAAGTTTTATTGTGGACTGACGTCAAAAGCAAAAAAATAAATAAAACCGACCGTGGATTTTTATATTTAAATTTATATGTATAAATATACATACAGGGTGGCTCAATAAGTCACTTAACACCCCCGGTACAAGGCCACTGCGACATGGAACGTGAAAATGGCGATGACCAATCGTTGCCTGGCCAAGGGGGAACCACATTGACGTCTCGCGCATGGTCGGCAGCCATATTTATGTCCGCCATCTTGAATTCAACTCCAGAAATTAAAATTGGAAGAGGGTCATGCGACATATCAAAATAGGCTAGAAATTCACCAGGAAAACAACTGTGACATTTGTTTTCACCTAACTTTAATTGTTGCAGAGTTAACAATACCACAAAGTTATGGCTCAATAAGTCACTTAACACCCCCAGTACAAGGCCACTGCGGCATGGAACGTGAAAATGGCAATGACCAATCGTTGACTGGCCAAGGGGGAACCACATTGACGTCACCCGCATGGTCGGCAGACATCCTGATGTCCGCCATCTTGAATTGAACTTCAGAAATTTAAATGGGAAGGAGGTCGTGCGACATATCAAAATTGGCTAGAATTTTACCAGTAGTTTTCATTTATTTCCCTTTAGTGCGTGTGCGGTATTTGTGTGGTATGGTGAAATGCATTTTGCAAGTCGCAGTTTTTTTTTTAAAAGAAACTAAATTTACAGAATAATTTTTAATCAGATGTCTATATCTTAAAGATTACAAGTGCTATTAATACAGATCATGCAATTAGTGGAAGTGAAGTTTCATGATAAGAAAACTCTTAATAATAATAATAATAATGATAATGTCGATACTGCCCAAAACAAGGAATAGTCAACGAGACCAAATGTTATCAATCCCGCTCTGCCTGGACAACAAACGGGGCTTTGGCTTCTAGACTCACGGTCAGTCTGTCTGTTCCTCACTGCCCATGCGTATTTGTCATTGCCCTTGCATTAATTTCATCCTAATCTTCGCGATTGGCCAAATGAGACAGAAGGAAGAAATAAAATAAATCAAATCAATCAGAAGAAAAGAGCAGCAAATGGATGTGCCTTTCCCAAATTGAGGATTCATATGGCAAGTCTCGCATATAATATGAAGGTTAGGATGAATAATGAAACAGTTTGTTGGAACACACACAATTTCATGTCCAGGTTCTATCCAGGATGCGAAACTAGGACACCAAGTTTATTTGCACGTTACGCTAACCATTCAGCCACAGAGCCGAACTAAGGGTCCCGGGTTCGAACCCCGGTCGGGCTTGGTTGTTTGTGAATGTCCATTCATCAATTTCATCATTTCATCACTCATCCCCATCTTCGTAAATTAGCCAAGAGGCAACAAAACGCGAAGTAAAATAAACTAAATCAAATCAAGATAAAAATAAAAAACAGAGCCGAACTGAAATACTTTGTATTTGGTGAGTGATTCCCGACACGTAAACGATACAACTGGGAAGATAAAAACAGACTGTTGCATTGGCGCCTTCAAGTCTGGGCAGAGCATTCAACCATATCAGTATCAATCACTCAACTTGATTTTGTGGTTTCAGGGTGAATAGTAAGCAAGCCCATACTTCCGGTCATTCTGTCTGTTTCTGTCCTCCAACTTAGAGATATGCGTGTGTAACATAGTGTTAATGCGCAGGGACATGTGAAAAATGCTAACGTTGGGATAACCGTTAAAATAATAGAAATGATAATTGCATTATGGTGGATTAAGGGTGTTGTTTGTTAACTGACTGTCACAATTACAAGTATGGAAATTTAAATCTTTGTAGTTAAGTAAAACTCTTGGTAAAATATCTTCATACCAATGGCTAATAATGTATTTAAACGCGTCGTTTCTCAACGTATGGAGCGCGACCCACTGCAGGGTCCCGAGAAGGCGTTTGGTGTGTCGCGTAGTCGGGCTCGAAAATTTATTTTTTGTGTCTCAAACACTTATTACATTTTAATTACTAAGATACATTGTTTAACAATTTAAATTCAACTCTTGTTGTACGAAGTCTAAGCTCTTCATGTCTATTATTTGCGCTCTACCATCGCTTTTTGCCGGCATCTCTCAATTTCATCATGCGTGTTTAGTTAGACTAGAGCAAATTAGTCTTTTAAATCACATATTTACTTTTCTTGAAGGAAGTATACGTAATTTCATTACGGAAATGTAAAAGAGGGCTTCTTAAAGTACTCGATGTTAGCAAAAGTATGATTTTAAACTGGGTGCACACCCCTTCAAGTAATTTTGCCGGCGTCCCGTGAAGTGTAATATCCTTCAAGGTGGGTCCCGAACTGAAAAAGGTTGAGAACCATTTATTAAAGGTAATATACCTAGATATTAGTATTTTCAGTTTGAGACATCACAGAGTGCGAAGGGGCGGTTTTTGAAGGACTGCTGAATTCGCCGCATTATTCCTGCAAGGGAAAGGGTGGGGATATCGTATTGTATCCATGTACATAAGAAGCACGGACTTGAAGTTCACTATGGGATATATTAAAAATTACGTGCAACCCCCTCTCCTCTACCGCCAATAAATCTTTGACACGCTGCTACCACGGGTCTGTACTCTAACTTTGCGCTTTTAGTCAGATGAGACTAGTTTCTTCACACACTCACTCACCTAATAATTCATGAAAATCCACGTTCTTAGAATGTCATTCCCAATCAGTGACATTGCGAATAGAAATGCGGGAATATAGCTCGCGTAGTTTGAAACGGTGTTCATTGAAAATAACCCATAAAGCTTTCACGTTGAACGGTGCTGAAACTTGGTTCACGTCAAAATTTACGTCTTGTCGAATTGTATTACTCGTCCCCATCTGTTGCCACATAGATGGCGACGCAATCGATCACGGTTAAGCTCTGGCAATTAGTAATATTTTATTATTACAGCAAGAACTGTGCCTTACTGCTAGGCCTACTAAGTGAATTTCCCTTCCATACACGTTACATTAAATCATTTTATGAACAAAATAAATTTAGAAACATTGGTAGGGAACATCCCTAGAGAACAGTGTAATTTATTTTCATTTTTCATTAAAATATTTATTTACAGTTAAAAATTTGATAACAAGATATTGTAGGAATGGCAGCATTCCCCTCTCCTCGTGATCCAGTCTCGATCAACCTATCTGTGAACAAAGTGAACTATATAGAAGAATGTTGTTCCCTAGTCATAAAGGATCACCGACCTGTACTCCGATGGAGGTACAAGGGCGGATACTTTATTAATGTTACTCGGCCATCCAATTTATAATAATATTTTGAGACGTTTCGGGCGAGAGTATCTCATTTCACAGTTAATCCGCCCATGACTAAATTTAAACTGCATAGGCTATTTTACGCTTAATGGGGAGAGTTTCTTCTATTTTTGTGTCCCATTTTGGATATTTTACGTTGCTTTTCACCGTAGAAAGATGAAGTAATGGCATTAAAATCGCACAAACACAATGAATCGTCTATGCCTAACCAGCGTTGAACCCGCTTACCTCTGGCTCTGGAGGCTGTTAATCTCACCACTAAACCGTGGTTGGTTGGAACTTTAGTGAATGTACGTATGCCAATAAAATTGTTTATAATGATAGGTTTGATTAGATATATTTCATTCGCTTACTTTCAGTTAATCGCAAAGATTATTTGGATCGAGTGTCTTGAGCATGTACTGCAGGGTCCATGGTAAATATGAAGTTAAGGAAACCGTCCCGTAATATTTCCATTGTACCAGAAAATACAACAGGAAAAATAGGGAGACAGAAGAGACCATACGAAGATAAAATATATGGGTTTGAAAAATCGTTTATTGATTGTACTTCTCTTGAACTTGCTTTCTGTGAGGCGAGAGGTTGTATACACCTTATCCCCTTTGTTGTCGCGAAGTACGTTATTTTATATTCTACCGTTGCCCTCGGTCTCCTTAGCGATTTTCTTTCAATCCTCAAATGTTGTAATGCATATGGCATAGTTATAAACATAGTGATGGACAACTTGCCTGCTGCTTCAGCTGCTGCTTAAAATAAGAGAATGCAAGTAAAATTATGCTATTGCAAGTTTAATTTGTGGAAGCAAACGTTATCTTTTTCCTTCCTTCATTCCTACCTTTCGCCGACCCTTCTACAGACTTCGAAGCGCTATGCACTGACACAGCTTGCAGAAGCATTCTTCCCAAACTTGTTTCTGTCCGACTCAAGTGCTAGGGGGAATAAAGCATTGGATCGTATCGTTTCTCAACCTATGGGGCGCGACCCACAGCTGGGTCCCGAGAGGGTGTTTGGTGGGTCGCGAAGTCGAGCTTGAGAATTTACTTACTGTCTTACAAAACTATTACATTTAAAATACTAGTATATATTTGTTTCAATATTTTAAATTCAACCCGTGTTGTCCGTAATCTAAGCTTTACATTTCTGTTATGCGCACCCTACCATTGCTTTTCACCGGCATCTCTCAATTTCAGCTTTTAAAATTATATATGTATGGCACTTTTCTAGAATGAAGTATGTGAAATTTGTTTAAGCAAGCGTAAAAGAGGGCTTGGTAAATTACTTAATGTTAGCAAAAACACGTACTATTATAAACTGGGTGCACACCCCTTCAAGTAATTCTGCCGGCACCCATACTTGTGGGTCCCGTGAAGAGTAATATTCTTCAGGGGGGTCCCGTACTGAAAAAGGTTGAGAACTACCTGATTAGAGGCCCTTGAAAAGTTTGATTCGATTCACTGATTGATTGAGTTTATTTTACTTCGCTTTTCTGCTACTTCTGGCTAATCGCGAAGAAAAGAATGAGTGATGAAATTGAAGAAGAGACTCTCTCAAAGAATCCCAATTCCCAGGTCGGGAATCGAACTAAAAACTCGTGGCGTGCTACCCACTTCGTTACGCAGGGCGGTGCCCTAAAGGAAAACTTGGAATTGGAAGTAAATTCCGCACAGAAATGCGTACAGAGTAAGTGAATGGTGGATGGCGTTTTCTGAATACTGATGGAAATAATTAAAGAGTTGATTTAAGTCCCGAGAATGAAGAGAATTCGTTCAAACCTAATCGGGTTTGAACGGAATCCAAGCAAATATGAGCCTCCACCGGACATGAATTCGTGACCCTTGATAAAAAGTTGACAGCATTACCAGTGCACCATCAATATAAACGGCTTGAAAACACATTGCCCCTTTGCTCGTTTCAAGATTAGTCAGTTAGAGTCAGCGTCAGGGTGCAGGTGAAGTCCCTGGAGGTCTTGCAGTGCAAATTTAGAGAAAACCGAATGACATACAGTACAGACAGATGCCTTTTATCATTCTTCTGAAAATTTATACAAATGCTGTTTATACGGCCTTACTAAAAAAACCTTGCGAAAAACACTTCGTTATGTGTTGCCGAACAAAGTTCATACATTGCTGAAGACATTATTAGAGTTCACAATGAAAATTATTTGGTTATGTCATACAGTGTTGCAACGAGGCTAGAAAAAGCCATTTTACCTATCGTATATTAATTTTAAAATGTGACTTTTTGTCGTAGTTTTCTTTTTTAAGTTTGTCCATTTACTTATGCCAAATCACAGGAATGTAAAAGCTTTAATAACATAAATTGGGGGAGAAATTATCTCACACAAACTAATTTGGAAGCATTAGGTGACTGTAACATCTAGAAACAATAGATTTCGTGAATATAACTTGCCTGATAATTGCAGGACAAACCACATCGTTGGAAATTGATATTGCTGAAATTAATGTCGAATTATAGGGAACGATTGATTGATTTATTTGCTTTACTTTAATTCGCTTCTTGTGCCACTTTTTGCTAATTTGCGAAGATGGGGATGAGTGATGATATCATGAAATTGATGAATGGACACTCACAAACATCCAGACCAAGGCCGGGATTGAACCCGGGGCCCCTGGTGTTGTAGCGCGATGTGCTAATCACTCCACCACGGGGGCCGACTTAACAAGAACGAAACAAGTTTCAAAATATTAAATTTCGTACGTAAATAAATCACCGAATGCATAGTCCGCGTATGCAAGGGCCGAGTGACGGAGCAACCAAAACATTAAAAATTGCTTCATGTTTGTTAACCCGGCGTTGGCCTACTTGTTAGCGTTGCTCTAACATTGAAATTTATGTGCTTATATATCTGTTGTAAAATTCGAAAGTCTTTTGTTTTGTCACGGGCCGGAGGGGGGTCATAACATGGTGGAGCAGTGGTGGCGATTAGGGGGGCGAGGGGGGTACTTACCCCTCGTTCATCGTCACTTTTGTCCTTGCACTGTGCTAAACCTTATCTTCAAAGGGAAATATTGTCTTTGACCCCGCGGTTTTGGAACCCAATCGCCGCCACTGGGGTGGAGCATTTCCTATCGTCATTCGGTGCTGTGCCGTTATCCTGCAAACACATTGTCTATGTTAACTTGACGTTCACGTGTCGACCAACCTCGAAATTGTTTTTTTTTTATATTTTTTTTAGTGAATTGTATTGGTCTTCTTGTGCTTATGTGATTTTTTCTCATGATGGACAATACACACATATTGTAATGTCTCTCTTGCCCTCCGTGCGCACGCCTATAAGAAGGATTGTTACTGCTGTGACTTTCCATCCGAAGTATGATTTGGAACGGTCTTCTTATCCTGAACAGGTATTGAACGTTTGAAAGATCCTAGGTGATTACTTTGAAGATCTGCCTATTAAAGGAGGAGTTCAATGATACATGGATTCAACACACACAGAAACGCTCAGGTCGTTAGACCTGACTCAACTTTTATTCATTTTTATTATTTTACTTCACTTTTCGGTCACTTTTGACTAATCGCGACGATGAGGATGAAGTTGATGAAGTGACACTCGCATCCATGCCCAGTCCAGAATTCGGAACATTGGACGCCGGGCGACAAGTAAATCGAGTTCACAACCGTTGACTTCGTAGTAACCATTCATCTACTCGTCATTATAAGAACACTGACGTCATCAAAGCTGCTACCCTCGAGATATAAATAACCATCAAGACTTAAGTTTCGGTTGTGATAAATTGTAGACAGTTGTTGCTTCATTCTGCGTGCAACATTTCATCGTAACCTAACCTCTCGATTTCAATACACCGAGCTGTTTGACACGCTCTTCATTTCAACAGTTCACTCATTAGGTCCTTATTGATGTTGTCATTTATATAGGGTGACCGTACGTCCCGTTTTGACCGGGACAGTCCCGTTTGAGAGGCGTGTCCCGGTCGTTCCTTCGATATTATTTATAAACACTATTTGTCCCGTTTTATAAAAGAATAGGTGTTAGGTTGAAAACCAAGTATAAAGTTGAGACATTTCATGCTAAAAAAGTTTGTATTGTTTTGCGTGTGTTCCGTTATTTGTAGAGCAGTGCATAAGCATGCCCAAGAAGCGTACATGCAGTTTCAATAGGGACTTGGTACAAGACACAAACCAGAAACTCAAATGGCAAATCTCGCGTCAGATGTGTGGGGTAAGGTTTTCAAGGAGATTTATAAACGGTTGATGAAAAAATATAGCTGCTCTCAAGAAGATTGATTGTTCTGATAAATACTTCTTGCACTCCTCAACTTTAGCGTAGGGCTAACATAAAAGATTTATCAGAAGGAACCAGAAATACCGTGTAAGTCACACCGAGATTATAAAAACGACAGTTCATATTTCAAATAATAATAACGATAGTATAATTATAACAATAATTTTATAATTAGGTCTAACTGATTTTTCAGGAGGGGAGGAGGTAAACTGATCTCCTTGGGATGTCCCGTTTTTGGGCCAAAATATTATGGTCACCCTACTACTAGGGCGCCAAAATATCTAGCTCCTGGGTTCTCATTCCATTGTAATTATCATGCTCTTACCATGAAAAGGTCTCCCACGTATTATCCGCGGTCCCGGGTTCGAACTCTGGTCATAGTTCCAAAATTTGGGTGATGACTCAAAAGAATGAGAATATAGTTAGGAAAACTTAATAAGGACGATCTGGCTGCTATTGAAAAAGTCTGATAACAGCGGCGGTGGGACTCAATGCGCTCAACGAAGAACCCGTTGATAGGCTTTTGTCTTTAAGAAGGCTGTTGGACTCCATGGCTATGCAGAGCACCTGCGTTATATTGAAAACTGAAAATCCATTACGTGAAGTCAAATTAACAATTTTGTAATAGCAATTTTGAAGTAATAAGCATAATCTTGAGTTTCGGGTCATAGAAACAAATGTTTAGAGTGTGAGCGAGCAAATCAATTGTTACTAAATACATGGTAAAAAACAGACAATTTGGTCCAAATTGAACAAAGTATATTTTGTCCCAATCCTCCATCCCCGGTCACGTCCCTTGTCTTGTATGTATACGTGTCAGTTAGAAACCGAATTCATTGCCTGTGTGCTCACTGAAGGTCTGCTTGAGACGATTCCCGACACTTTGGCGCCAGCTGACAGCTGGGTCGCTCGGAACTTGCTTTTGTCGCGGGCACGATTCGTATGGAAACAGACAACTCTGCTAGTAATTGTTGCAGTCTAATTCTCGAATGAATATTTCACTTGCTCTCGTTGCCTTCACGAATTCTATTTAAAGCAGCCCAATAAATCAAAGAACGAAATAGCTATATTGGGAACCTTTCAACAACTCCCATATTCGCAGCCAAAATATTTTAGAATAACAGGTGTAATTGTATTTTTGACTGTAAACACAAGAATCTAATAAAAATCTTCCCACATTTTTCATCACGTTTCAATGAAGTCAAAAATTACACTGTTCAAACTTTCTTGTAATACTTTTCTAGATATCCAAGTTACAAGATGTGATTTCTCAACGATAACTTTGTTGCAACATTAATATACTTCTGTCATTGTAATCAGCATTTCTTAGCTACGGTATAGTAATCGTTCATGCAACTTCCCACTCTTTAAAATGATACACCTTTACGTGAGGTGAGATCCCGCCACCATAAGTTAGGATTTGAGGAACAGAAACGGATGACACGCTCACTCAACAAGAGGCTTTGCATCAGTGGTGCTTTCAAATCTGGGCCGAATAACAATTACAAAAGTCAGATCAAGTTTACGCCATAGATTAAGCTGATGCACTCGTATCCGGACTGAGATTTTCTGTGGTTTCTACAAACGACTGCAAGCATAGAAGCTTCGTCGTTGGCCAGTAGTTCCTCCATTCATATTGGGGGTTAGGCGTAGAGCTGACAACTCTGCACTGTAAAAAGCCATGTCAAGAATCAGCAATATAAGGCCATGGATGTTCCCAAGGTAAAATATTCCGGAGGTAAAATAGTCCCCCGTTCGGATCTCCGGGTGGGGACTACTTTGGGAGGTCCCTGGACTAAGGATAAGATCTACGTTAGGAATAAGAAAAATATTAAATTAGGCACCTGGAATGTTCTGAGCCTTTACCGGCCTGGGGCATTTCAGTGTACAGTTAATGAGATAGTCAAGTATAAATTAGATGTAGTAGCTGTCCAGGAAGTTAGGTGGCCAGGAGAAGGGAATTGTAAAACTAAAAATTATACTTTTTTCTATGGTGGTACTGAAAATCATAATTTTGGAACAGGCTTTTTCATAAATAATAGAATTATCTCAGCTCTTAAAATAATAGAATTTATTAATGATAGGATATCATATGCAGTTTTACAGGGTAGGTGGTGTAAAATTATTTTAATAAACATACATGCACCAACGGAAGATAAAGATGATAATACTAAAGATGATTTTTATACAGAGTTAGAACAGGTCTTTGATAAATTTTCTCAGTATGATATGAAAATTCTGTTAGGTGACTGTAATGCACAGATTGGGAAAGAAGAGACATTTAAACCCACGATTGGTAAAGAAAGTCTTCATGAATTAAGTAATGATAATGGTATAAGATTGATTACTTTTGCAACCTCAAAGAATTTAATTGTGAAAAGTACCACTTTTAAACATAAAGATATCCATAAATATACCTGGTCTTCTCCAGATGGTAAAACTCATAATCAGATAGATCATATTCTCATTGATAAGAGAAGGCATACTAGTATAATTGACGTTCGTACACATAGAGGTGCTGACTGTGCCAGTGACCATTATTTAGTAATAGCTAAATTAAGAGAAAGACTCTCAGTGATAAATCATAAGCAACAAAATCTAAAAGTTCTAAAATTTGATACAGGAAAGTTTACTGATGAAAGAATTAAGAAAGATTACCAAATTAAACTGTCAAATAGATTTGATGTTTTGCAGGATTTAAATGATGATGAAAATATAAATGAAACAGACGTAAATAAGAATTGGGAGCACATACGTAATGCAATAGAATCAGCAGCTAAAGAAAGTATAGGATACCATAAACCGAGAAAAAGTAAGCCATGGTTTGATAATGAATGTCATAATCTAATAGAAATAAGAAATCAGGCTAGACTTAGGTGGTTAAATAACTCTGATGATACAAATCTAAACAATTATAATAGAATAAAGCGAGAAGTTAACCGCACGTTTAGAAGTAAAAAAAGAGATTACTTGAAAAGCAAAATTAACGAAATTGAAACAAACAGCAAAAATAAAAATATCAGAGATTTATATAAAGGTGTAAATGAGTTTAGAAAGGGGTGGCAACCTAAAGTAAACTTGATAAAAGATAAAGACGGTGATTTTCTAGCTGACCCAAGCGATATTCTAAATAGATGGAAGAACTACTTTAATGACCTTTTAAATGTCCATGTAGGAGATAAATCAGAAGTGAATGAAGTACACACAGCAGAACCTTTAGTCCCAGAACCTAACTTGACTGAAGTTAAAGATGCTATTAAAAGGCTAAAGAATAACAAAGCACCTGGCATTGATTTAATACCAGCTGAGTTAATTAAATATGGTGGAAATTCATTAATTTGTCAAATTCATAAATTAATTTGTTTAATATGGAATAAAGAAGAAATCCCTCAACAGTGGAAAGAATCCATAATTGTTCCTGTGTTTAAACAAGGTGATAAAATGAACTGCAATAATTACCGTGGAATTTCTCTACTCTCAACAACATATAAAATATTATCTAACATTCTTTTAACAAGACTAACCCCATATGCTAATGAAATTATAGGTGATTATCAATGTGGATTTAAACGCAACAGATCAACTACAGATCAAATTTTTCACATCAGACAGACACTTGAAAAAAAGTGGGAATATAATCAAAATGTCCATCAGCTATTCATTGATTTCAAAAAAGCATATGATTCGGTCAAAAGAGATAAATTATATAATATATTAGTAGAGTTTGGAATACCTAAGAAGCTTGTTAGTATGATAAAAATATGCACCAGTGAAACAGAAAGTAAAATTCGTGTGGGTATTAATATGTCTGACAAATTTACAATTCATGATGGGTTAAAACAAGGAGATGCATTATCTCCATTGCTCTTTAATTTTGCCTTAGAATATGCTGTAAGGAAGGTAAAAGAAACTAAAGAAGGACTAAAATTAAATGGTGTGACTCAGTTGTTAGCATATGCAGATGATGTAGACTTACTGGGGGATGATGTGAATACAATTAAGAATAATGCTAAAATATTTTTCAAAACTGCTAAAGAGATAGGTTTGGAAGTTAACAAAGAGAAAACTAAATATATGCTTACAGGCCGAAACCAAGTGTTAGGTAATAATCAAAATCTAATTATTGATAACAACTCGTTTGAAACAGTTTCCAAATTCAAATACTTAGGAGTAATATTAACAAATGAAAATTATATTAAAGAGGAAATAAAAAGTAGGCTTAATTCAGGAAATGCATGTTACTTCTCTCTTCATAAACTTTTGTCTTCTCGTTTAATATCTAAGAATCTAAAAGTTAAAATATACAAAACCGTAATTTTGCCTGTAGTATTATATGGGTGTGAAACTTGGTCCCTTACATTGAAAGAGGAACATAAATTGAGAGTATTTGAAAATAGGATCCTTAGGAAAATATTTGGACCTAAAAGGGATGAGGAGACAGGTGAGTGGAGAAGGTTACATAATTTAGAACTACATAATTTGTATTCATGTCCAGACATTATTAGAATAATTAAATCAAGAAGACTTAGGTGGGCAGGCCATGTGGCACGAATGGGAGAGGAAAGAGGAGTTTTCAGGATTCTTGTTGGGAAACCTGATGGTAAGAGACCAGTAGGAAGGCCAAGACGAAGATGGAGGGACAACGTCGAGATGGACCTAAGGGAAATCGGTAGGGATGGAAAAGAGTATATAGATCTTGCTCAAGATAGGGACAGATGGAAGGCCTGTGTTGCTGCAGCCATGAACCTTCGGGTTTAAGAAGGCTAGAGAGTTAGTTAGGTTAATCCTAAATCAAGTAATTGTCCAAAATAGTGGACATTAAGTGAGATAGAAAGTGTGGCCCCTTACAGCTATATTCGTGCAACGATTTAATAAATTTTATTTTACTTTTACATGATTCACATTCATATCATCAATAAATATTCCACTCCTTTCTGACAATTAATATTATAATGCAATTTCTGAAGTGCAATAATGAACGTGGTATGGTGTCTGACTATCACGGGGTGACCTACCTAGGATTTAATTATTAATTAATTCAATACTTCGAATCAATATTTAGCCATTTGCAGTTTCTTAAGACAGGTCTACTCATGAGAAACCGTTGAAGGGAAAAGTGAACTGTGCACCGTATCCGACGAAGAGAAAGAAAACTGTTCGTGTTAACTAACTCCTTTATTACGAAGAATATTTTTTTATAGGATAAATCTCTAACATGCCCACATGTACGTATTCGTTTAGGTCTCTGGTTTGAATGCTTATTTAGAAAAATAAATAACAGAAATAAAAGTTTCATCGATGTAATTAAATGTTACAAAGATTACAAATGTTACAAATTTCATCCTGTCATCACTCATCCTCGTCGTCGCGATTAGCCAAAAGTGGTAGGAAAGCTACGCTAAATAACAAAATCAAATCTTTCCAAGACCGCGAACACACAACCAACATCCATACATTGAAGAAACTGAATAGCAGCAACATTTCCTTTAACGCGTGTGTATCTTTATTTTTTCCCTTTCACCCGAGTACTGCAGTGTTGCCAGTTTCCTTCAGTGCTTCACTGTCAAAAGGTTTAACAACGATAAATATTACATCTCTACTTTCGATGTGTGAGGTTCGTGATGATACAAATGCTCAGCACTGAATAAAGATGATGACCGTGCTGAACATTTTGGCAACGCAGGAACAGGATTGCAAGGTAAACTGTTGATTGCTCCCTTACTGTTGAAAATTATGCAACAGCGCCAGTGGATTGTTCTTATCTTGGTGAAGCTACTTTTCTTGGGTGGATTTCGAAATCAAATCAAACTTGGGCGAATATACGAGTTATTCACTTCCTTGGCTGCTGATACGTTTTTGCCTTTCAAGTAAATGCAGGAAAGCACGCCTTGTGTGAGAAGCTAAGAGCATTAAAAACGTGTTCGTTCGTCCCTCCCACTCTCTGTAAGAAAGCAATAAGAATTACGTCCTTCGTTGTCTTCACCCAAATCCATTCAGTTAATCATGTCAAACACATTACAAGACCTGGGCTCGGTGGTTGACTGAGGACGGAATAGGCAGTAAAATGTTACAAAATGAATGTTTGGCCCATCTTTCAGAGCTCAAAGACGAGGTTACGAAGTATCTTTGCGAAACTTTTCTTTGGCTTGTTCAAAGTATTTACTGGTGATTCTTTACTGCAAAGATTACTGTGGCTGTGTTTGCTTTATCGTTTTTATTTCCGTCATGTTATGATCGGAGCTTCGAAACAGTCGAATGGTAAGGGCCTAACATATAGGGCATCCCCGATTTAGTAGTAGTAACGTCGTCGGCCTGTAATCAAGGAGATCCGGGTTCGATACACGGGAGAGTGGTTCGGATAACTGTAGGTCAATCCTGATTAGCCTATCTTTGTAAAGTATATTTAGAACTCAAGTTAGCGCAATCACATAACATTTCGGTTTCTTGAAGGCAATTGGGGAGCTACGTGGACTAGCAGGTTCCGATCGAGAAAACCAGATAACAGCGGCAATGCGATTCGATGTACTGACCACGTGTCAACCAATGACGAATTCTATTAACGGGCCGTTGTTATTGAAGGAACCTTTTGCCACGGAGTTAGTTCATCGTAACTGTTACGAAGATAATTAATATATAAATTGAGCGGGTAAATTTTAAAAAACAGGCTGTTATAGTAACCACTACATCGGCTTGTATTATGTTCACGCTAAACGGGGTTAAATTCTGATACCGGGTGATAGACCAGTATTATGATGTGCAAGCTGCGAAGTTATGTAACAGTGGCGTATCTAGAAGTAGTTTTAGAGGGACATAGTCTTATTTTTGATCAACTTTCCTTTCAAAACACGTAAAACATAGGAAAATAATTCAGGATCTAGGAGTGGTAAAAATAACTCATAACTCCCTTATGCTCACATTTCTTTACTACATTTATGTACACGCCACTGAAAGCTGGTGAATACAGCCCACAAGTGGAGAGGTTTCCATATTTGGCGATAACAGAAGCGGGGTGTAAAGGATGATTCTCCTGTAAGCACCAAAATGCCAACCTCTCTCCACGTATTACATCCTGTACTCAGGAAGGGTGAGGGGGGGGGTTGGCACTAAGCCATCTTATGCTATATCCTAGGGCCGTACAAAAATGAGACCCTGAATGCGCAGAAGTTAAAAAGACCATCGACTATTACATTTTCTTAATGTTGTGATAATAGCAAATTAGAACATGTCAGATCCTTTTACCTGCTTATTTAATGAATGAAGGTAGAAGGAAGGAGTTTCTAGCGTTTAAATAAGTTCTTGCATGATGATCCTATTTTCAAAGGTCAAGTCATATAAACAATATGTACAATTTTTATGCTCGAATATAAACAATTTTTCCTCGTAAAAATGAATGTAAACATTTTAAATGCCAATAATTAAAAGTCAAGTAAAGTGGAGGGATACTAACGGTCCAAATTAACATCCTTGTTTCTTGGTTAATTCGCGTCCAGTGTGGCTACCGTAATGTAATGTTGGTTTCTGTTCCTTTAGTGTTTGTGCAGTATTAGTCTGGTATGGTGAAATGCATATTGAAAGTGGCAATTTTAAAAGAAACTGAAATTTACTGAATAATTTATAATCAGACGTGCGTATATTTTAAAGTTTACAAGTGCTATTAATAGAGAGCATGCAATTAGTGGAAGTGAAGTACCATGAAAACAAAACGGTTAATAATAATAATAATAATCATAACAACAATGATAATATCGACAGTGCCAAAAACAAGGGATAGTCCAGGAGCGCAAATTTTATAAATCCCAGTCTGCCTGGACCACAGTCAGTCTGTGTTGCGCACTGTCCCTACGTATTTGTTATTGCCCGCGCATCAATTACAACCTAATTTTCGCGATTGGGTAAAAGAGACAGAAGGGAGAAGTAAAATAAATCAAATCAATCCGTAGGAAAAAAAAGTAAAATCCTCCCCTGTGCTTTGTACCACGCCATGAGGGCATATACGGGGTGTGGAGTTGGACCCCACACTTTCTTGGTCACAGCCGAAGCCCTGGCCGCCCCCAGAGTTTCCTCCAGGTACCCACTTTGTACGACGCTGGGTGGGCGCCAAGGCCGCTTGAACAGGTGGAAAAAATCCCGGTTCTCCCTCGCCTGGTAGTCAGACGCCCTAACGACCGAGTTACCGCGGCAGTATAAAACAGCAGCAAATGGCTGTACCTTTCTCACATTGAGGATTCCTGTGGCAAGTCTCTCATATAATATGAAGGTTAGAATGAACGATGAAACAGACTTTCGGAACAAACACAACTTCTATCCAGGATGCGAACCTAGGACACCGAGTTTTGTAGCGCGTCATGCTAAATTTCAGCCACAGAGCCGAACTGAAATACTTTGTAATTGGGAGAGTGATTCCCGACACTTACACGATACAACTGGGAAGATAAAAAAGGAATGTTGCATTGGCGCCTTGAAGTTTGCGCAGAGCATTCAACCATATCAGTTACAATACCTCAACTTGATTTCATGGTTTCAAGGTGAATAGTATGTTGTGTTTCTGCCGTACAACTTATAGATTTGCATCAATAACATAGTGTTAATGCGCAGGGATATGTGAAAAATGCCAACGTTGGGATATCCGATAAAATAAAATAAATGATAATTCAAGGATCGTGGATTAAGGGTGTTGCTTTGGTAACTGGCTGCCGCAATTATAACTATATATATACATAAAACTCTTATATTTAAATTACTAAGATATATTGCTTTAATAATTCAAATTTAACCCGTGTTGTACGTACATAGTCTAAACTCTGCATGTGTATTATTTACGCTCTACCATTGTTTTTTACCGGCATCTCTCAATTTCAGCATGTGTTAGTAGTTAGACTATAGTAAATCAGTGTTTTAAATTACATATTTACTTTTCTAGAATGAAGTATGCGTAATTTGTTAACGCAAGTGTAAAAGAGGGTTTCTTAAAGAACTCGATGTTAGCAAAAATATGATTATATACTAGGTGCACATCCCTTCAAGTAATTCTGCCGGCGCCCATTTTTATGGATTCCGTGAAGCGTAATATCCTTCAAGGTGGATCCCAGACTGAAAAAGGTTGAGAACCACTTATTTAAAGATAATATATATTTTCAGTTTGAGACACCACAGAGGGTGAAGTGGCGGTTTTTGAAGGACTGATGAATTTGCCGCATTATTCCTACAAGCGAATGGGTGGGGATATGTGCACAAAATGTAAATACTCGTATTTAAAACGCCAGTAACAATAAAGAAATAGAGGGGAAATTGTTTTCAGCACTCTGTCCTCAATATTTTGTATGCATATACATAAGAAGCAAGGACTTGAAGTTTCTTATGGGATAAATGAACAATTACGTGCAACCCTCCCCTCCTACCACCAGAAAATCTTTGGCACTCTGCTACCTAGGGACTCTACCATAATTTGCGCTTTTAGTCAGAGGAGACGTGTTTCTTCACACATTCACTGACATACTAGTCATTCACGAAAATCTACGCTCTTGAAGGTCATTCCCAATCAGTGACATTATGAATAGAAATGCGGAAATATAGCTCGCACACTTTGAAACAGTGTTCATTAAGAATAACCCAGGAAGCTTTCACGTCGAACGGTGCTGAAACTTAGTTCACGTCAAAATTCACGTCTTGTCGAATTGTATTACTTGTCCCCATCTGTCTCCACATTGCGTGAATTTTACCGTGAACGAATCGATCACGGTTAAGCTCTGGTAATTAGTAATATTTTATTATTACTGCAAGAATTGTCCATTACTGATAGGCCTAATACGTGAATTTCATTCCATGCCCGTTACCTTTATCATTTTATGAACAAAAGTAATTCAGAAACATTGGTAGGTATCATCCACAGGGAACAATGTAATTAATTTTACTTTGAAGCAAATATTCACAGTTGAAAATTTGATAAACAAGAAACGGTGGACCTGTCCCTCTGGGAATCCAGTCTCAATCAACTTTTCTATGAGCAAGTGAACTATGAAGAAGAACGCTGTTCCCTCGTCATAGTACAGGATCACCGACCTGTGCTCGGAACGAGGCACCGGGGCTGATACTTTCTCAATTTCACTAGGTCACCCAATATATTTTTTAAAAATTGAGACGTTTCGGTACAGGCGAAAGTATTAGATTTCCCAGTTAATCCGCCCATGATAAATGTACATTGCATAGGCTACTTTACGCTTAATGGAGAGAGTTTCTTCTATCTCTGTGTCTCATTTTGGTTATTTTACGTTTTATCTTCACCGTAGAATGATGACGTAATGGCATAATAATCGCACAAACACAATGAATCGTCACATTGTTATAAATATTGCAGCGTTCAACGGTGGCTTCGATTTAGGAGACAGTTGCTCCCCATTTTTTGACTCCGCACTATGGCCTCTTAATGCTAGGCCTTGTCTACCAAGAGAGAGTAAACTTTCCTTGCCCCCCCCCCCCCCGTTTGGCGCCAAAAGTTGCCAAAAGGCCACCACTAGCCCTAAACATACACTTGTGAGGTTCTATCTATACCCCTTAAAAATATGTTGTTCAGCCCCCCCCGAAAGGTGCCTGATTGCAAGCTTATTTTGTGTAAGTAAATGTTTTCTTTTCCTTCCCTGATTCCTGCTCTTTGCTGACACTTCTCCAGACTTCGAGCCGCGATGCACTGAGACAGCCTACAAAAGCATTCTTCCAAAATTTGTTTCTGTTCGACGCTCAAATACTAGGGGGGAATAAGGCATTAGATCGCATCGTTTCTCAACCTATGGGGCGCGACTCACAGCTGGGTCCCGAGGGGATGTTTGGTGGGTCGCGAAGTCGGGCTTGAGAATTGATTTACTGTCTTAAAAATCTATTAAATTACTAAGATATATTGTTTCATCATTTTAAATTCAACCCGTATTGTACGCAGTCTACATTTCTGTTATGCCCACCCTACCATTGCATCTCTCAATTTCAGCCTTTTAAATTATATATGTATGGAAATTTTCTAGAATGAAGTATGTGAAATTTGTTTAAGCAAGCGTAAAAGACGGCTTCTTAAAGTACTCGATATTAACAAAAATACGATTATAAACTGGGTGCACACCCCTACAAGTAAATCTGCCATGCTTGTGCGTCCAGTGAGGTGTAGTATCCTTCAAGGTTGATCCCGGACTGAAAGTGGTTGAGAACTACCTGATTAGAAGTTTCAAGATGGCTGTCAATTAAAGTCAGCGCCAGGGTGCGGGTGCAGTCCTAGAGGGCTTTAAGAGCAAATTTAGAGAAAACCGAATGACATACAGTACGGACAGATGCCTTTATCAATTTTCTGAAAATTTATCCAAATGCTGTTTATACGGCTTTACTAAAAACACCTCGTTACGTGTTGCCGAACGACGTTCATAGTACCTTGCTAAACACATTATTAGAGTTCAGAATCAAAATTATTTTCTTATGCGATACAGTGTTGTAACGAGGCTACAAAAAAACCATTTTACCTACCCCTGATCATCGTATATTAATTTGAGAATGTGACTTCTCGTCGTATTGTCCACTTGCTTATGCCAAATCACAGGAATGTAAAAGCTTTAATAAGAAAAATTGGGGAAGAAATTATATCTCACCCAAACGAATTTTTGAAGCATTAGATCACTGTAACATCTAGAAAGAATAGATTTGGTGAATATAACTTGCCTCATAATTGCAGGACAAACTACATCGATGAAAATTAATATCACTGTCGAATTATTAAGAACGATTGATTGATTGATTTGCTTTATTTTACTTCGCTTTTGGTGGCACTTTAGGCTAATTTGCAAAGATAGCGATGAGTGATGATATGGTGAAATTGATGAATGGACACCAAACATCCATGTCCAGGACGGGATTGAACCCGGGGCCCCTAGTGTCGTAGTGTGATGTGCTAACCACTCCGCCACGGGGGCCAACTTATCAAGAACGAAACAAGTTTTAAAATATTATATTTCGTATGTGGAAATACTGTATTTGCCCCACCCCCTCCCGGTTTTGGAACCGAATCGCAGCCACTTAAGCACAAGAACACGAATTCAATTTTCTCATGATGGACAATACACACATATTGTAATGTCTCCCTTGCCCTCCGTTCGCACACCTATGAGAAGGATTGTTACTGCTGCGGCTTTCCATACAAAGTGTGATTTAGAACGGTCTTCTTATCCTGAACAGGTATTTAACTTTTGAAAGATCCTAGGTGATTACTTTGTAGTTCTGCCTCTTAAGGGAGGAGTTGAATGATGAATGTATACAATTGATGAGTAACCCAACACACAGAAACTCTCAGGTCGTTATACCTGACTCAACTTTTTATTCATTTTTATTATTAACTTCACTTTTCTGCCACTTTTGACTAATCAAGACGATGAGGATGAAGTTGATGAAGTAACACTCACATCCATGCCCAGTCCAGAATTGGGAACATTGGGAGCCGGCGACAAGTAAATCGAGTTCACAACCGTTGACTGCGTAGTATCTTATTCTACAGACAAAGCCGTTGATCCCCGTTTATCTGCTCGTCCCCCCTTCGAGTTTGCGTGATCAAAGGTTTATTTACCGGTGGGAGCTCCAACATTTCCGTCGTTCGAAGTTCTGACCACGTGTTAACCAATTAACAGGCATTTGTTATACAGGGACGTCTTGCCACGGAGTTTATTCATCATAACCGTTATGGAGATGATGAATAGATAACATGGGCGGCAAAATATTAACAAAACATGCTAATATCCTAACCACTAGATAAGCTTGTACCGTGTTTCACGCTAAACAGAGCCGAATTCTGTCACCGGGTGATTCAAGCGTGTTACGATGTGCCAGCTGCAAAGTTATGTAACAGTGGCATATCTACAAGGAGTTTTAGAGCAACTATCCTAAAACAAACGCCAAATTTAGGAAAAGATTGAACGATCTTGGCGTGGTAAGAAATAACTCAGGCTCCCATCCCTTTACTACATTTATGGGTACGCCACCGAAAGCGTGGGGAATACTGCCCACAAGTGGAGATTTCCTTATGTAACGATAACAGGAAACGGGGTGTAAGGGATGACTTTCCTGCAAGCGCTTCTCTTCCACGTATTACACCCTGGACTCACGGAAGGGTGAGCGGGGGGTTGCCACTAGGCTATCCCAGGCTATAACCTAGGGCCGCACAAAAATGAGACGTACATGGAAGAAGTTTCTAGCACTTAAATAAGTTCTTACATCATGACCCTACTTTCAAAGGTCACGTAATAAAATAATATGTACAATTTTATTGCTCGAATATAAACAGTTGTTCCTCGAAAGAACGAATGTAAACATTTTAAATGCCGACAATTAAAAGTCAAGTGGAGGGATACTGACGGTTGAAATCCTTGTTTCTCGGTTCGGGTCTGGTGTGGCTACCGTAATGTAGTGTTGGTTTGGTTTCCTTTAGTGCGTGTGCGGTATTAGTGTTGTATGGCGAAATACATATTGAAAGTGGCTGCTTTAAAGGAAAACGAAATTTAATGAATCATTTTTAATCAGATGTATCGATATTTTAAACTATAAAAGTGCT
Organism: Lepisma saccharinum; assembly: GCF_977018435.1. Lineage (NCBI taxonomy): Eukaryota > Metazoa > Arthropoda > Insecta > Zygentoma > Lepismatidae > Lepisma > Lepisma saccharinum. Next base: position 46,014,585 of record NC_139254.1, on the reverse strand, counting down.
ATTAGTACAGAGCAAGCAATTAGTGGAAGTCAAGTACCATGATAACAAAATTGTTAATAATAATTATAATAATGTCGACAGTGAACAAAACAAAGGATATCGTAAGGGCCCAAATTGTATAAATCCAGCTCTGCCTTCACTACATTTTGCAGACAAACGGGGCTTTGGCGTCTAAACTCACAATCAGTCTGTGTGTGGCATACTGCCTATGCGTGTTTGTTATCCTTAGCATCAATTTCGTCCTAATCTTTGCGATATGCCAAAATAGGCAGAAGAGGAAGTAAAATAATTCAAATCGATCAGTAAATAACAGCAGCAAATGACTTTACCTTCATCAAATTGAGGATTCCTGAAAATCTCGCATATAATATGAGGGCCAGTATGAATGATGAAACAGACTCTTGGAACAAACACAACTTCGTGTACAGATTTTATCCGGGGTGCGAACTTAGGACACCGAGTTTTGTAGTCTGCTACGCTAACTATTCAGTCACAGAGCCGAACTGAAATAATTTGTGCTCGCGGGAGTTACACAACACTTCAACTTGATTTTGTGGTTTCAAAAGTGAATAGCATGTATTCCCTTACTCCTGGTAATTGTGTTTCTGTATTATCAAGGGGTCCCGGGTTCGATACCCGGTAGTGGGACATAGGATTCCACTTTAAACTGTAGGTCCAGTTCCGATTAGCCTTACTATGCATAAAATGGACATAAAGCACCAAGTCAATCAATTGTGTTTCTGTAGTCGAACTTGATATATGCATGCGAAAAGAAATGTTAATTCCATGATGGTGGATTAAGGGGGTTGCTTTATTAACTGACTGTAGCAAATACAATAATGCAAAATTAAATCTTTATAGGTAAGCTCACCTAAAAACTTCTGGTATTTTTTTTTTTTTACATTTTTATACAAATGGCAAGTTAATGTACTTGAAGTTTTGAGACTGCTGAATTCGCCGCCTTACTCCTACAAGGAAGGGGGGAAACTATTCGTTCGAAATGTAAATACTCTTATCTAAAACGTTAGTTAGCAATATAGAAAGAGGGTAGGAAAAAGTTGTTTTCAGCACTCTGTCTTTTTAATATTTCGGATGCTTGAGAAGCACGGACTTGAACTTTACAACAGAAAAAATGAAAAATTACTTGCAACTCCCCCTCTTTCCCCAAAAAAATCTACCAGGGGGCTCTGGTTCTACTCTAACTCCGCGCTTATAATCCGAGGAGTCGGATTTCTTCACATATTTACTCGCATGCTAGTCATTCAGAAAATCCGCGCTTTTAGTATGTCATTCCCAATGAATAGAACTTCGCAGGTATAGCTCGCATACTTTGAAACAGTGTTTGCTAAAAAAAAAAAAAAAGAAAAAAAAAAAAAAAGAAAACAACGAAACTTGGTTCACATCAAAATAGAGGCCTGGCAATCTTTGTCGAATTGTATTCCTCGTCCCCATCTGTCTCCATATCGATGGCGGGCAATCGTTTCACGGTTAAGCTCTCGCAATTAGTAATATTTTATAATTACTGCAAGAATTGTGCGTTAGCTTTCCTTTCCTTTATGCTTACTTGTGAAATCTCGATTATTTATTTCAATTTCACTGGCTTTTATAGTTTTTATTCTTATTTTTAACATACGTATATTGTATTTTAACCTGTTCAAAAGATGTAACTTGTTTCTCTAATATCTAGACTTGAAACACGACCAATTTGTACTATTTTTATAACTTACTTAAACCTGTTCTTCCAACAAAAATGAATTGTGTTATTTAAGTCACGACTTTACAATCTTAAGATCTGTAGGAATTGAACAGGAAAGGGTCTCAAATTACATTAGCTTTACCTTTTATCGGCTACAATTGAATTGTACCTATTCTGGCTCAAGAGGAAAAGACAGAAGAGGATAGGTGGCAGCCAAAATGTTGAATGAATGAGAATCTGACCAAAGAACCCTTGCAGAAATATTATACGTATAAGACATGATTGCATGCATGAAACCATTGTTTAACAAAATAACTGCAGTTAAGACTGGAAGAAGTTTTATATTATCCCTAGCTTATCCCTGGCGTACAATAAACGTAGACAGACTACTTACATAAGGGAGGCCTCAGAGGCCCACACATTTTCTTCTTCTTTAACATTAAAATTCAAGAAACAATTTTTTAAAATGAATCATTTCTTCCTTTGTTGTTCATATAGCTGCAGTTATATAATATTGCACGAGTGTCACACACAAATTTTATCATTCACTAAACCTGAAAATAACATGTTAATGTTGAATCAATGATTTTTTTGTTTACATATGAGCAGTTCTATAGTTGTTATAATAATTACATTAATTACCATAATTACCAACCAATTGTACACTGTTACAAGGTACACAAGTACCTTGGTGGAACATACATCTGTATTAGGGCTGATAGGCCCTCAACCTAAATTTTCCTCGTATGTACGTTACCTTCATCATTTTATGAACGAAGGCAATTGAGAAATATTGGTAGCGAACATTGTAATTGACTTTAGTTTATTTTCAATTTTTTTATACAAATATCAACAGTTCAAAATTTGATAAAAAGAGGTGGTGGGTTTGGAGTCTCTCCCTCCCCCCTGCCCATCACGGATAAGCTATTGCTAACAATAAATCATTTTAATTAAGAGCGCGGGGGAAGGGGCTGTAGTGAAACTAAGTAGCTTATACACAATACAGTAGGGATCCTGGCTCCCACGGGAGTCCCGTGGATGATCTAAGGTCAATTTTTTTTCGGCCATGTCCATGCATAAAACGGCTCTGGAGCTCACCCAGCCTCAAACAAACGGGTGCCTAGGGTTAAACTTTGGGGGGGGGGGGTTAAAGGCGGCAAGAACGTGTTGCTTGGGCTTGTTCACTTAGAAGCGAAACCGAAACTCGAGCTCTCTAGCACACAAGTAGCGATGCAACTCCAGACGGTTTTGCGCCAGGGACAGAGAACGGTTTAGCAACTGAGGTTCGGTTGGAACCTGCATTTCTACAGTCGTGGCTTTGTTCCACTGCTTTGGTTGCGATGAAGTATTTTGACAGCTGTCTGTATTTCGCTGCAGGGTTGTTGCAAGGGATAATAAAACAATGTTAATGCTAGTATTACCTCGTGTGATATAACATGGATTATTATCTCTCTTTGGATAAAATTAACAACGGCAAGATAGCAAAGTATTTAATCAGAAATCAACAAAATGAATACAGCATTTACTTTTCTTTACCTTTTGATGTATTACCAAAGGAATTAGCTGTCTTTGTTTTTAAATACTGCCGATACTGTGCGTAAATGCAGTCAGTAACCCTGCTCCCAAAATGGTATGTTTACTGTCTCTTCCAACGCTCTCTATTTCTAACTATTTACTTATTGGCCTCCTTAGGCAGATGAAACTGATATGCGAATTCGAACCCAGAATTTTTGGAGCTGTGATTATGAGTCGCAGTCATAGCTGCGATATATAAAAGAAAGTTTAGATTACAATTCTGTTGAAGTAGGAGAATTTTTCGTAAGTAACGAAAGCGCTTTGCTCATATCAGAATAGCACCTTTCAGTAAACAAAGGATTCATTGATTGACTTGGTGTTTTAAGTGTACTTTATGCACAGTGTGGGTAATCAGGACTAGACCTACAGTGTAAAGTGAAATCCGAACCACTATGTGCCTTCACCGGCTATCGAAGCAGGGACCCCTTGATTAAAATGCGACGACGTTACCACTACGCCAACAGGGAGGTCCCAGTAAACAAACAAACACAATACGAGTACAAAGAAGTGTAACAGTGTAAAATTTACTTCCTCTTGTTCTACCTACTAAACACCCGATATCATCACACCTTCAAACACCATCCTTAGTTTTGGTTATCGTCAATATTTCCTTGCACACATGAAGCAAATGAAAATTGATATGTCAAGGCATAATGGTGCGTACGGGGTGTGCCAGTGGGGGCTGAGTGCCCTCTCATATGTCCTCAAAAAAAAATGTATAAACAACCATTACAATAATGAAAATAATGTCTCCTGCGCTGCCTCCAAATTTGAATGTTAACAGTTGGGTCGTTCTCGAGTTACAACTGGGGCCTCCCCTCTGTTCGATACCCTGCCCTGTGGAGGCACATAGTGGTTCGGATCCCACTTTAAACTGCAGGTTCAGTCCCAATTAGCTTTACTGTGCAGAAAGTGGACTTAATAAAATACTTACCAAATTCAATCAATCAATCAGTCGAGTTAGAGCCGGTAGGTTGAAGAGACTTGCAGCCAAAGCTGGAAACCATCCGGAGAGATGACCTTTCGTTCGGGATTCACAAGAGATAAGAGGAAATACTTGAATGCTTGTCGAGTTTCAAACAAATGATGTTGACTAATACAATAAAATACAATGGTAACAATACCCACAACAGTTTCCAAAATGATCTACGTAATCTGTACGATGTTTCTAGACGAGAAACATTATACTTGAGAGGTTTCAAAGTAGACTTCGATTCATTTGATTTATTTAACATCGCATTTCCACTACTTTTGGGTAATTGCGAAGATGAGGGTGAATGGTAATACGATCAGATTGATGAAGTAACAATCACAAACCTACATGGACGACACAACCCAGGCACCAGAGCCTCGTTAGTCTAATAAATACAGTTCAAGGTCAGACTCCAAGACACACATTTTGGCGAAGTACAAAATAATTTTAACTATATTCTTCTTATTATTATTCAATTTGTTCGACATAGCATGCAGTTTTTCTTGCATAACAATTGAGTTACTGAATTCTAATTAGATTTTTTATGTGTAAATATATAGCATACTACATACTGCACGAGAAATTGCTCTACTCGATTTATATAGGGCCTCCTTAATCTGTTTTTCGGGGGGGGGGGTGCAAAACTGATATAGCAGTCACCGTTTTGCTGGTGCGTATTAACGCTTTTCGTATAGTAACGTTATCGGCCTGTAATGAAGATGTCTCTGATTCGATTTTCAGTGGCGGCACATATAAATGGTGTAAATACCGTCACAACTCACAATAATAGGAAAAGCTGTGCTAAGGTGATAATGCATACCCATAAACAATAAGGTCAAATATTTATCTTCATATACCTAATGGTTTCTGTGAAAGGGGGGAAATGAACGCATGACAATTAAGCTAACACTGTCCAGATAGGCAACTGAAACACCCCTTAACACTCCCATGCATGCATATGTGTGTGATGGGTAGGGAGAGGAGAGCGTATAGTTTAGAATTCCATTACTTACGTCTTTAAGTGACATTTCAAAAGCTGAATATCTGTTCCTCAGCATCATGAAACATGACCTTGAGACTCCGTATCGTATCGTTAACTAAATAAAGACCGAGAAAAGGATGGAAATTGGAAATTATTGATTGTTTTGGTGTACTTCACTTTTCTTTTCTGCCAATTTTTGACTAATCGCGAAGATGAGGATGAGCTCTGGTTTTCTCCCTATATTTTAGTCGCAATTAGTCACCGTGCACAGTTTTTTTTAAAGTAAACGCTTCCTCCACAACTACATAAGTTTGAGTAGAATAAAAATAGTTACAAGGAACACAGACATTTGCTAGTAAAAAAAGCGTGATCTGCGCGCTTTACAAAAGTACTAGCAACATTTTTTCTTGGTAATTAACAAATCACCCAACTTTTTAACGGCTACGGCCACTAGGCCTAACTACATATAACAAAGCGTCACAGATTCAACTACAGTTTCTGCCTCGATCGATAATCTCATCACGGGAATTTAAACGTCATTTCTACAGCAATTCTTTTCTCAAAAACCACGACAGTGCAGTTATGCAACGTGCGTGTATAAATTCCAGCCACAGAAGATCCTGCATGTGGAGATAAAGAGTGTCTGCCAAATGGCAACCGTTGCGGAGAAAGCGGTACGGGACGGATAAAGCCGCGTTTACACCGAATGTTACCTACAACTGTTATCAACATTTTGTTACCAACACGGTTAAGAACAGATATTGCCAACAAATGTTGGTTGCCATAACACTACTTTCACTTTATTTTTGATAATAACTTTTGTTAACATTTTGGCTGCAAGATGCCGACTGTGGAGAAAGTTGATTACTCTCTGTGGCAACATGAGTCATTTTGGCGCAACAGAGAAGACAGAAGATTCTGGATGAGACCTTCACTGCGGGCAGGAAGTAATTGTAACGGAAGTCTCCTTTGATCTTTACCGACTTCTAGTGGATAACATTTCTGTTTCCAACAAGGGAAATCTGTTGCTAACGTGAGATGTTGATAAGAAATTCAGAAGCGTTTTTTCGAAATATTACCAAAATTTGTTGGTGACGTGTGTGAGCAACCCCGGTGTAAACGCGGCTTTATAGCATGGATAAATCCTGGAAAGTTTCGATACAAAATTTGTTTTCCAATAGTTTTGTTATCCTGAATTGGTATTGAACTACAGCTAGGATCGTAGCAGTTAGTTAATATACTATTTTGTTCATCATTTGAAACTTTTCAGGTACTACAAATCGACATTAACAGTCGAAATAGACGATTACGTTACATTTACATGTAAATGTAATGTAATTGTTTGAGCAATGTTAATTTGTTCGAGCAATAAAATGTAAATAAGAATTTAAGAACTAAGAATATGATTTACATTTATTGATTATAAAGTACATTGATTGAGTTGGTGTTTTAAAGTCTCTTTTATGCACAGTAAAGCTAATCGGGACTCGAACTACAGTTTAAAGTGGTATCTGAACAACTATGTGCCTCCAACTGGTATCGAACCCGTCGAACATTTACTGCAGCTGCGCTACCAGCAGATGCCACCCGAAAACAACGACGCGACGGGGGACGTGCACGTTGTCATGTCGGTTCGAAAAGTTGCATTTGTTATTGAATGTTTTTCCAAGTGACAAATGTCGCTTCTCGCTTCGGTCGGGAAGCTCCGCAAGACTCGTACGGGATTCGAACACAGGATCCCTAGTCGTAGAACACGGAACCAAATATTTATACTTCTCAAAGTTAACTGCTTGATCGCAATCCTTAACTTCATTCAATTTCAATGTAGTTATTTTTTTAACAGTCGTGTTTGGCAACACTGATAAGTGAAGCGAAGTTTTTACTCTCGGCCTGCAGCCACGGCGAAACCCTGGATGTCTTCTTGCAACGTTGCTACACGTATTGGACGTCTTCTGTAATCGCTCGCCCCCTGTGTCTGTTGTCACGGTATCTTACGCTTGATCTCTCCATTGCGTAAGTTTCACAATATCCATGTGTCCTGCTCCTTACTTCGGTTTGTGTGCGTGTGTGTTCAAAGTTCAAATATATAACATATGTATAACATACAAAAACTTACGCAGAGATATTCGAATTATCATATGCGTATAATGCATTTTCATATACATAAAACAACCGAGAGAACAATGAAATGTACATTTGATAATGGTCCCCAACAGAAACTTTGAGGAAGGAGAAAAACCTCGAGTTGAAGACATCGATTTCATTCCTTTTTGATAAATAATGCCTGTAAACAACATGTACTTGCCTTCTATGATATTAATGAAAATATTAATTCCACTGTAGTAAACACTACTTGCTAGATGGCAAAATAAAATATAAACTATATAAATACTCTTCCCGTTTCTAAACCTGATAATTTATAGCCGTGTATTAGAATGCACTTTATAATTAATAATGCAATGAAGTAAATGGTCGCACAGTATTTAGGTTTAATGGAAGATAGAGCATTCCTTCCCTCAGTGTGGTCTTTATAAAACAATATTTACAAAGTTACAGAAGCAAATGTACTTGAAGGGACAGCGAAGCGTTAGGTAGATTTTATGCCATCAAAATATATGTGGCGACTGCTACAAAAAAAGTAAACTTCCCCCTGTGTATGGCACCGTGTCGTGACACCATTCGAGCAAATGATATGGCTCCACACATTCTCGATCTCTGCCGTATTGAAGGAGACATGAATGATCAACACCACGCTCTGACGTAATCTAGGGGTCCCGGGTGGGGCCACATGGTACAGTGATTCGGATCCCAATTAACTGTAGGTCCAGTCCCGATTAGCCTTACTGTGCATAAAGTGGACTTAAAATTCCAAATCAATCAATGAATCAAAAACCACGCTCTGGTGAAGCATTATAAAGGGAAGTCTCCTCAAAACGAACGTATTCAGTAGATTCGACTATATTGCAGCTGACCTTCGTGGAGGAAAGGTTAGCACAGTGCGTTACGACGGTACGTGGTTTCGGTTCGAATCCCGGTCTGCTCATGGGTGTTTTTTTGACGGTGAATTTCATCATATTATTACTCGTCCACGTCGTTTGGATTAGCCAAAAATGAAAAAAGCGACGCTAAAAGTAATCTAATAAAATGTATTCATTTTTTACCTTCCGGCCTCCATGAAGAAGTGGCTACGAAGCTAAAGCCCTACTTTTGAATCCTGGGTAAGGAATGAATATGTCATCGTTTTCGTTCTGATTCCACCATTAATGCGCATTAACGATTAACCTACGACGTAGAAATACGCTTAAAATAAACGTAAATATACGTTACTTTCTTCTGTTGCTTCATTAATGTAGATCATTTCTCTATCCTAGGGAAAAAATGTTAGTTTAGCAACGTAAAGAATATTCACTTTCGGGGCAATCCAAGGCATTGAGAGGCAGTAGTGAAGCAAGGGGTGCGAGGAATGCGCAACCGCACGGGGCCTCGCGCCTAAAGGTGTCTCGAGTCGCATTAGCTTCATACGAAAAATGTTATAAATAGAAGTGGGGAAAAAACATGTGGGCAATAATATTAAACTATTCTGTATTCATCTGGTTTAAATTCTAGTTAAACGTTATAATTTGAATGAATACGTCAAATCAGGGGCATAACATACAGGCAGGCAGGAATAAGTAAAAAATGATCGTCGTTTTTCTCACGTGAAACAGTTAGCAACAATTCACGATAACTTGCTTAGACATTTGTTCCCATTTATTCTTTCATTAATAAAAAGCCCGTTGTCTTGTATTCTCTTCTTTCTCTTTATCTTTCACTCCCGATTATAATAAGTTAACAACAAACGCCTCCAACTGCCACGAAGCAAGTGTGAGGCATTTAAATGCTCGCGTTGTTTTATTGCTTCCTAGAACAGGCACGTACCCAGGATATTTTTGAGGAGGTTGGAGACAGATCCGAAAATGTGGAACAAAAGGGAAGATCAGAATTGCTGTTGGATTTGTTGAGTTAGGTTATTTTACGTTGATTCTCTGACACTTTGGCTTATCGCGATGATGAGGATGAGTAACGATATGATGAAATTTATCAAGGAACACTCACAAAGAACATCCAAGGCCAACCCTGGATTCGAACCCGGAACCCACGGCTTCGTAGCGCGCTGCGCTAACCACTCCGCCAAGGTGGTCGACCCTGGTCGGCGCAATTCTGTTGGGAGTACTGGATGTGACCACCAATGTTTCGGTAGTATTATTGTACGAGCTAGTGCTAGCTCGTAGATACAGTGCTAAGTGTACACCCAACGGTTAAAGCAACATGTCCATCTCCTTTGAATTGTCATTCAGTCTGTTTTCCACAGTGTCATGATAATGGGTTGAAATAGAGACGCAGATGTCAACATAAGCTTCACATCAAAAGAATCAATGACCCCTTAGAAGAACACAAGATGTAGGGTAAAGAGAGAATGAAAATGGTGGTGAATAATTTGCCTACTATTATCTTTCCTAGCTATAGAATTGTAGAGTTGCAATGTTATGGTCCAAAGTATCGGGAAAAAATGAACTCACCGATAAGCCCTCTCCCCCCTATCCGACAATCAGCATTCAGCAACACTATCGCTTACAGACTAATGTTGGTGCTTATTGTTTGCATTCAATTCTCAGAAGTTGAATAGTACTGTGTTCCGCAAACTAAAAATGTTTTCATTATTTTAGAAACGTTCTTGTACCAGCACCATTGAACAGCCATGATAATTCTATGGTTAGAAAATAATACATATATTAATTAAATTATACGTATTAGCAATCATTATTAAAATGAAGAACATGTCAAAATGTGAGTTACCCCCCAAAAAAATAAACATTTTCGAAACACGACTTAAGTTTGAAAGAAATTGGGACAGGGATTAGAAGAAATGGACTGTCGCGACTAAATTGGAATGTCTTGTAAACACGCATCAATTATTATAAAACAAAAAATACATGGACAGTTTACTTTCCCTTGGTAGATAAGGTTTATCATAGTGCTCTCGCAAAGGTGGAAAAAAAGGGGGAAGCGGCTGCTCGCCCCCACTTCCCATTAATTTCCGCCACTGGATGCGGGCCTCGCCTTCTAATCTCGTCCAGGGCTTCGCATATTGCTACGCAACTGAGAGAGGATTACTAAATTCAAAATTCCACCTTTCGAAGCGTCATACATGGATTGTGCACTTATTAATATACTTATTGTTAGTTGATTTAGCTCATTTGACGTCGCATTTCTACCACTTCTGGCTAATTGCGAGGATGCAAATGAATGCCAGAAATGAATGAAGGGACAATCACAGATTTAAGGGTCTTAGCAATAGCAAAAAAATTTCGCGACGTGTGACCGTCGCATTACATTACCTTCTCCCCTCTCTCTTGCCATTACTGTGTGCCGTGTTCCTTCAAATTCTGACATGTTTTTGTATGAAGTTCAGATGCTATGCAAGAATAAAGATTGGAATTGAAAGCGTTTTGGAGGAAAACTGAAGTAAATTTTGCATTTAATTCTAACGATGTTAATACAAATAAATAAACTATGTAAACATGTGTAGAATTAGTGACTTAGTTCAGATCTACAAGTTACTGTTCCTAGCCTCCCCGATGGCGAAGTGGTACCGTCGTCGCCTTGTAATCAAGGGGTCCCGGGTTCGATACCCGGTGAAGGTACAAGTGGTTCGAATCCCACTTTAAACTGTAGGTCCAGTCCCGATTAGCCTTACTGTGCATACAGTGGACTTAAAACACCAAATCAATCAATCAATCAAGTTACTGTTCCTGGATATTAAGGTAAAGAGATAATGGGTTGTTGCAAGTCTACTTTGTGAACAGATCGACTAATCGGGACCGAATGGGATCCGAAACAATATGTGCCTCCACCGGACATCGAATCCAGGAGCCCTTAATCAAGGTCCGTAGAATCATTCTTCCTCCCCGTCCGAGAAGGTCCCGTCATAACTGGGCTTTTCTAACAACCCCCGCGGTCGAGAATTCTGTGACGTCATCGCGAAAGCACTTGCCTTCCTTCGCCAGTCTTTTCACATGGAAGCGCATTGGAGGCACGAATGTTTTGAATTAGTATACAAACCTATATGTATGCAATTGTTGTTGGAATTTTTGTATGCAACGTCGTATTTAGAGGGTGGGTTCTGGGGTCAAGCTCCCCCGGAAAACGTGCGAAGTAGCTACTTAAATTTAAAAAGCAAAATACTTGATTACAGTATGACCAGTGAGCCGGAACGCTCCGGAACTCTGTTGAAGGAACTCAGTTCCTGCTGCGACATAATACACGAAAGTCCATTCTTTGTTACACCTTGTAAACAATAGGTAAGGAGGAAGGAGAAAGATCTTGAACTAAATTTTACTCTTGTCGGTGGTTGGTCCGAAAATTTAGAAAAAAATATACATTTCGGTAATAATAATAATTATATATTATTATTATCGCAAGTTAGCCAAAAATTGGCCCAAAAAGCGAAGTAAAATAAAGCATTTCAATCAATATCAATAAATCAATAAAAATAACAATCTCGGGTCTCGTAGCAGTCAGACGCCCTACCGACTTAATCACCACAGCTCCCTGCCTCTATTCACAAATCATCCATAATTATTACATAATAATAATTATTATTCCTATTTTATGAAAGTCAACCCTTTACGCACTCTGCCATAGATCCGTCTATTCTTTGTCTTTTAACATAGTGTTATTAGCAGATATTGTAATACCAAGACATTTTTGTGTGATACATATTATACTATTATATGCGATACAATTGACCAACGTTCATGAACCCTTCCCGGAATATATTTCTAGATAAATGTCTGCGTCCATTTCGTACCCCAGAAATAAAATAAAAGATATAATGAGTTAAATATTTTGTTGTAACTATTGGAAAATATTGACACCTCGTCGTTGTTTGAAATGAATTTGTCAAGGCAGAGGAGAAGCTTCCTTCCGAGGTGACGCCAGAAGTTTACGACCCCCACCCCTCGCGGAAAAGGGGCTGTTATGGACAGACCTCTTCAAGCGGGGTAGGAGAAAGTCTTCACGGACCTTGCCCTTAATAAAAACCTTGATTAGAAAGTGACATCGTTCTTAGTCCACCATTTATATGTGTATAGAAAGATTTCAACACTGGGAAATATACAATATTACAGGATTGTAAAAAAACAATTATAAAATCACTGTAAAATTTAAGAACGATAAGTAGTTACGGGGATTTCCGAATAATTCGTTCCGAGTAATGTTTTGGTCCTAAAAACTTAGAAGAATCAGGTAATTGACTTGAGGTTTTATTTCAAATCTACTTTATGTACAAATAGGTTAGTCATAGTGGACACCTACAGTTTAAAGTTGAATCATAACACTATATGCCTCCATCGAACACAGAACCCCTTGCTTACAAAAGGACATGTGAAAAATGCTAACGTTGGGATAACCGTTAAAATAAAATAAATGATATTTGCATGATGGTGGATTAAATGTGTTGCTTTAGCTGACTTTCGCAGTTATAACTATCGAAAATTATATATTTGTAGTTATTCGCCTAAAATATATTGGTTGTTGGTTGATTTGGTGTTTTATGTTCACTTTATGCACAGTAAGGCTACCTAAAATATATTGGTAAAATGTTTTATATTTTCACACAAATGTCAAGTTAATGTACTTGAAGGTTATATATAGTGTAAGTATGAGACATCACAGAGGGTGGAGGGATGGTTGTTGAAAGACTGCTGAATTCGCCGCATTATTCATACAAGGGGAGAGGGAAACTCTGCGTTCAAAACGTAAATATTCTCACCTAAAACGCTAGTAGCAACAAAGGAAGAGGGGAGAATTGTTTTCATCTCTTTGTCCTCAATATGTAGCATGCATGTACTAGTACATGAGAAGCAGCAACTTGAACTTTTCTAAAGGATAAATGAAAAATCTGCTGCTACCAAGGGCTCTGTGTACTGGGTTCTACTCGTAACGGTGTTTTCGCATGTTGACTCACATGCTAGTCATTCATGAAAGTCTGTGCTCTTAGTAGGTCATTCCTAATCAGTGACATGAATAGATATTGATATTTTTTAACATTAAAATTCAAGAAACTATTTTGTAATGAATAATTTCTTCCTTTGTAGTTTATATTAGGTGCAGTTATGTAATAATTATAATAATTGCAAAATTATCATCATTGAAAAAAAGAGAACCAATTGCACGAGTTTTACACATATTTTATCATTCTCTAAACCTCAAAATAATATGTTAATATTGAATCAATGCTTTTTCTTGTTCACATCACATCACCATCGCCTCTAAATTAGCCGCGATTGAAGGGTGTGTGAAGCCCTACACATCGTTTTATCTAGTCTGATAGATAGTATGGTCATTGTTAAGAGGTAAAAGAAAGGTAAAGTGCTTCCCAGTGCTTAGCACTACGCCATGAAGGCGTATAGGGGGTGTGGGGGTAACGCCCCACTTTTAAGAGACTAAAAAAAATGCATGACTACATTTAGAATATAATCGTTATATTTGCACCTTCAAGAGTGTTTACAACACGCTCCGAAACGTTTGTCGGAATCATTGCAATGGGTGTGATTTCGCGTACATAATTGTGGGGGACGTTGTTGGCTGAATATCATCCAATGGAAACAGCCGCTGAGGCTCTAATGGTGATCGAACGCCGGACCAAATCATTACATGTGATATCGTTACCACTACGTCATTGGGGACAATTACGATAGCAGACAACATTTACACCATTTCGCCATCTTTATTTGCAGTTGAAGTTAATTTTACAGCGAACTTGAAGCATATTAGGAGTACTGTATTCCCAACTAATTGCCCCCATGCACACGCCACTGTTGCTTGTGTATATAAGTGTTCACTCACTTACAAGCGAAACCGAAACTTGAGCTCTCAGCGAGACAACTCCCGACTGTTTGGCGCCTGAAATAGACGTTCGTTGGATCCTGCATTTCTACAGTCGTTTCCTTTGTCCCACTGCTTTGGTTGCCATGAAGTACTTTGACAGGTTTCCGTCGTTCGCTGCAGGATACATGCAAGGCTTAACAGAAGAATGTTAATGATATGCATATGATATAAAATGGTGATTATGATTCGGAAATTAATACATGATTTCTCTTCTGCGGAGTGCAAGAATTTTCTCTTCTGATAAAATTAACAACACCGAAATAGTAAAAAAATATTTAACCAGAAATCAACCTCTTGATATATTACCAAAGCAATTACCAATCTTTGTTTTTTAATACTGCCGATACTGTGCGTAAATGCAGTCTGTAGCTACCCCCTGCCCCCAAAATGATATGTTTATTGTCTCTTTATATATATATATATATATATATATATATATATATATATATGGTTCTAATTAATTACTTATTTGCCACATACGACAGATGAAATCGACATAGGAATTCGAAGCCGAATTTATTGTGCTAAGAAAATGAGTCGACCGACGTTTAACAATCATTACGTACTTTAACTTTTGCAGGAAGTCATAACCGAGATATATAAAACAACGTCTCGATTATAATTCTGTTGGTTAAAGTTGGATAATTTTTCGTAAGTAACGAAAACGCTTTGTTTCTTTTCCGAATAGAACCTTTCAATAAACAAATTGATAGAATGATCGAGTTCGTGTTTAAGTCCACTTTACTTACAGATTAGTTAATCGGGACTAGACCTACAGTTTAAACTGGAATCCGAACCGTTTTCTGACTAAACGTTTTATCGAACCCCCCGGGACCCCTTGATTACAAGGCGACGACGTTACCACTACGCCAAAAGGGAGTACCAGTAACCTATATATATATATTATGAGTACAAAGAAGAGTAACAGTGTAAAATTTATTTTCTTTGCTCTATTAGACACCCGATATTAACACACTTTCAAACAACATCTTGTACATATGAAGCAAATTAAAAGTGATATATGAGGGCATAGGAGTGAGCACGGGAAATGCGTCCACAAAAAATTAAGAATGTAGAATCAACCATTATAATAATAATGAAAACTATGTCTCCCCTGCTGTCTCGAAATTTTAATGGTCAGATCTTTCTAAAGTTAAAGCCAGAAGAGTGAGACGACTTGCAGCCAAAGCTATCCTCTTCTCTAAATTTAAGCTGCTCTTGCCTATCGTCTTCTCTACTCTGCTTCATAAATAATAAAAGTGTCGCGAGGCTAACGCTCTCTTTATTCTCGTCAGTTAATTTTTGAACACCCTGTGCACTTTTACTTTTCCTTTTCTGACAGCGTGTAGCATATCTTGGAAGAAAAACATTCTTCTATGCAACTCAAATTTCGTAAATTCTTCTTCGCTCATTCCCGCGCAAGATTTATGGTACAACTTTTTACAAAAACTACATTCTATTGTCCCCTCATAACAAAGTTATTTGCCGCAGCATTCAAGTATTTTATTCCAGCCTATTTCGGCTGTTTCGTCCTGAGAAGGAGAGATCGACGTTCGAACCATGTTTGTACCACTGACCTACTTATCGCTAGCTCGCTAATCCCTTAATCCCTTACAGCTGCAACGGAAATGTCTGCTCCCCCGATCAAACAGTACAGTTTTTTTTCACTTTCTTAGGTGAACCACAAATATTTTACACACAAATAATCCTATCAACTTATTATTAACAAGATTTCTTAAGACCCCTTGATTACAAGGCGACTACGCTACCACTGAACCATCGGGGAGACGGTATTGTGCCAGAATATTTTAAATAGCAGGTATTAATTGTATTTTTGACTGTAAACACGAGAATCTAATAAAAATGTTCCTACATTTTCATCACGTTTTAATGAAGTCAAAAATACAATGTTCAAACTTTCTTGTAATACTTTTCTAGATATCAAAGTTACAAGATGTTGTAATTTCTCAATGATAACTTTGTTGCAACATTAATATATTTCTGTCATTGTAGTCATCATTTCTCAGATAGGGTGTAGTAAACGTTCATGCAACTTCCAACTCTTTAAAATTATGAACTTCTTGCGTGAGGCCCGCCATCATAAATTAGGAGGGAGGAAAAGGAACGGATGACACGCTCACTCAACAAGAGGCCTTGCATCAGTGGTGCTTTCAAATCTGGACCGAATAACAATTACAAGAGTCGGAACGAGTTTACGCCATAGATTGAGCTGATGCACTCGTATCCGGACTGAGATTTTCTGTGTCTTCTACAGATGACTGCAGCCATAGCAGCTTCGTCGACGGTCAATATTTTCCAAATAATTGCCCTAAATCAAGAAATGTTCCAAAATATTGGGACATTACATTGGGTGGGCGCCGGGGCTGCTTCCATCGTTAGAAAAGTTCCCGGATTTGAACCGGTTGGGGATCGAACCCAGGACCTTGAGTATGGTAGTCAGACGCGTTACCGACTGAGCCACCGCGGCCACTTGGGATATTAAGAGTGATATAATATGTGGCTCCTTACAACTACATCCATGCAAACCTGTAATGCACTTTACTTTACCCTTGAATGTTTCACATTCATATTATTTATTAGTATTTTTTGTATTAAGAACTCTACACCTTTCCAACGACATTAAAATTAAAAGTCTTAAAATACCACTATAAAATAGAGATTGTTCATTGTATGCTGGTAGGCTTGTGGCACTACGTCGCTATGTATTAGTAGCGACATGTTTTTTGCTGCCATTGGTTGAAAATGTTCCGTGTGTACGTCGATCCAAACTGTCTCTTTCAAGGTTAGTTGGTAAAACTACACACAATAATAAAACTAGACCGTATATAATGGAGACAGTTAGCTTCTTGTGCTTTTGTATTTGAGTCAGTATGTTCTGCCAAAACGACACAGTCTACTTTTTATAAGTAATTAATTGAAAGCATTTCTTGTGACTAAGAAATGTCTCCCTATGTTGCTAATATCGGACTCTTGAGATAACAGTGCAGAATAATGGTGTGTTCGTCTCTACCTCACTTTGGTGAAGCCACTTGTTTTATTGCGACATGTTATGAGAGTTTTTTAGTCGACATTCCAAAAAATGTAACGCAGCATCAGATTAGGGTTGTGCTGTCACGGACACTTCTGGGTAGTAATGATTCCCTTGAAAGTTAATAGTGTTGCTACAACAAAGAAGTGTCCGTGACTGTACGATATGATTATTTACCATAATATACTTCTCCCAACTCGGCCTCGAGAACGTTGGTTCTTTTCTCTTTCTTAATCGTGGTTGCGTATTGCAAGGGTGACGTGTTTGTGATATGGAGGTAGCAAGGTGGTAAAAAGGGTTATTTTTTATCCTGAAGACGTACGATATTTAAACTTCTTGACTGTATGCTTGCTTTTGGTGCAGATGGAACTCGTTTGTTTGAGTTGGTGTTTTAAGTCCGCTATATGCACAGTAAGGCTAATCGGGACTGGACCTACAGTTTAAAGTGGAATCCAAACCACGAAGTGCCTCCACCAGGTATCGAACCTGGGACCCCTTGATTACAAGGCGACGAAGGAACCACTACGCCATTTTTTTAAAGGAATACCCCTAACCAGAAGTATCCCCCTTTTTTCATTATAATCTCAAGATTTTCATTTCTCGGTTATTCTCAATTTTCAGTTTTTCTCATTTGGACAAACACAAATACCCGTGCCTTACCCGGGACTTGAACCCGGAATCCCTGGCGTCGTAGCGCGCTGTGCTAACCACTCCGCCAAGGAGGTCGACAGGGCCATCGGGGAGGCCTTAGGTGGAACTCGTACCCCTCCTACTTGACTGCGAGAAGAACTACCGAAGTAAGAAAGGATCGGGCGTCCGGTAAAAAAGGCGCGAAAACGAAATGCTTGTGCTAGGACGCAAAGAAACACCAGCAAACTTCATGGGTGACGTGGAAGTAGAGGTCAGGTAATCAACAGTTACTGTGAATGGGTGGTTGCAAGGAATGAGATTTATAAAACATTTTCTTGTCCGCTCCATTCGCGAAACAAACATTTCTGTACGCTTCACATCAAGTTTATACGTCAATCATTCATTATTAAAATTATACTCCATTTCAGGGGATCCCAAACTTTGTAGTTTCAATTTTTTTCCGCGGCGCCCAAGTCAAAATGTAGGCATAGGCCTATCTAAAACTTGCAACGCTAAGTTAGTGTTGTTAGGTTGCTTGCCTTAAGTTAAAAATTAAGCACATATTTCAAATTCAGAAACATTGTTTACGTAAAAAGGACTAAATAAGCAAATGTATGAAACAATCATATCTAAAACCATCTGTAGACTAACAAGTAAGTGGCATTTCAGTGAAAATATCACACCCCGGGGCGCCGCGGAGCACACTTTGGGAACCACTGCTCTATTCAATTTTGAATCAGTTTGTGAAGAAAGGTTTAATTAAAATGTCGATTAAGACTCACACCATTATATACTTGGATAGTTTTACAGTACTGGACTTCTGGTAAATTAACACTTAATTCATTTTACAAAGAAATTAAATAAGTTACTTTTCCTTTGCTCCTTTTGTTCAAATGTACAGTCTACATGGAACAGCTATCTGAAGCACCACCCTCCGCCCCCAAACTAATAACTCCAACAGAAGAAGTAAATTTTTTGTGGACTATAGTCTCCAAATTCTGTTCTCACCCAGAGAGATAAAATCGTAACAATTCTATTGCGAGTGACCCTTCACAACGATGAGGAAAGTGAGATCCTAGTTCCAGCGAATAATTTGTTAAGGCCGCTTCAGTAGATTAAAGTGCACGCTGAGTGTGCACAGAAAATAGAGTTTCAAATACAACGAGTGGCTTCGTAAATGATCTACGGAGACTATATTTGTATAAGCATTCTCTTCCTTTCCTGAGGAGAATTCAATAAAACAATGGCTTGGTGTAGCTTTCAGAGAGAAGCTGCTCATGACACGCTTCACTTGCAAACCAGCATTCAGAAATAAATGCAACCTTTCGTATCAAAGCGACAGGACAAGCTGCACGTGTCGCTCTGATTAGGCAGTTTTCTCAATAGCGTGCATCCTGTCACCTCGTGCTCTTGTTAGCTCATGCGAGGTGAATGTTTGAATTTAAACTAACTGTGCTAGTGTCGCTTCCCGCTTGCAGCTTTTGTGTGAATTCTCCGTGTCGCTTGTCGTCTCATTTGTCGTCTGTCGTTTGCATCTTTTATGCTTTGTAAGGGAGATTACACACGAACCAACACGTGTCCCTTGGAAGCGAACCAGCAGTAATGAATTGAACCTTTCTAACAGAAGCGACACGACAGGATGCAGGTGTCGATTGTAGCTTGCGTGTCGCTCTGATTGGCCAGTTTTGTTAATACCGTGCATCATGTCGCTTCGTACTTTTCTTCGCCCATGCGCGGTGAATGTTTTGCCTTATATTAAATGGTCTAATGTCGCTTGTCGCTTAGGTATAAAATCTCCATGTCGCCAGTCGCCTGCCGTTTATGCCGTTTAAGCAGATTCCAGACCGAAGCGTAAAGCGACAAGCGACAAGCCTCGGTAATCAATGCAACGTTTTGAACTGATAAAGCAAGGTAAGCTGCAAATATTGCATGTCGCTTGGTTGTGTCACTCAAACTGGCTACTTTATCAATGTTGTGCATCGTGACGCCTCCACTTGTTGTCGTGCAGGGGCGGTGAATATTTTAGTCTACAAGACAAAAGGGACCCGTGTCTCTTAACGATGTGGAAGCACACTGTCGCTTGTCGCCTCCGTCAGAATTCTTCCCCTGACAACCTTCAAGGAGACTTCAGATCAAAGCGACAAGTGGCAGACGACAATCGACAGGCAACACTGGCATGAACGTCAGCAGGATTTTTTCCAGGGAGGGGCAAGGAAGGTATTTTTTTCCAGGGGGCAACTAAGCCACATTTTCCCCAATGTTCTCTAAAAAAATATTGCTTAAATTTGAATTGATCATGTTCGTGCATTAACACATATTATTGTGGCTGAAATGAAATTATATGTGTGAAATATATAATTTTTGGTTGATTTTCATTTTCCAGGGGGGGCACGCCCCCCCCCCTTGCCCCCCTTCCGGGCGCCCATGAACACTGGCGACTTCAATCTAAAGCAAGAAATTCACCGCTAATGAGCGAAAAACCTAATGCATCGAGCGGAAAGCGACATGTGCAGCTTTCCCTGTCGCATCGATGCGAAAGGTCGAATTGATTACTGAGGGTTCACTTCCAAGCGATACGTATCTCTTGTCGCTTGTTACCTATTGCGTTACGCTGGGTAGCGTGCCAATAAAGTTCACACCCTTGCGGCATGATAGGCGCACAAGTCTGCTTTGATTTCTGAAATCTTCAAACAACACAAAAAAGTATGCAAAGTAAAAATTAAGAGTAAGCGATTAGGGTAAATGTGATTATTATCTCAATTCCACAGTGAGGCAAAAACTCCTTCAGTACGCCACTGACTGCGCAGCAGTCTGACTGCGCCCTTCCTCAACTGCGCCCTTCCCGCGAGAGGAACTCTTTCCCCCCCCTCCCCTTCCTAATGCTCTGTGCCGAGACAGAGACGCGCAAGCTACGCGCTCTCAATTGACGCCGTAAAGCGCATTTCACAACTATTGCCCAATTCGGTATGGCACGTAGCTGCTTACACACAGGAAGAAATCATGTGACCTACAAGAATTGTGATTGGTTGGACGGTTTGTGCAATATTGATCGGTACCCACAACGGATGCAATTGTATTAAAAATTACAACACGTAAATAAGACAGGTGATATTGGTACCAGGTTCCAACAAGAATAGTAACCATTTTTTCGTGAGGAAAACTGCATAAATGATAATTTTCAAAAACCACGGTGGTATTTGTAATCACATGCATGGTCTCGACATTTTAAAATGAATTTGATTATGCTAATTTATCAAATTATAGTGGTTCCAACAACATATGTACACTCACTCGGGCCTTATAAGACCACGTTTACACGTATGTGTGTGTGTGTGTGTGTGTGTGTGTGTGGGTGGGTGTGGGTGTGTGGGTGTGTGGGTGTGGGTGGGTGGTTGTGGGTGGGTGTGTGTGTGTGTGTGGGTGTGGGTGTGTGTGTGTGGGGGGGGGGTGTGGGTGTGTGTGGGTGGGTGTGTGTGTGCGTGGGTGTGGGTGTGTGTGTGTGTGTGTGTGTTAATACGTTTGGCCTAGTTTTAGGTGTAGCAAAAAAAAATATCAAGAGGGGCATATTTTTGACAAGCTTATGGACAACAATCTCACAGATGTGGCTTTTGTAAGTGTAGGCAAATCAATCTGAGGGGGGTCATACTTTCCCGGGAAATTCCCGAGGACATTTTTACAAAAATCTTGGATTAGACAGAGTTCCACACTTGAGCAAAAAGCTCATATGGGCATGTTGAGCTAGTTTTAAGTGTAGGCAAATCTGCCTGAGGGGGGCTCATTCTTTCTCGTCCCAGTATTATTATTCTGACGTGGCCAGGAGCTCTTGCGACACTTCCTCACTCCTAGTGCGCATGTCTGCGGGTAGTTCTTTAGGAACCCACTAAGCACACAATTTGTGGTATCCTAAGTCACAGATTAACGCCTGAACAGACCCATAAGACACGTTAAGTACGGCTGCCAACTCCTTGATTGTGATGCGCCGATGCTCAAAAATCAATGCATCCGTCGGTGATATTGATGGACGTCCGTTACGCGGTTTATCTGCAATATCAATCTCTCCTATTTGAACCTCTTCACCCAACTTCTGACATTGCTCGCGGCCACTACAGTGTCCCCATAGACATTTGTTAACTTCCTATGGATTTCTACAGGGGCGCAAACCCTCTTTTGCCAAGAACTGAATGACAGCTATTTGTTTATGCCTGAAATCCATGGCTTCCTTCAGTCAATCTGAAACATAAAGAACACAAGTGATAGTCAAGGTCTAATATATAACATAGTAATAACACATCAACAACGCGCTACACGTTAAAAAAATTATACGAGGTGGCATTAATTTTTGATTTCTCCACGTACATTAAATTTCTTGCATTTCTTGTTTTACTTTATATGAAATTTAATATATCCCCTTTATACATGATAATGGTATATATTGTGCTTTCATTTAAAATAATATTTTTAGTGGAGTGCAAAAATAAACTATAATTCATTTTCGTTTCCTTTCTTTTGGCAATAATTTTCCTATTTTTTTTTTTGTCCTTTCTAGATTAAAATTTTCCTCTTTAATATCCGGTCTCTAGTAATAACATTAATACACACCAGGAGACGCAGTGGTCACGGTAATGGTTAATATAACCACTGCGCGACAGCCCTATGAGAGCCTTGGCTTACCTACGGACTGCTGGTCTCCCTCGCACACTGTCCCTCCGACACCTGTTATAGCGTGGAGATCTTAGACCAGTATTGGGGTGACGGGTGGTCAGCCCGACGAACCCCCAGCCGTTGTAGGTCTTCTCGACCGGGCACGGTAATGGTTACAGAACTTAATAGCAGCAGCCTTGAATGCAAGAAATATCTAATAAAGGTAATAATAATACGGTACGTACCATGTTCCGTACATTCTGCCTGCTTGGTGGTCGACTTTCGTTCCGACGTTTTCAGGAATCATGTGCTTACATGTTATTTGTGAGTGTCACTTCATTAATTTAATTTATCACCCCTCATCGTCATCAATTTGGCAAAAAAGAAACAGAAATGCAATTGGAAAATAAAGAATATATATATACAGGGTGACTGGTAATTAGATGTATACCGTGAAAGGGGCTAAAGTAGAGACAATTTGCAATAAATTTGACCATATGATACCCCGTCCGAAAATTATTAGTTTTCGAGATAATCGAATTTCAATTGTTTTTTTTTTTAAAAATAACAATTTTCCACATAAAAAGATGAATTGAGAAAAAACTGCTCATTGTATGGAACTTATTTCAGCGTTTTCTGATAGCTAACAAATAAGTGGTTCGTTGAAAAAAACGTTTTTCCCAAATAACAATCACATGTAAGTAACGGGTGGGTCTAAACTTACAAGTGATGATAAAAAATTGCACTCTTAGTTTACTTGGCAACGTATTAATAACAAAAATGGTATGACACGAAGCGTACAAATTACTTAAATTACTTCCTTGTGACATCTGCTATCCAACAACGTACAAATGTTGCTAACATTCACATTTGTGTACAAGAAATAATACTTCATTCATCTTCAAGTGAATGGAATCAATGAACAATACAATTAAAACATTATATGTCTTGCTCAAAGTGGGCACCTACGTTACGAATGCGGGCATGCAGGTTTTTACGGACATTTGGTCTCTTAACTCGTGATGTGATGGTGTCCTTGATGTGTTGACCAGTTGTAAAGATCCTCTCCCTGAGCTCTTCTTGCGAGTTTACCGGTGTTTTGTCATGTGGCTCCAAATGTAAAAGTCGCAAGGCTTCAAATCGATCGGGGGATTGAGCTGGGCAGTCATCATGCTGATAAATCATGTCACGTCTTGTAGCTAGAGGCACATCCTTCAACAACATTGCCATCCCGTTCCTCAAGAAATGTTCATAAGTGATGCCTTTTAAGATTTGGGGCAGGAAAAATGGTTCGATCAAATGATCGTTGACGACGCCCATCCATACTTCTGCCTGGGCGTGCGACTGTGGCTGGATGAAAATTACCCAAAGAAATGGATTGGCCGAGGCGGCTCGATTCCCTGGCCGGCTCGATCCCCCGATTTTAAACCTTGCAACTTTTACATTTGGAGCCACATGACAAGACACCGGTAAACTCGCAAGAAGAGCTCAGGGAGAGGATCTTTACAGCTGGTCAACACATCAAGGACATCAAATAGTAGAGATCTATATAAATATATATATGAAAGCAATAGAACGAAATTACTTTCTTGTCATTCAATATTTAACAAATTCTAGGAGCATGTTAACTTTGTTACGAAATAATTGTCTAGTCAACGGTTATTTGTATATGATAGGTGAGACATTTAAGTGTGAATAAAATTCATTAAAATAAATGGAAATAATCTAAGTATGGAACTCGTCCAATGAGCTGCGGTGCAGTAGGGCGTCTGACAGCCACACGGGAGATCCGGGTTCGATTCCTATTGTGTGTGATCTAAGGTTATAATTTTTTCGGACTTGTCCCCGCAAAAAGTGGCTTAGGGGCTCACGCAGCATCAAAGCAATGGGTATCTGAGAGCAACCCTGGGGTGTAAAGGCGGCCGGATCGTGGTGCTGATCACATCACTTCCAAAATGGCAAGATCGAGAATGTGGAGCCCCACCCCTACATGTGCCTTCATGCTATATGCACTTGAAAATTTACAATACTTTTACCTATGGAACTCACCGAGGATGATGATGAGGCGCGATGTAGAGTAAGGTGGGGCAAGACTGCGCAGTTTGAGTTCATAATTTTATATTCAAGCTATGAAACTACAGACACACATGAAACAAAGCAATACACATTGCACTATCCTTTGCTAACTCACAGTAAATTTCCGAAAGCTGAATGAACAATATTTCTGCATGAAAGAATTACAAAACCGTGACCATGCAAATGCGTAGTCTTACCCGCACCGGAGGGTAAGACTGCGACCAAGTTCGGGTAAGAATGCGCACTTTCTACACAGAGTCACATTTGTATAAAAAGAAACATGAATCACCTAAAAAAAAGTTCTTCTATCATATGGGATACATTTCTCGTGGCATTCTCACAGTAGGCATAGTGAATCCCGTCCTTCACTTGGGTTAGGAATCGCTAACACAAATCACAAATAAAGGTTGCTGTTTCATACGAGATGCAATTTTCATGCCACCATCGTCACATGTGGAACACTGGATCCTATCCTCTACTGGAGGATCGCTGTACTTCTCATTACAACCTGGGCAATTGTACTCTTTCTTCTGGCGTTTTCTGCTTGCTACATCTTCTTCAACAACGATGTTCAGTTTCTGTTTCCCCTGAACTTTCTTCTTACTCTTCTCAGCCAACGAGGCTTCCAAGTTGACTTTCAATGGAGATCCAGTTAACACCTGAGACTGCCTTCCCTTTCGTCGGCGGTGCTGAATATGCTCTGCACGTGGAAGTGGTGAATCTGGTGAACGGAAATGTGCCCGTATGATCCAGCAATGTTAACCCCACTTGTTGAAGGCTGCTCACCTGGAGTTTCAGCTGATGCATGAGCCACATTTGCCTGCTGTGGCACGTCATTGGTGGATGGTCCAGTATTGTTAACCCCACTTGTAGATGGCTGCTCACCTGGAGTTGGAGCTGATACATTTGTCACAGTAGAGGGAAGAAACTCGTCCTCATTGAAGATGTCTTGATTGAAAGGCCATAATCCAGTCACTTCAAAGCCCTTCATGGCATTCCCAACTGTAGCTGCCTTCCCATATGCCTTTGTAAAAATGGATGCCACTTGGAAAACTGTGATTGGGCCACCCGGATGGTTACTCATCCACTTATCACACTCAGATGAATAAAACGGCTTCAGTGGACCAAAAAATGATCTATTTAATGGCTGGGCCTTGCAAGCCACACACTTGCACCTGTAAGCTACACACTCGTGGGGTAAAACTGCGCACGTGCGCAGTCGTGCCCCGTGCTGGATTCCTGAACAAATCACGTGATGCTGCCCAGTCATTGCACAAAGCAATGGAAACTAATACCTAGGTGGACTCGGCATTAACACAGCTTCTTCTAACCATCAACATCGTAATATTGTATACATTCACAGTGACGTAGTACTCAAAACACGTAGTACCAAAATAAATACACCCTCAAAATCCTTTCACTTACCTCTCTCAGCACAACAAATTTCAAACGTATCTTCACCACTGTCCACAGCTAGCTACCATTTTGGACGAACTAACGGTGGGGCAGTGGTGCCAACTGTGTGTGATTTTCAACTCGAAAAACCGGTGCGCAGTCTTACCCGCCGCGCAGTCTTACCCCACCTTACTCTACCTATATAATACATGTTGCTAAATTCCGCGGAGTCTATTTTGAGTTCAAATGTAAGCTTGAAAACATTGCAACACATTTGTCGCTTCTAGATGATTCACAAAGCACTTATTCAATATTATTTAGTGTGTAGATTCAGCATCACTTGAGTTGAGAGTTCACAAGGGATGCGAAATCAGTACCTGTAAGAACGTCGACACAATGCGACGAAGCAAGAAATGTTCACAATTTTCGTGAGAGTAACTGGGCGACATTTTTAAATATAAATAAATATTTTTTTTAAAAAAATGCAAAATTGAACTTTACGGTTGTTTAGATTGTTTAGACATATCGACGGATCCCAAACAACAGTAAATATTTATGAAAAACGCTGCAATGCCGCTCTCAAAATCTATCATGCACATGCAAGATAAATCATACCTGAATTGTCTCGCTGTTCTTATTACACCCGCATTAGCTGCTTGTCGTACAACAATGTTCTTTGTTGATTTACCCTGAGAGGTTGCTTTTCACCGCACAATCAGGCCCGTACCCAGGGGAGGAGCCACGGGGGCCATCCCCTCCCCGACCTATGAAATTTTTAAATGTAAATCTTCAAAAAGCTACGAAAATAACATCGACGACATTTCAAACTTGCGATATTGGGTACTTTTAGTTCCATAACGATGGATGCAAGGCTACCAACAGTGGATGCGATTGGAGGGTGCCCCTCCCCCACTATTTCAACTTTTGCTCCTACACTTTTGCCTCTTAAAATGCTAAGCCTTGTCTACCCAGGCCCGGTGGAGGCACATATTGGTTCGGATCCCACTTTAATCTGTAGGTCCAGACCAATTAGTCTATATGTGCATAAAGGTGGACCTAAAACTCAAATTCAAACTTGTATACTAAGAAAAAGTAAATTGTCCTTGCCCCCCAGTTTTGGCACCCCATCGCCGATACTGGCTACCAGGTGAAAATTTTTCTCTCTCTCTTTTTTGGGTGGGTTCGTAGCGGGCTATGGGTTAGCTCATAGAATTATTTATTGTAATAATAATTGCTAATGTCTATAATTCAATTTATAAATATATTATTTTCTAAACATAGAGTTATCGTGGCTGTTCAATGGTTCTGGTATAAGAAAATGAAGGAAATTTGAAAAACTTTTTAATTTAAGAAACTCAGAACTATTACAATTCTTCTGACCAGGATCGGTGATTGGGTGCCAAAACTGGAAAAATGGAGGGGGGGGGGCAAACATAGTTATTTTCTCTTGGTACACAAGCATTAAGAGGCCATAGTACGGGGGCGAAAGTGGCAAAAAAAAGTCGGGGGCACCTGCCCCCAGGTCCACCCAAATAGCCGCCACTGTATATAGATACATACGTAGAGATAAACACGTATCTGGCCCCTACCTCAAAAATATCCTGGGTACGGGCCTGCGCAGAATCAAATTGTTTCTTCATTCCACACGAAGATAACATATTGTGTTACTGTGCTGTGGAGGTTATCGTCCCAGGTTTGTATGGTTGACCTCCAGTTATAACATATGTGCCTTGTAATTTGGCCATACAAATGTCAAATATGTGCAATAATTACAAAACAAAAATCATGTTATGCTAATGACTGGTTAGTTATACTTATTTTCCAGTAAGAGAGATGTATCTCACACAGCACCCTTAATTGGGACGTAGGAAGGCTTCATTTACATACATTGTTTACTTCCTTTCCAAATTCTGTTTCCTTGAAAAAATGCAAAGTATTTTCGTCACTTGTAATTAACAGAGAGGACGTCAGGATTACCCTTGGAGCTCTTTCTCAGTATGTGTGCAAAGAAGGTAAGTTATGATTGTTATATGATGACCTTAGTTTCGTTTTTCGTTGATGAAATTTACTTGTCTACCAAATAACCCTACTTATCATCTTGTCAGTTATAATCAAATTTCCTATCCTAATTATTTTTTTCACTAAGTAGATTATTACATGAGTAGTCGTTGTCGCCTTGTAATTAAGGGGTCTCGGGTTTTATACCCGGTGGATGTACATTGTGGTTCGGATCCCACTTTAAACTGTAGGTCCAATCCCAATTATCCATACGAGTAATTCAATCAATCAATACATGACTACTGTATAGATCTTTCGTCCTGCATGCATAAATAACAACGAGAAATGGCATGTTACTATTTCAGGAATTTACTGTCTTAATTTATTTTTCCAGAAGTAGCATTTTTATGATGACGGAAAATAAATCATTCCCTATGTTAATAATGTTTCGATAAACTATGCCTCAAAACATTGCAATTCAACCACCAAGAAGAGCCGTTGCGCAATCTTAGTGAATTTCACTTTGTGACGTTCCGAGTGTTAATATTACCATCACAAATATCAAAATAGAAACTTGTTCGAAAATTCTAAGCAAAATTTCAAATTACAAATTACATAGAGGTATATAGAGATCCACTGTAGTCGAATGGTTAACGCCACCGCCTTTGGTTCAAGTGCAAGTACCAATATTTGGGTGTTTACTCAGAATCTTGTGGACATCTGGAGAGCTACTTGAAAACCGTAGCTGCAGATTCCAGCTCTATAGAGACAGGTTTTGATTGATTGATTAAATTGGTGTTTTAAGTCCACTTTATGCACAGTAGGGATAATCGGGACTGGGCCTACAGTTTAAAGTGGGATCCGCACCAGTATGTGCCTCCATCGGGTATTGAACCCGGGACCCCTTGATTACAAGGCAACGACGCTACAACTGCGCCATCGGGGAGGCCCCTATAGAGACAGGAAGACAAGGGCAGTGGTACCCTATGTACTGATCACGTGTCACTGTATGAAGCATCGCTTGTCAGGCTTTGGCTTTCAAACTGCTTAGAGATAGTTATTACAGAAATGTGTATCAGGAGAGAAGCGGGATAGGAACCCCGTTACTCGAAATGAATTCAGAAATAACTGATCATGAAAACTGTTTTCGACAACATTAGTAATCAACCTTCTACCAGATAGATATACAGAGTGAACCAAAAGTAGGTGGACAGTAATCATGGAGATACTCATAGACTGCTCTTGCATAATGTGGAGGAGCCCCATCTTGTTGGAAGTACAGGTCAAGTGAATTAGGTAGTTGCTGTAACTTTGGAACAACTTGATTCATTAGCATTTTGAGATATTTATTGCTTGCCTGTGACTGTTCCATAAAAGAAATAGCTCTAAAACACCAGAACTTCAAATCAAATACCACCCCAAACAGTGACACCAGGCCGGTTTAGTTGTTGCTCTAATGTTAAGTGCATGTTCTCACTATACCAGTAAACTATTATGTCTGTTAATATGATCGGAGAATTTGAAAGAAGCTTCATCGGTCCACATAATGTTATCCAAAATTATTGGATTTTCTCTAATTTCGTTCAGCATGATCTCACTAAATATTATTCGACTGTCTGAGTCATCCTCCAATAAGCCATGAATTAGCCGTGGACGATAAGCTTTCAACCCAATAGTTATAATGAATACTATTGTTATAGTTTAACCCTAACACAAATCATATTCCACCTACTGTCCACATACTTTTGGTTCACTTTGTATACAGAAAGTGGTTAGAAAATCTACATACTTAAAAATGGTAATAATGTGTTTTTTTCCTCTTTTACATGCTGTCAAATATTCCGCACAAGAGGAGGAAATTGCTGTGATTCAACAAACATAGTGTCCTTTCCCAACATTGCGACGACAATAGTTTGTTAAATATTCTGAATGTTTTGAATCTTCACGTGAAGCATGCATCGAATCGAAATAACATCAAATCGTGTCTATCGAAATCCATCTCGCTGGAAGTGTTGCGAGGAACACACAAACTTTTTTAGCATAGCACAGGGATATCTTTTCTAACGTCAGTGTGGTTAGCATCTGCTGCAAAATTACAACAATAATAACATCATCCGTGTTGGTATTTTGACAGAAAAATTATCCACTCTTTCTAATCACTAATGTGAACTTCACGTAGCACACCCTGAACTGCATTTTGCAGAGTAAGGAAGCTCTGAGATCTGGAACCAAAGCCAGTGGAGTTTACATTTTGTCCTGTGCATTTGTGTTTGTGATTGCAGATTCATCATTTTCGTCTTATCACTGTTCATTCTCATATTCGGAATTAGTAAAAAGTGGCCGGAGTGCTAATTAAAATGAATCACATCAATTTTCTCTCTCCAATCGAAAAGTCTTTACAAGTATGAAATATTTGAATGCCAAAATTATTCCGCATTAAATGTAGAGTGAACATAGCTGACAAAGAAATATAAGACTTTTACATAATGACGAACTGCGTCCTCTTATATTAGCATCAAACAAGTATGATGTAATAATTTTGTAAATGATGAGAATATTTACATAATCGTTCTCTCATTTTGATATAATTTAGGGAGCAATACTAAACCTCTGTGATCCATAAAGCATGTGCGTGTGTCCAATTTTTTGCTTAGTCTTTTGTTCCGAGTGAAAGTGAGCTTCGTTTCTAAAAGTTATTATATACTTCTACCATTAATGGAGTTATAAAGTAATATGCATCACCGTTAATCATTTTATAGTGCAAGATTTGAAAACACGTAAGCTCTAATGTTAGTAAAGTGGCGGAGGTATTAACGCCAAATTTCCTCTAGGTGGGTGGGATAAATATTTCCAATCCGCTTTTCAACTCATACTAGACATTCATGATCAATAGAGTTCCATTATTGGATACAATTCAATGCTCTGGTTAATACAATTCATCCATTCTCAGATGTATTGATTGGTTGATTGATTGATTGATTTGCTTTATTTTACTTTGTTTTTTGTGCTACTTTGGCAAATTTGCAAAGATTAGGATGTGATGAAATTATGAATGGACATTCACAAACATCCATGGCCACGGATGGGATTGAAACCCGGGACCCCTGGCGTTGTAGCACAATGTGCTAACCAATCCGCCACGGGGACCGGGATTCTCGAATGTACAAACCACACAAAATGCCCTGGAAAAATAACTGAGGATTACGGTTTTGTACATACATGATTTCTGAAGTTTGAGGTTGCGTTATGTATTGAATAATAAGCAGGAAGGAAGGGATGAAATGCACATAAGGCTGAGACAGTTATATAAAATGGCATGGCTCCGCAGGAAGGATGACACATTAACATTTTCACCGTCGCATTCCATTCACTGGGAAGGCCCCGAGGTGGTTACTTAGTATGGGTCTCACCTTGGACATGTTCTTGAAAATTATGAAAGAATAAAAATTGCTCGGTGGAAGAGTTTGTAACTGCACAGAAGCACATATACCAGATCTGAGAGACGTACATTTTTCTAATTATACGTTGCAAGTAGTGCAGGTGCTCGGGTTCTGAAACCGAAAATGGGGCTCAGTTGGGCTCGCACTGTTGCTAACTTGTAGCCTTTTACGATGTATATTTTACAGTGTAGCCAACTCATAGCCTTTTACGATGTATGTTTAACATCATTGCCAGCTTATTGTAGCCTTTTACGTTGTTTCGAAAGTGGGGCTCGGTGAGGCTCACAGTGTTACCGACTCATGTTACTTTTTCACACCCTAATCTAAACAAACATCGTACTCTATTACGACCTAATCTAATCTAAATGGATGACACCTTACCTTACTGTGATGTGGCTAACTTCTCGGATATATAGCATTTGGCGAATATCAACATTCGCAACATTGGCAACTTATTTTTGTGGAATTTCTATCCGCGCGCATAAAAAATAACCATGCCTATGAATGTGTTCGGGTTCACGAAGCAGGCTATCATGGAAGCCGCTACCCAGACTGCACCGGCAAGCTTCGACCTGTTGCCATCCATGTTATCCAAACTGAGTGGCCTGTTAATCATTCACTTGAACAGCATTTGGACGAAATACGATGACGATGTTGGCAAAACTTTGTTGTCTTCAACAACAACCTAAATTTCTACAAGATTCCGATCAGCGGCAAACTTCAGATAATTGTGAATCCGGAGAATGTGGCTGAAGTCAAGGTTTCATTTCGCAAACAATATTTGTCGCATGAAGCACGATAGGATAGAGAGCGCCATCACGCACGATGTGTCTGCCGACGGTTGC
Source organism: Lepisma saccharinum (assembly GCF_977018435.1). NCBI lineage: Eukaryota > Metazoa > Arthropoda > Insecta > Zygentoma > Lepismatidae > Lepisma > Lepisma saccharinum. Next base: position 45,982,354 of record NC_139254.1, on the reverse strand, counting down.
CTGTACGTCGAGCTTCTGTGTGATTACGATAAACTCATCCCTCTCTTCATCGAGTTGCGAATCACCTACCCTATAATAAATAAGCATAGTACCAATGCCTAACGACATCCTCTGTCACACGAAGCGCGACGACCACGGCGATGAGCTCCTCATTCTCAATGTCAGGGTCACGACTTTGCGGAGCGACCTGCAGGCTCTGCAGTCCACGCTCAATTCTAGCCTCCAGACCGAGAGTCTCAGTGCCTGGACCCCATTCTCAAGATCGACGCCGAGCTCAAATCACTGCTGCAGAAGTACACCGATCCCGCGTCCATCGACAGCCTCCGAAACTTGGAGGTGATCATCGGAGAGTTGGAAAATGAACTCAAAGCACGGACCAACGACGTGGAACAACTGAAACAGCGATTGGAGTATCAAACAAGCAGCATCCAGACCGAACTGCAATCTATCGTCCAGAGTATCAAAACTCAGGATGATACGCAGTTTCAATCCTTGGAAATTCCAACGCTGGGAAACATCAAGATTGAACTTCGAACAGATGCCGTGCACGTCGCCATCGCCGAGGTCCAAGCCAAGCTCCGAAAGTTGGAAAGCTTCATAGACAACCTACCGTTGTCCGGCGAACTGAACGCCATCGCTCGAAGCGTAGCCAACATCAAACTTCAGCTCGAGACTTATGAGGATTTCGAGAAGATTCAAGGCACTGTGGCCCACTTCGAGGATACCTTGGCAACAATGAAAATCGATCTCTCGTATATCCAGGAAGCTCTGAAAGCGAAATTGCCCGGCATCGCCGAACTCTGGCTACCGTTTAACAGCAGATCTCCAAGCTGGAAAATTTGAACACCGAATCCGAACTTTCGCATTTCCACCACCTGATAGACGACATTCATATCTAGTTGGAAACGCTTCAGCGATCAACGCCTACGCAGGATGACGTGGTACAAGTTCAAGATGCCATACGCACCGTGAAGGATGCCACCGAGCTGAATGCCGTGAAAAAAGCTCTTCAAAGAACGGTGGCCACCATGCCAACGTCGCAGGAGCTGAAAGCCGTGAAGCGGGCCGTGAACAGAATACTCAAATCCGACGACGTCAAAAACATCAAAGCTGAAATTGTGCAACTTAGGGATACGGTTGTCGCCTTGCCCAACAACCAGAACGTCGCCGACCTCCAAGTGCTGTTTGCTGAGATCAGGACCCAAGTCCACTACCTCTCGACCGAAACTTCGAAGTTAAGACTTGTGGAAAGCTTGCAACAGATCGTTGCGAACGTCAAGCTCCAGATCGGAGCCGTCGAAGCGAACCAGGAATCTGCCTTGGCCGACTTCGGCAAAGCTTCATTAATTCAAAGAGCATTCAAATATTCCTTAATATTTTCCTTCCGTCGAAATCTCTCACTCAATGTCTATGCAAGCCATCGTTGACGAGCTACACAAACCAGCGCGTCGCAACTACGAACGCTTGCGTGTGGTCACCAAGGGCATCGACGACCTGTGGCAGGCGGACCTCGTTGAAATGAGCAGCGGTAATTTGAAGAATTTGTACAAAGTCAACGAGTGTCACAAGTACCTCCTGACCGTCATAGACACATTTTCCAAATTCGCGTGGACCCTGCCGCTTAAAGCCAAAACCGTTGCGTGCGTCACGGAAACCATCGACTCGATCTTCGGCAATCCAACAGATAGCCACGTATCATGCAGACGAACAACGGGAAGGTATTCCACAAATTGATCTTCCGAGAGTTAATACGAAAGCACGACATCCGACACTACTCGACATTGAAACAATGCGTGTGGAAAGTGTTCACGCTTCAGGGTAACTACAAGTGAGTTAGTAGTGGAAACGTATTGTTTCTAAGTAATCCTTGTAGGTATGCCTAGTATTTAACCTCAGAAGTGACTTATTTTGATGATTTTTATGATTTTTTTATGGATTTTCTTGCGTTCGACGATGTTCTAGCCCTATTTTTTGCTCAATCTCATTTTTGGTGCCTGATCTTTATAGGTATGCCATGATCTTACGTGATATAACTTAACCTATTCACTTTTTTTACAGCCTTTTACGGGTTAAAATAACCTACAAATTGTAAAAATGGTAGTTTCTATGTTATCCTTGTAGGTGTGCCCTCAGCGTAAACGGCTACGATGTATTTTTTGTTGATTTTATAGCATTTGACGATGTTCTAGCCCTATTTTTTGTAGGTGGGGCCCTCAACGTAAACGCCTACGATGTATTTGGGGGCCTTATTTTCCTTTTGTAGGTGGGGGTCCTCAGCGTAAACGGCTACGATGTATTTTTTTATGATGTGTGAGCCCCCTTTTCACGATGTATGTAGTGGAATTGGTTCAATGCCCCCCCCACTACACTGGGGGCTCGCAGTGTTTCCAAATTACTCCACAAAAATTTCACCATATGATATTTCACAGGCGAAGCTAACATACAAATAGAAGTTGGCACTACTTAGTATTGCCATAAATTTCTATAGTATGGTGATTTTTTTGTGTGTGAAAAATGTTTGGATCTAAGGTCAGTGTAATTTTTATAGAATTACCCAATTTTTTTTCTTGTAACTAAAACTGTTCAGTCACTTTCATTCTTGACATCATACACAAAAGTTTTCTCTGCAATAAGAATAACGCTGCATAGAGTATCGGCAGACAAGGCGTCATGGAACCCGCACACAATTTTGATGTTGGTACGATCGTTAACAACCACCTGCTATCTCTTCGATGTGTTAATGACGAACATGGGTCTGCGAGCTATGAACTCATTGGGGTTGTAGTACACGTCCACATTGCCGGAGGTCACTCTCTTGTAAGCTGTTTATGCCTCATACAGATTCAGGTAGTCGTTGTTTGCAATGTTCAGGTTGTAGTTTTCACGCGGGAAAACTTCGTTCCTGCCATTTTTGAGGTAGATGTTCTTGATCTTGTAGTTGTCGAACTGACTCGAATCCTTTTCTTGGTTGTTGTCCTCCCCTGTCTGGAAGAGCACGACCACAAACTCTGGCATATCGTACCGGATGCTGTTAAACTGTGTGGTCACGTCAAATTCAAAATGGTTGCCGGAAGCAGGTTTCTGCACGCACTGGTAACCGTAAAATTGGATGGTACTTGGGGATTCCTCAAAATGTCTGCTTTGTACTTGAGAGCGTAGTTAATTTCGTATTCCACTACGGGCATGCGCAGCTCCATGGACTGGATGATGCACTTGGCAGGATCGGGTAGTGTGTTGGGAAGTGCTGAACCATCTGCACTCAAGGTGCTGTAACGCATCAGCGCATCGTTGTCGTTGGCGCTTCTGCGAAAAAACCACCCTTCCACATAATCTCTGTGTAGTCGGAGAAGAAGCCAGGAAGCAGACGCATGGGAAACAGTACTGTGTGACTTTGAGTTTTGATTTTTGTACCTGCTTCACTCCCCCTGCCTGGTGTATGCTGCATCGGTTTTGGAGAGTTTGAGTGTTCCCACAGCTGTAGAGGTAATCCCGGGGTAGTCAACTCTATCGATGACGGTGCCATGCTTTCTAACTTCAACCTGCGAGAACAGGTACGGCACAACATTATCTACAAGTCTTAAATTTGCATTGGCAAGGAATGCTTCGCCGTTGTCTCTCTTCACAACATCAAACTTGATATACAAATCAGCTCTGTGAGGGTGAATAAACCCGTCCCCGACATCCACGTCGTATTCTATCTCTCGATTCGCTTCATTGAGGTTTGCAAACGTGCGACGATTGGGTGGGAAGGACTGCAACTCGTAACTTTCGATTTGGTCCATAATGGTTATTTATTATATGTTAATCTCCACGACGGCAGTGGTCGTGGCTCCTGCAAAATTAACCACCCTCCCTTGCCAATTCTATGTTGTCTATGCGATTACGAGATACAGGAAAATATATCGGTGGGGAGGGTGTGTAGATAATTGGCTCCATGAACTCAGAGTTTGGTTTGAACGTAGCGATAATACCTGTCTGCTTGTGAATCCCTGGGATGCCGTCCGAGGATTAGGTGATCATACCTTCTGCCACATTGCAATGTAGTCTCGATTGCTAGAAATTTAGGAATGTTAGCACCGATGTGCTTGATGCCAGGTTCGAGCTTTGTGTTGTTCTCGAATCCCAAAAGCTCTCCGATGGTACCCAGGTCTACGGTTCCCGTGGCCGACCCCAGTTCCACCCTCTGAGTTACAGAATTTTGTGACAGCAGTACACTTCTTGGCAATTGAGCCTGCAAGGTAGACAGATTGTACTGGCCAGGGGTGTTGCTGATTTTTTCGCTGCCAATTTTGATGGTATTGTTGTGTACCGTCACATTTGGTATCAGGTACATGCTGTAGAATGCACGAAGAGCAATAGGTTTAGGATAGACGATATCGTCATTCAATGCGAGTTTCAGAAGCGAAGTCTCGCTTGTGAGATGGAATACTCCCATAGTGCTTCAGGTGCCACAATGCTTTCTGGAAATCCTCGATTGTTGGGTTATTTAATTGCGAGAGGAAGACAAGCATGGAAACGCAGAGATGGCCACAGTTCACATCGCTGAAACCCTGGATGCGTTCGTCATTGTAGTAGAGGTTGACAACACTGAGATACTTTACCAACCCAGCAGGTGGCATGCCTCCGAATGAATCGAAAACAAATGCTTTGTTGTTGTTGACTTTCAGGTAGCATATCCAATCTGTACCTAGATTTTTGTAACTGTCTAGGTTAACCACAACACACTCTTTTTTCTTCACAACAGAGGGTAGAGAATCAGACATGAAAACGCCCCTGAAGTGCTTGATCCCCAACGATTCGAGCAAAGATTCAATATCGAAGTTGGATAGAGGCTCTTCTCTTTCTTTAATCTTTTTCAAAGCTTCGAGATTGTTCTTTCGCTTTTTGGTCACACCTTTCCCCTTCTTCTCCAAAGCCAGGTTGTGGCGTTTCTGCTCTTCTAACTCGGCCTTGTTCTTTTTTGCATCGATGACTGTCTTGGCAATGGTGGCACTGCCTCCTGCTAAGCTGCCTACAGCACCCAAAGCTGCCAAGATAACCGGGATGCAGAATATGAAACCTCCAGTCTTCTGCTGCTTCCGCGAACCTTGTAACCTCCTCAACTGAGGAATGCAGAGCAGCAATTTCATTCTATGACCTTTTGCCAAGCACGCTGCTTTTTGGTGAGCATTCCATCTAATGTTCCGAGAGACTTGAGTTTTGCATAAGGTATTTGGTAAACAAAACCTTTGGGCTTCATGGTGATAGTATGTTATTTATATATCGTGAGAGGGTAAAAAAAATGTCTGCTTTGCCTAATGCAATGATGTGATGGTAGGTTGTTTATACAAGTTGTTTTTTTCACAAGGGTTATTTAGTTACAATCCCAACCCTAATTTTCGTTTTGTGTTCATGGCGATGGTCGTACCCAATGCGGCAACCCGTTCACCTAGCGAGGCATCTCTGCTGACGATTCTCCCAAAAGCCGCATGCTCCAACTTACTGTCAGCATCAAGACGTGCGTCGAGATCGGTGTGCGCATTGTAGGCAATGTCGTGGTTATTGCATGCTGCGTCCAGTGGGTTCTCCTTAGTCTCCTCTTTGCAGTCGCTGTTCGAGTTTCGTACCCGGACCGCAGTACTGGTAACCTGGCAGGTGCATCTCGAAGGGTAGCTTGTTGATAATATCGTTCACCAAACCTCGACCCTCGGCTACATTCCAGAATTTGGGGGGCAGGGTGTTGATGATTTTGATAAGGTAACCTATACCTTTGTTGTCGTTGACAATGAAGTTGGCAAGCTTGGTGCTAATCATGTCCATGATGCCCACCTTCTCGTTGTGGAAGTTGCGATTGCCTGAATTTTCTTCGCCTGCGATGACCAGCAAACAGTCCACAAGCTTCCTCACGTCGTCTACCCAAACAAACTCCTTGGGCAAGGTCTTGTAGAGTTTGACACCGCTGCCAGTCTTGAGCTGGGTCCATATTGGCTTGATGAGGTTCCTGTACGTTTCGCCGCTGCTAGATTTCACGCGATTCTGTGTTGTTTTGGTACAGTGCGTCCGTCATGATCAAAATTTCTGTGTAACTTTGGTAATCCTCGTCTGTATAATCTTTAGGTTGCTTCTTAGTGATAAGTTCCCACAGTCCTACCGTGCCAGGATACCTGGACCAGCTGTTCTTCTCGCCCAAATTAACTTTTACATCGTCGCCCTCGAACGTGACTTTTGACTTTCCAATCTTCCAAACCACACCCTCGTTATGTTCCATGGTCGGGTACAATCCGAATACCTCGTCTTTTTCGAATTTCCCGGTGCTTAGGTAATCCCTCGCCAACGGACCCAGCTCGACTAGCTTGTCCGAAGAGGTACTGCCTAGGGCCTGACGTCTCGGAGCTGGAGCAAGTTCGAACGGAGTAGTGTGAATGCTGGTTATCGGTTTAGGTATGGTATAATTTCGAGCAGTAAGTGGCAAAAGCTCGTTGATTAACTCTTTGCTTTGCTCGGTGACATCTTTGATTTCTTTACCAAGTCCCCTGATGGCATCGATGATAGGTTTTTCTCTTCGTAGATTCCACGATTCTCGGATTTACAACCCTTAAACCGTTTTGCCAGGTAGCTACGCAGCTTCAGGTTGTCGTCTGCAAGTTTGCGTTTAATTTTTTTTTTGTATGTAGTTATTTATAATTGGTCAAGACGTTTCTTGTAACGTTGCAACGTTTAGAAAATTATTAATTTTGTTTCTGTATTTTCCGTTATTGGGTTTCCTCGTCATGTCTATTGTGACAAATCCGAAATCATCTTGGTTCCAGCATGAAGAGCATAATTTGGAAAACTCATTGTAGTTTATATCCCCACCTACATAATCATCGTAAGCGTGTTTTAAATTGGTGTAGTCTTGACGAAACAAACAAATTAAATTAGCATTGTCTCGGAGTAGCTGCTTGGGGATTTTGGAAAAAGTCTGAGCAAGGTAGAAGCAGTCCATGCCTCTGTGCCGACCCTGAGTAAAAAAATTGCGAATTTCGTTCTGGTTCTCCAGGATCACATCGTCAAAAACCACCACCGAATTTTCGAGACAGCAGTCTAGTGGTATCACTTCAAAAGCAAATATAACTATGCCTAGTCCCTCGTACAGTTTCGACAGCTGGCGATACTTCGTTGCTCCAAACTTTTGGAGAAAACATACAGGTGCCTGTTCTTCCAGTTTAACCAGTTGGGTGCAAGAAGAAAATTATCAACAAGTAACGTTGTTTTTCCAACAATGAGGCAGCGAATGTTGTCGGGTAGAAGCTCGCCATTTTCCTATCCTGACGTTCCGATGGAAAATCTGGCACTCGCCGTACCACATCCCAAGCACCTGTTACACAATCACCTCGTTTGCGTCTATCCAACTTTTTCCCTCGAGTCCCAGCCATTTCACCAACAGTTTGTCACCTTTTCTACGTAATACTTTTTCAATAAGATATTTGTCGGGGTATTTTGTTTTAGAAAGTTCCTCTTCGTAAAATCTTCCTTTCAGAATTTCGTCGCGATTATCTTTTATTATATACGTGTGACGGTTTCAGGTAAGACTCAAACTACGGTGAAAAGTTCCGTACTCCAATTTTTAGTGAAGCCTTTTTCGAACGTACGCTTAAATTTACTGATTCTCACCTGATCTCCAATTTTGTATTTCGGTTTCTTGCTTGTAAATTTGTACTTTTAACAATAAACCGTAGAAATTAAACGCTGCTCGTCAGATTTATTGACGTCAGCTGGTTTCATGTTTATCGTGCGATGCAAACTGTGATTATAGCTGTTAACAAGTTCCGGAAGCATGTCGTGCCACTTGTAATTCCCCTGAAGCGTAAATTGTTTCCACATGCGTGTTTTGAGAGTTCGGTTGAAACGTTCCACTATGTTGACTTTGATGTGACTAAAGGAGGAGTAATGTTGAATATTTTGTTTTTGAATAAATTGCCGAAAGACAGAGTTGTAGAATTCTTTTCCGTTGTCTGTTTGAAGAAATCGAGGTTGCCTGCCACTTTTATCGAAAATAGTTTTGCATGCTTCCACTACACAGGTTCCTGTTTTTGCCTTGAGGGGTAAAGCCCCCGCAAATTTTGAAAATGTGTCTATAACGGTGAAAAGATACTTGTATCCCTTGTTGATTTTATGTAAATGTTTTAAGTTGCCACTGCTCATTTCCACAAGGTCAGCTTGCCACAGGTCGTCTATGCTTTTGGTTACTACCGGTAGTCGTTTGTAGTTTCGTCGTGCAGGTTTGTGCAGCTCGTTCACAATACCCTGCCTAGACATTGTGCGAAAATAAGAATATAGCTTGCATGGGATTTCTGGCTGCAGACAATGCCGGGTTTTCTATGTACAGTTTGTCACCTATTTCTATGTCGATAATTTGAGTGGCAGCTACGGCATAGGCAGTCTCGCGAGTTTCGGGGTGGGTGAAATCGACCAACTTCACTCCTCTTATTTTAGGCTCGTCACTGATGTTCGTCACAGTCATGGTTGGGTAGTGGTTTCTGTGAGGCAAAGACCAGTATGAAACCTTGACGAACTGAAGTGTGCCAGCGAGGAAAAATTGGTGATAGGCTTTTGCAGGAGTCAACATGTAGAGTTTGGAACCTGCATTGAAGGGCGAGGAAAACTGTCTGTTTGGAATGCTGTACAGTTCGATGATAACAGTGGACTTGAGATTGTCGATGCTGGCGTTCAGGGTGTTTACATTGGTTCGAACCTCACTCTCCTCATCTTCCAATCTACCGTTTATTGATTCCAGATGCTCCTCGATAGCACGGACAACAGTGTCGTAATCGGGCTTGATCTTCACATCGACAATAAGCCTCTTGAATTTTTCGTTTAACTCATGTAGGTTGGTACTGAAATTGGTTATGGCCGATTCCTGGCTTGCCTCGATACTACCAATTTGCTCTTTCACGCTGGCAATAATCTGCTGTAGACTTTCCACGAGTGTCAACTTGGAGCTCTGGCTTACGAGGTCGTGGACCTGGGTTCTAATTTCCGCAAACAAGCCATGTAGCTCGCTGATGTTTTGGTTGGTAGGCAAGGTTGCAACAGACTCCCGAAGCAATTCAATTTCGGTTTGGATGTTTTTGATGTGGTCGGATTTGAGTTTTCGGTTGAGAGCCCTCTTCACGCTTTTCAATTCCTGCGACGTAGGCAGGGTGGCCACCGTGTTTTGGAGCGACTCCAAAGCTTTTTTCATAGCGTCCAACTCTGAGTCAGCAGCAGCAGCGCGTGTGCCTTCTTGTAATTGTGTTATGTCGTCCTGGGTGGGGGTGGATTCTTGCAAAGTTTCCAACTTAGTCTGTATGTCGTCGATCAAGTGATGAAAATTCGACAACTCTGATTCGATGTTTAGATTTTCCAATTTGGTGATCTGCTGTTGGACGCTGGCCAGAGTCTCCCTGATGCCAGGCAGTTTGGATTCCAGTGCTTCATGTACGTTTGCCAGATCATTTTTTATGACAGCAAGAGCATCCTCAATATGGGCTATGGTGCCTTGCAGCTTCCCGAAATCCTCGTAGGTCTCAAGTTGGAGTTTGATGTTGTCCATGCTACGGGCAATAGCATTCAGCTCGCTGTACGAAGGTAGATTGTCAATAAAATCCTCTAGCGTTTGGAGTTTAGTTTTAACTTCGTTGATGGCTGCATGCAAAGCGTCCGTTTGAAGCTCAGCCTTGATGCTTTCCAACGTAGGAATTTTGAACGATTAAAACTGTTCGTGCAATTTGGCAATACTTGCATTCACGCGATCGTAGTCATCTTGAGTTTCTATACTCTGGATGATGGTTTGCAGTCCAGTCTGGATGGTGCTAATTTGGTCTTGCAAGTGTTGCTTCAGCTGTTCCACGTTAGAAGTTTGCGTTTGCTGCAGCTTCACAAGTCCGTTTTGGAGCTTGCCTACACTCAGAGCCAGGTTCTCACCTATTATTCTCACCTTGACTATTAACGCTTGCTTTGCAGCTTCTTCACCCTGACGTGAAGCATGAGTAGCTCGTCGCCGTGATCATCGCGCTTGGTGTGACCAAAGATGTCATTAGGCATTGTTGCTATGGTTATTTATTATAGGGTAAGTGATTTTCATTTCTATGAAAAGAGGGATGAGTTTGTCGTAGTCGTCCAAGAGCTCCACGTACAGGCGATCGCCAGCAGACACATCGTACCTTGTAGTCGCATCCATCCTATCATGCTTGATGCGATAGATGTTCTTGCCAGAGGAAACCTTGACCTCCCCTTTGTTCTCAGGATTTATGTTGAACTGCAGTTTGCCGGACATGAGGAACCGGTAATAATTCAAGTTGTTGTTGAATACATAGAAAGTTTTGCTCACATCCTCGTCGTACTGGGTCAGAATGCTGTTGAGATGAATAATGAGCAAACCGTTGAGTTTAGATAGTAGGGAGGGCAACAGGTCCAAGTTTGGAGGTGATGATGATGATGTAGTTTGGACGGTCACTTCCATAGCTTGTTTCCTGAAGCCAAACAGGTTCATGGTCATGGTTATTTTATATGCTTGTGTTGATAGAAATATTGCCAGCCGTAAGGTTAGTTGCATGTAAAAAAAAAATTGTATGATATAATAATTGATTTTTTTGTATGTGTATGATGGTTTTTTGTATGTGTACGATGTCTATTTTTATTTAAGTGCATTGTATGCATTTCTTACTACTATTTAAACGATAGTGCCCCCAAGGCAACGTGTGGATCTCACAAGACAAAATACATCTTTTATCATCATGCGGATCTAATGCTACTTTCCTAACTTTGTTTGTTGTAATCACATGGTCTACACTTTGGATTCTTTTTTCCAATCGTAGCTGCGGCTCCAATTCCTTCAGACAATCAATATAGTCTTGAAATGAAAGTTTGTTTTGTACAGTATTTTTACCAACACCTTTAGCTTTCTTCATGATGCTGCTCTCAGTTCTTAATGTATACATTTTGGAAACCGGCAAACTCGAGAATGATGTCACCATTACACTCGTCTTTTAATTTACCTAGAACTTTTTTGTTACTAGATGGAATTCCAAATCTGTTTGATTGAGGGTAGGAAGAAGTATCATAATAATCAAGCAAGGACGAATTTTTTACATCTTCCTATAGATTGGATGTTTTAATGCTATAAATAAAACTGTCGGTGTCCATGTAAAGTAATGAAATGCTATCGTTGTAGAAAGGTTTCATAACATTGTAGTGAAATTGAGACATGTGAAGTTTCGATAAATCTAAAACTGTTGCTCCCACATAAATTGGTTTTCGGAATTTTATCACTTTTATATCTAGATTGAAAAGTGACAGATTCTCGTTGTAAATTTTTCGTGATTTAAATCTAGGATCAGCCACCCACTTACTGCATTTATTTTCATCTGAAACCAATCTCACGTCCACGTGATTTCTCACGTTCTCCATTGTCTTGCCATATACAGCATTGTTCATCAATTTGAAAAAATCTTTGTTTAATCGGAAGTGGCAACTGTTCTATGTTGTGTGTTTGTTTCAATGTATGGTTTGAGCCACTCGGAATGTTTAAACCTGAGGACTCTTCTAATATCCAATACCTTAACACCCATCACAATCAAAAACTGTAGACTTTTGTAATGGATATTACAAATGGATACCAGTGCCGAAATGATTGACGATGGCTGTTTCTAGTCAGTCGAAAATTCATCACTCACTTACCATCATGGCTTGGAACGCAGATGTGTTAAGAGGACAGAGACATACCCTCTTCCACTTTCTTCAACATAACAAAGTAGACGTAGCACTGATCAGTGAAACACACTTCTCCCACACAGTAAAAGGCTGGAAATTGCCCAACTATCTCATATACCGACTGGATAGAATTGGAAGGCCGAGAGGCGGATTATTAGTAGTAGTAAAAAGGGACTTTCCATCTCAGCAAGTACATGTACCACCTTTGTACGGTCTAGAAGCGCTAGCTGTGCGCATTCTAACTCCAGGAGATTCACTCATTCTCGTGGCTGGATACAGATCTCCTGCTGCGGGACTTGTACCAGATGATTATGACAACATAAGTAAACTAGGCAATAAAGTGGTTCGTGCCGGAGATCTCAATGCCAAGCATACATCTTGGCATTCACGGTATCCTAATAATGCAGGTGACCTACTGCATGACTACATACTTCGATCCACCTTCACTATACAAGCACCCCGGGAACCCACTCACTATCCGAAGATGGGTGGCAGGCCTGACGTGCTAGACGTAGTCATGAGTAAAGGGGTGACACTTTTCACAGACCCGTACGTAATCTCTGCTTTGGATTCAGACCACGATCCCGTCATGTTCCAAGTCTCCCACCGTACTCTTACTCAAGGAGTACCACCCCTTCTAAGAAGCAAGACAAATTGGGATAAATTCAGAGGGAATGTGAACTCACTTCTCGATCTTCATGATAGGCCTCAGACACCCCAGCAAATCGATCAGCCAGTATCACATCTCACCCACTCTCTGCTCAAAGCTGAGGCAGAAAGCACAGAAGTAACACAGCTACACCGATCGTCACAAATGACAGGCAGTCTTCGTCTCCAAGTGTACATCCAGTTAAAACGGTGGGCGAGACGAAGGTGGCAACACACAAGGAGTCCTACATATAAAACTCTTTGGAACTCTCTCTGCTCCAAGGTGAAAACCCTCATCCAAAAAGAAACTGCACATCACTGGAATGACACACTCAGTGGCCTTTCAGTGAATGATCAGCGTATATGGAATTATACAAGGGCATTTCTTCGTCCCAAGGACTCATCACACACCAGAGTCATACAAGGATCAACCGGACTGTTACATGAACCACAAGATCAGGTTGAAGTCTTTGCAAATGCTCTCGAGGAACAATTCACTCCAAATGAAGATCCGTCAGACGAGCATACAATCGCACATGTAAACAGGGCGATACGCACTTTTACCACCAGAGAAATGGAGCACATGCCAAAGCTGACGTCCCCTCGAGAGGTAGAACGCCAAATCCGAAGACTGCCTAAAAACAAGGCTTCCGGGCCAGATGGTATACGACCCGAACTGCTGCGACATCCCACTCGCAAATTACTTGTATACATTACATACATATTCAATGCCATCCTACAACTAGGCTACTTTCCCACTTCATGGAAGAAGGCAAAGGTAATAACATTGCCAAAACCTGGAAAGAGTACTCTCAAACCGGAGAATTAGAGGCCAATAAGTCTCCTTTCACATCTTGGGAAACTCTTCGAAAGAGTATTTCTCTCAAGAATCATGACACACGTAGAAACCTCCTCTCTCCTACCACACCACCAATTTGGTTTTAGGGCCAACCACAGTACCACCTCTCAGCTGGTCCGTGTGATAGACTACATCACAACGGCATTCAATAGAAAACAGTTCGCAATAGGGGTTTACCTAGATATAAGCAAGGCTTTTGACAGAGTCTGGCACTGTGGTCTCATATATAAACTATTACGGCAAGGTTTCCCGGATTTCTATGTCCGACTCCTCCAATCTTACCTGAACAAACGCAGTTTCTCTGTCTCCTTCTCAGGGGCAACGTCCCAAACCCGGCTCACATTAGCAGGTGTACCTCAGGGAGCAGTACTTTCTCCACTTTTGTACACGCTATACACAGCAGATATCCCGACTTCAGAGAGGTGTTTCCAAGCCACGTACGCTGACGATACCGCATTCTTTGCAGCCAGTCGTCGAATAGCCTTATGCTACCGCTACCTTCAACAACAACTCAATGAGTTCCAAGCGTGGGCTCGCAAATGGCTTCTGAAGGTGAACGCCGCGAAAAGTGTATGTGTCATCCACACAAAAAGAAGAAAGTATGAACTCAGACAACTTTCATACTACGGACAAGCAGTGCCACATAAAGACAAAGTCAAATATCTAGGGGTCACTCTAGATCGAGGACTCACGTTTGCCTCTCACATCCAAGATGTGGCTAACAGAGGACTACGAAAAGTCTTTGCACTTTTCGTTATGTTTACATGTCCGGAATTCACACTACAGACGAGGCTACATCTACTCCAGATGTACATCATGCCAACTTTGACTTACGTGGGCCCAGCCTGGCAGCATGCCGCCTATTCACATCTTAAACGACTAGAACGGGTTCAAAGCAAAGCAGCTCGGATCATAACAGACCACGACATGTACACACGCAGCACCCAAGTTTTAGAGGATCTTGAATTAACTCCAGTGATCCAGCAGCTTCGGGACGCTCACCAAAAATTCTGGCAAACACTGCCGAGACATACAAATCCGGAAATAGAACTTATGGGAACAGCGAACACCTTCAGACACACATATGCAATGCCACGGCCATGAAACACAATTTCCATACGAAGCATTCCTTGTGTTGCGACAGTTGCACACACAAGATCCACGTATAGCCACAGGCACTTTTCATTAATTCCACACACACTTCATTTATACAATTTTCATAGAGTCAAGGGCCAAAACAGCTCGACACTCAACTTCAAAACGTCAGATTTATGCCAAGCCATGCCATGCCATGCAAAGAAAAATTGATTACCAGCGTATAGTTTAAATCGATTAGTTCATCGAACTTTGCAGCCTAACGATTGCCTATTTTGGCGAGCATGAAAAGGTTTTAGAAGCTGCAAATGGAAACTGTGACGTTACAAACATAGGTGTTTGTTGTTAATTAGCCCCAATTGTTTCAAGTTATGCATATGTGTGTATACAAAGTATATTACAGCCATGTTTATACATACAAAGATATATATATTTAGCTTAAAGATACACATTATGGCTTACTTCGAGCATTGCATTCTGTAAGCTTACAGCTAGTTATGAAAAGCTTGATGCAAGCATGCCTTGGCAAGCTTGCTGCAACTTCCAATTGTGGTAACTAGATTCCTTAATGCAACCTTGCATCCAGCTAATAGCTTTCAATGGCAAGCTTGCTGCTAGCTACTTAACTTGCCATGGTAAGCTTGCTTCATGATTGCAGCAAGCTGTCTGCGCTATCTGGGTAATGTCCAAAATTAAAGAAACAAACGGAAAGTCTTTCCCGTGTGTTTATTTGACCACATAATACGATCAGGTGATATTAATATTTATGATGTCATAGACAACTGGTTTAAAATAGAAAATAAACTAACCTTAATATGCCAGGAGTCAGGGGTACCAATCCCCCCCGAGGTCAATGGCGCATCCCCCCAAAATCATGTCATGCGTTTCCCCCAAATCATATCATACGCGCCCTTAAACCATATCGTAATCCCCACAAAATATTTAATTACGACAGCGTGTCTACCGAAAGTAACTATTTTCTTAGCTTTACTGAACATTATAATTTATCTGCCCCTCCTCCCTAAACAGGGATTCCATCACTCAAGACCACCCCTAAAATCGTTCATCATAATCGAGAATATCACGTGGATCCCACTTTATACTGTAGGTCCAGTCCCTATTAGCCTTAGAGTGCATAAAGTGGACTTAAAACACCAAATCAATCAATCGAGAATATCGCTTTCCTTGTAATGCAGATTTAGCATAAACATTTCATATTCATCTGATTAAAGAGCCCAACACACATCTTAGCAACAAATCATTGCGAGCGAAGCGAGGAAGAAAATTTTTTACATCCATTTCTTTGCAGGCTTTGAAGAATATTAATTTAATGGGGTGTCAATCCTTTCTTAAGAACCCTAGATATTTAGTCTTTTCCATTTCCAGCTTTTCCTTTGGCACATTCGGGGTTGAAAACGTGTGGATGCCTTATCGCTAAATACAGTCTCCAAAATGTAATATTCGAACTCCCTCTCCACTACAGAAATCCCTTGACAATCTAAGATTTAACACTTTATCAAGAGCTTTCTATTTCCCCCCTTTAAATTTCATACTCAATCCTACCACCAAAGTTTTCCATGCCAATTTTAGACTTACTAACAGTAAGAGTAGATATTGCCTCCTCCAAAAAAATAATTCTCAGTCTCAACACCGAAATTTCCGCAACAGTCTAAGACAATAGTAATACACAACAATTGGATATCCCTTTCAATTTAATGCTCAATCCCCCTCTAACTAAAGCACTCGACATAATCTAAGACCTAGACTTGGATACTGCCCCCCCAAAGTATAATTCAGAATCCCCCTCACAACACACGTGTCAATTAAGGCCTAATATAAAGGAGTTCGATATCCCCCCCTTTCGATAATGCCCTTAACACTTCCATTTCTTCATCTAATAGATTAAATATGGTACATTTAAGGTGTAAAATTTTTACATATATTTTGGAAAATATATAAATGTTGAATTTTATATTATTTGAAGGGAAAAATTCCCCCCAAAAAATCTCGATGGCCCAACCTTCACCATAAAACCCCCCTGTGGGCACCCCTGCCAGGATTTGTCAACAAAAAAAATCACGATTGCAGCAGGTTAAACTTGCCAAATTTATCAACAAAAAAAAATCACACGAGGAAAGGATTTCTGTTTGTTGCTTTAATTTTGTACACTAGTGTATTTCTGAGGTCCATCTCTCCCATAGAGTATGGTCCATCTAACCCAGGGTTACATGTAGTAGATGGACCACTGGAATATTTTATCATTATTTTTTTAAAAAAGTTGTTTCTCTACCCTTCACATTTATAATACGAGTATTATTTATCGTTAGCATATGTCGACAAAATACTATGGTTAAATTTTCTCATCCGTTTTGGCACAAATAACAAAATTATAGTGAACCTTAAAAAGGGGTGCATCTCTAACGATATCTTCGTAGATACCTGGTGACAGCGGCGGCTCGAGGGGTAGACCCGCCGTGCCATACCTCGCCAAGTATTGTTAAATTAATACATTGATAGTTTACAGACAAGGAGATTCGAATCTTGCAAACGGTCAACCTGACGTGACGAAGAAGAGGTGAAGAAGTCTCCGCGAGGAACATTTCCACCATGAGCCGAGAACAAAGTGGCAGGTTTCGGGGTTAGCCCATAAACCGTGCCCGTCTTCGCTTGGCGCGGAGAGGGAACTTTCGCAGTGTTGACACAGTTGCCACCTTCAGAGAAAAGTCGCTAAATACGACTGATTTTAAGACGGGAAGTAATTTCTGCCTACTTTTGGAGAAACGAACCTAGTATTTTTCCAAAGTTAAATGAACATTTTTGATAATAGATAGATGCACCAAGAGAGCCATCCAGACTTTTTTAAAAATATAAAATCCTTTGGCATTTCGACAATTTCTTTTCATAACAAAGATATTTTCGACATCCAATTAGAATGCGTGTGCATGGGGGAGGAAAAGGTGATAGGAGTTGTTTTTCTTTTGCTCTTGTAATTGTTATATTTTTAGGGAAGTGTCCTGTAATATAAAGGGCCTTTCATTAAGAGAGATACTTTTTAAAATTTGAAAAAAAAAAAATAAACCACTCAACGTATCAAAGTAAATTGTGCTTCTTCTTGAAGCTTAGACATTGCAGTTATGTTCTGAACAAAATATCGTTCAAATGTCCACCACGGCTTTGAACACACTGACGCCCACGATGGCTACACTCATCCTGATTTCAGTGGAAAAATCATCTTCTCAGACGAGGTGCATTGTTGTCTTAGTGGATTTGTCAATACGTAAAATTGTCGTTATTGGAGCGAGAAGAACCCACAAGTGGTCCATGAGGTGCTATTGCATTCAGAAAAACTCACTGTGTAGTGCTGTTTATGGCGCGGCGGTGTCATTGGACCTTATTTCTCTCGAGATGATGAGAGAAGATCCGCTACCGTCAATGGCAACCGCTACAGATCCATGTTACGCGAATTTCTGTGGCCAGAACTTGAGACCATAGATATTGAAAACATGTGGTTCCAGCAGGATGGGGCTACGTGCCACACAGCTGATGCTACGCTCGACTTGCTGAGGGAGAAGTTTGGCGACCGGATCATCTCAAGACGTGGATGTGTGAATTGGCCGCCACGATCGTGTGATTTAACACCCATGAATTTTTTTCTTTGGGGGTACATCAAAGCTCACGTCTATGCTGACAAGCCACGAACTTTGGAACATTTGGAGGCGAACATTCGTCAGGCTATCGCAGACATAACGCCACTAATGTTGGACAGAGTGATTAACAATTGGAGCTTCGTGTGCGTCAGTGTGTTCAAAGCCGTGGTGTGCATTTGACGATTTCGGAAAATTTTAAAGAGCTCTCCAGCCGACCCTAATTGAACTAGAGTGAAGGCAATTGTAGATTCAGAATCTGCACGTCAAGACCTTTCCATAGAGTATATGGAAGGGGTCTACGGTCAAAATAACTCGAGATGGTACCACAGTTTCTACCATGTCCTCGTATTTTTCTGTTACAGTTAGCCTCAGTGTATAAAACAGATTTGAAACAACATTTCAAACTGTTATTTGATCGGACATCAATAAAATACCATATTTTTACCATACCCTCATATATTTCTGTTCCGATTAGTCTCTGTGCATAAAATAAATTTGAAGCATCGGTTCAATCCGTCATTCGCCTGGACCTTCAGAAAAATACCACATTTTCTACCATGCCCTCATATATTTCTGTTTCGGTTAACCGACGTGCAAAAAACGGATTTGAAATATCGGTTCAATCCGTTACTCGCTCAATCGATCGCACCCAGAGAAGGTACCAACTTTTCTATTATACCCTCGTATTTTATAAACATTTTCTGTTTCCCTTATGTTTTTACAAAAAAATAAGTTCAGTGTAGCATTATATTTATTTGGAAGGCTGTCTTCGTGCTGGATATTCTGGGCACAGTGTAACACGGAAGTTGTGTGGATCACCTTATCTCTTTCATGCAGCCTCCAAGAGGAAGTTGTGGTTATCTCAGGAATGATACAAAAAGTTACATCCGTTCCGTCATAGACAACAAAGTGACATGTGCATATGTTCTGATCCTCACTGCAAAATTTCCATTCTTCCTCAACATCTTTAACAATACACCGAATATAGTACAACGATGGACGGAGAGAATTTTGTAACTATAATTCAACACAATAACTTTAATTTGTATGTGTAAACTGTTTATTACTCGGATTCAATATTCAATACAGGTTTTGGATATATTCATATATCCCTTTACACATTTACTCTTTTTACAAATCACCCGCGGCTGAAACCTGTCACACCCCAATTCCTGGAATTTCAAAACTCATCTACGCCCGGTCTTCTAACCGCGCCAATTTCGAGGAAAACAGTTACCTCCTCCCCAGAATGACTCATCAACGCCATCTCGCCTCAAACAATGGAACCACGTATCACAATTCCCAGAATTTCAGACTCATCAACGCCATCTGTTTTCCGACACCGGAAACACGTAATCCAATTCCGAGAAAACCAATCGGAGTTTCAGACTCATCAAAACACTCAAACAGGAAACGCCATCCAAAAATAGTCATACATCTCATGAACAACCGGAAACCCATATCAAACCCTCATTAACAACAGGAAACACTTCCCGTAATCTCAAACTTATCAAAGTTTAAAATCGCAACCCCCCCCAAACAGTCATTCAACTCCCGACCGAAAACACTTATCAAGATCGGGAAACCCCCTTATCAATCCCCCAACAGCCGCTTTTCCTCCTCCCCAACAGGGAGGTTAATCAAAACACTCCTCACAAAATAAACACAACCCTTTTATGACGTCACACCAATCAAATCCCTCCTAACAAAATAAACAACACCCATTTCATGACGTCATCACCCAAACCACCACCCTTGCTTGCCCACACAGCTTGGTCATCAAGTGATCTTTGATCGATCTTTTCCAATCAATTGATTTATCGACCTCAACGGGGGTGCATAACTACTGGGGACATTGCGGAGGGTTTTTCTTTTCGATTTCTTGATCACATTGGCACTACCCATCATAGTTGCCGCCGGCCGCCACTGCCTGGTGATATCATATTCCATTGTAGCACAAGCGTTGCTCCTGATGCATCAAGAGGACAAGATATGCGTAATTGTTTGAAGATGTAAACTTCACTTCCTAGTACGATCCGCTTTAATAAAATACCAAAGAATATCGAGCATCAAAATGTATTGGAACCACAGAGCACCAGTACCCTGTTATCTTTCAGAGTTGCGCAAAATATGGATAAAGATTTTTCCATATTTTTCGGCGTGTAGGAGCTTTCAACTTGCATGAGCATCTACTTCTGAATCAAGCAGACCAACGATTACTAAACGTGTCTCAGAAATACATTCATTTGCGATGAATGTTGGGGGGTGTAAGGGGTGATTCTTCCACGTAGTACACCCAATTGTCAACCTCACTCCCACGTAGTACACCCTGGACTGCATTTTGCAGACTAACAAGGCTCTGGCTTCTGGACCTCCCGCCATTATAATCTTCGTAGGACTGTTTGTGTTGTCCTGTGTTTTATCTTTGTGTGTTGAGTGCCTCTTTACAGCCTCAGCTTTTAACTGAAGTCAGAATGTTTTAATATTTCAGGTTGTTTTTTTTCAGTTAAATTAGGAGCTGGACCCGTACGAGTATAACGTGACGGGTGCAAAATAGCCTTCATGTGCTGATGCACCCAAAATTTTAAATTCAAATTCAAATTCAATTTAGTTCTTCAAGTAGCGCAAAGAGTGTTCCATAAGCTATGAAATATCCCCTAGTGACTCTGACTATGGCTTTTTCTAATTGATTTGATTTCATTTAGTTCACTTTATCACCTTTTTCTTCCACTCTTTTCTATATTGTTTTATCTCTCCCAGTGGCGCAGGAATGGAGTGGTACAGGGGTATGTTTATCCCCCTAAATTTTTGGAGGGGTTACAGTACACCATAAATCCATCGATTAATGTTGTACCCCTCCTTTTCAAACAATTAAACGGACGGAAGGTGCTGCTGTCTCCAAATAGCTCAACCCAAAGAGATTTATGTTTACAAACATTTTCTTCCTTTCCAGAAGAATTCAAACCATTATAAATCTATTTCACTACATATCTACCTGTTTTGTTCTCTTGGTGGAAATATTTTTAGAGAGATGAGAATCGGTTAAAATAAATGCGAGAATTGGATGTCGTGTGGTCAGCGCATCGAGACCAATCGCCGTTCTTTTCTTGTTTTTCAGTCCATATCCCGCTGCTTCCTCAAGCAGCTTCATAATGATTCTTACGGCGCTGGGTCAACCCTGAAATGTTTGAAGGCTCTCACCAGGAATCGAACCCTGGACCGCTCGTACTAAGGGCAAGGGAACTGACAATGGGAGCCTGTCACAAAAGATATTGTAGGATTTTTTACTATTTTTGAAATTATATAAATTATAACTTTTCATATTCCAACACTATTAACAGAATTTTATGCATAAATAATTCTACTGAAAATGTAAGTTTTCAGAGTGTGTTCGAAAAAAGAAATGCTTTAACCTATATTGAGATCTAATTACTATATAAGATCATTAACGGACAAACGTTCAACCAAGGTTATTGAGTGAGAAAATGGGAAATTGTTAAAAATAGCGGCGTAGTTGATTGAAGGTCGAAGGTTCGAATCCCTTATAGAACCGGCTATTTTTTGACACTAATTTTTGATGCGTAATAGATTTAATGTATTGTCGACATTTATAAGAAACAAAATATGAAAACACTCCTCCTCCGTAGCGGTGCGGTCTAAGACTCTGTGCTTTGGACTCCGACTGCAGCGGGATGGCATGAATTCGAGTTGGCCTGGGTTCTCGGCCTGTGTATAGGACAGGTGGCAACCCACCATCGTAAGGAAATTGGGGAGCTACGATTGACTGGTGTAACCTGGTTTCAGATATCTTCTATATCTTCTGAGGGTTCGACGTGCTGACCAACGGCACCTTGTTGCCAGTTGAAGATATCCACACCTCTAGGTAGGATTGTGGAAGGGAGACTGACAGTCGGGAGATAGCCCAAGGCCCTTCGAGGTTTTAAAATATAAAAACTATTCCTTCCGTAAATCTAGTTTCTCGTCATTGTCACGTGAGATTTTTTTTCAGTATGACTCCTGCAATACTAATTAGTTCCTCAGTGAGATAATGAGATGGCAGAGAGATATTAAAATATGAGTTCACTGTTTAAAAAATAAGCATTAACACATTTTTATATTCACATACCTCTTTACAAATTCCTGAGCACGTCACAACAAATGAACCAATCTAGTGCACACTAAAGCCTTGACTCCCGACGAAGGTAAAGTTTCTCAGTGAGATTTGTCGCTACGAACAGGTCTCCACTGGAAATACCGAGGTGAGGAATGTCAAGAATTGAAGAAGCATAAGTCAAAGTCATTAGAAACAGAATCTCTTGATATGGCTTTCATACTCTTACGGAATGCTCCTCTTAGAAATGACTGAGCTTCGGAGATCATTTGAATCACTTGTTGGAATTATGAAAATACGTGCCAAGTAGGAGGATTTCAAGTGAATTATCTGATAAAGAATGAGGGCCTCCCCGATGACAGTCTGGCTCGAGCAGTGGTCTGGGACGGTTGTCTGTGCGCGTCTCTCTAATAGCTCGAAGTCACGTAGCGCGTATTACCCGCGAGTCCGGTTGAAGTGAAACACGGCGACGCTGCCAACATTACTGATGACTGCGGATGCGAACTCTTCCTCCCCTTGGTGGCACGGTGACACAACGGATCCTAACGGAGAGATGATGGAAGATTTTATTGCGAGCCACAATCTCTTTGTCGAAAATGCTCCTGGAAATCCGCCAACGTACAGTCATGGAAAGTAGTTCTTGGGCCACGAGACCTACGATATCGTAACATCTTAAAGCCTGTTGGCTATGCAACCCAAATAACAAAATTGTCGTTCGGGTTTGCCTGGCGGACCTGGATTCTCGGGAATGATTGAGTATTGACAGCAGCGTGAGTCATACCCCCAGGCCCAGCCATAACAAACAACAGCTGGGTGCCGTGAGACAATCAGAAAAAGTTTCAGGAATTGGTTTCTTAACAACAGCTATTCGTAAGAAAATGTTCTCTTTACTGATATTAGAGTCATTGTCAAGGAAGTTCACTGAAATGGTGGTTTTCGTCGAATCATCATCGCGCAACACACATGCTGTCGACCCAGAAGTCCTTGAAAAAGATTGAAGTTAAAAACAACTACTTGACAAATGATAAGACGAATCGATATTCATTATTCCCAACTTAGAATTTTGTGAAGACATGGATCATCATGGCCTATCATCCATTTCATAACTTCATTAATCATCCTCATCGCCTTTGTTGACGCCAAGTGCTAGAAAAGCAATATAAGAAATTAATAAATGACATTTTCAGCGATTTCACGCAGCGACTCAGTTGCATGTAGACAAAGTTTCATTAATCGGGAACCAAGGGCCCCCTCGTTGTGCTTCATTGTCATTTTCCCTCCATTTTGCCTGCCGCGATTATCCTGATGTTGATTAACGCACAATCCACAAAGTGCACCAAAGCGGCGCATATTATGAATAGGTAAACTATGTGACATTATGCTAATTTAGAATTTAGTAATAAAATGTGAATTTTGGGGGGTTCAGTTAAGTGGCTGCACATCCATTACGTAATCGCGATATCATCAAATTGTACGAAGCGTGTCTACACCTACGTAAAGTGTCAGTCGCCGTCATAGGCGTGCGCAGACCCTCTGATTAGGGGGTGATAGCCTTGATGATAGTTCAGGCCGGAAAATAATAAAGTAATTTTGTAACGAGTGCACTCACGGTCCCCGAAATGACGTGTCATTCATACCCCGGCACGGGGCCAAACGTCGTTATGTGTACGGGAAACCGGTCGTGACTCACGGTCCAGTTATCAAGTTCGGTACTGAGACGGTCCTTTATTGTCATACTATTGCGAGGCGGAGATTAATACCTTGAAAAGTTGCACTGTTTTGTTTACCTTTGATATGTAGATTCGAACAATCATAAAACACTAATAGCATAATATCTGGTACCTGAAAAACGTCAAATAACAACACTGACGAACGGTAAAAAGTGGATATATATTGTAACAACAAAAAAATATTGCAATCAACAACTGTTTACAAAGCCTCCTCACTCTCACAACATTCACTCTATCTCTCTTTCACACGCATGAGGTATTTTTACATGTGAAGTATGGATACAAATCATGGATCTCATTAACATATCATTCCTTTTAATTTTTAAACCTTTATGTGAATTTAGGGCATTTGTCTGCCAGCTCCTGTGCTCTTTTAAATTAACTTAAGTGCCAGCCCTCGGAAAGCGGTTAACTAAGACAATTGGGTCGGCGTGGTTAAATCTTTCGTTCGAATGAACGTATGCATCGAGTCGTAAGAACGACATTATACAAGTTTCTCGGACGGGGGTATTACACATAAGCCTCTCTCGTCCAATGAGAACAACTACACAATTACATAGGGATGCAAAAACTTAATTGGCTCCAGCTGCCGGAATACACTAATCAATCGTCGGCGCGAGCAAAAATTACCTTAAAAACCACTATGCAACAAATAATACTATTTCACGCACACGACCTTGCAATAAAAACAACTACGCTTTCCACAATTAAAAAGGACTCATCAGTCAACTATTGACAAATTAAATGGCGCGACGGGGCGGTCGGTTACACAAGAAATGGAGCACACTTTGACAATTTATACTAAATATTAAAGAAATGAAATGGAGCTTCTAACCCTGAATGCAGACAATTAAATTAGAACATCTGAACATGAAATTACCCTTTTTTATAACAATACCAAAACAATTTTTAGACGCGGAAGTTAGGTTTGGGTTTTCCTGAGTAACTTTGCAAATAAGTGAGACTTCGGCGTTAACTGTACGGTGTTGATACTAACGACGCACGTTTACATGGACATGAGACCCTCTGAAGTATACTGTACCAGACTCTGCTACATGGCGTGGTCATTCATCTCTCCTGGACGCGGGACTTGTACACGGTTCCTTTGTGGCGAAATTGTCCTCAGAGGTCGATCGCGACGAAGAATAATTGCGACGATCTGGTGTACTTGCACCTCCTTGGTACTTCGGGCGTTCCTCTTGCCACTAGCGTCGGATGTACGTGGTCACGCGCCGGTCAGGAATCTCTCCAGTGTCGGGCATCAATTGGACGTCGATCTGCAATCATCTCTCTCTGGAAACGTCCTTCGGGCTTTGGTTGGGACGTCGATCTGAAAGCGTCCTTCGGGCTTTGGGCAGTGTTTGGTTTCGGCGTCGTCTGACTGGCTTCGGCGTCGTTGCAGGCGTCAGGGGAGTCGACGGACTCCCTTCTCTATCTTCTTTAGCCCTCCATCCTTATGTAGTCCACGCTTGGCAAAAACAAATCACCGCGTAATCTTCACCAAAATAAGGCGCACACTGGTAACTCTCTATCTGCAAGTCGCTCACAGTACGTAAGGAAACAAAGTTCACGGACACAAAGCAATGATCACGCGAGAGTGTAGCGCGGAGATGCTCTCTCTATGAAATCCGGGTAAAAACGGTGTCTGGAATCATAGTACTGCCTATATATAAGAGATTCGAATTCTTCCGTTGAACAGGACGCTCTAGTGGCTTGGCTTCTGTTTCAGAGGGATGGAAATGACGTCTCTCCATTGTCTTGAAACGCGGTCAAGTGCGCGTCGTCGATCCTTGCAGGCTTGGGCTCCAGCTGATTTTCCTGGTCATCCGTGAACATGGGTTCGAACGCCTGCTGCGACTCGAGCCCGGTAGCGGCGAAAATAATCTTTCCTTATCTCCGTGTTGGTGCAAATATGTCATGTTCTAAGCCGAAAAAGGCAGTTCCGCTGTCACTCAAGAAAAACTCGTCCCCAACTCCCGACGTCTGGCTCGGATACAAGTTTATTCACAAAATAAATCAAACCTCACACTTTCATGTTTGTGCATAAAATGAATCAATAAACAAAAAATAATTTATATCGAACTGCGTTTCACATGTCACTAGATACCGTGACAATTTCATCTCACTTGTTTAAATTTTATTGCATTGATGGGTGTGTTTATATATACACCTCTCCCCCCGCTCCACACACACATATAAATACATACATACATATATATATACAACACACACACACACACACACACACACACATACATATATACATATATACCAACAGTAAAAATCATATAAATTGTCTCTCTCAAATCTGCGCGTTCCTTTTCCTCCAAACAATTGTTCATGCACTTAAGAGAAAAACTTTTAGCAGCAGTACTTCTCTCTTCGGTAATTTAAAATGCATTACAGAAAACAAATTGCGAGCGAAGCGACCAATAAATTTTCAGATCCAAATTTTTGCAAAATGAAAACAATGTCGACTTAATATGGGGAAAAAAATCATGGAGCGCCATATTATTCTCTTTACAATCTTTTTCATTTACCCTAGATCGTTTGGCGTCCAGGGTTAACTCCAGTCGACCCCTAGCTACGGCTCTAAACTTGATTAGAATGCAAGAAAAGCAGACATTGCGAGCGAAGGGAGCAAGAACAATTTACAAAAGGTATATATATTTGTATAAAATTTGAAATCAAGGGGGCAATTGCAGCTCTGTCCCCCCCCCCCCCCCCCCCGCAGGTGCTCTTGGCAGTCTGGAAGAAATAATGCAAGAAAGACGTGAAAACAAAATCTATCTTGAGTATCCTTTTGTTCTGCTACTCTTAGATTCTGCTACTCTTGCTTTCCTTTACTTCCATGTTTACCCCCTAAAATTGATTTCCGTTCAAGGTTGTGGGAGGATGTGGTTTCGCCACTGCACCCCCTTCCCCCGTAGTTGCTTTGAACTTTCATCGGCTAAAAAAATACTTAATTTTCTTTAAGAGTATAATATAGTTTAATAACGGTGATAGGATTCATCTATCCTAAATTTCTAAGTGAAAATATAATAATATAGGGGCATAGATGTCTGGAAGGGGGGCAAGGATTGCCACACCTTCCCCTTAGAAAACGAATGTCAACCAAAAAGTACGTTTTCACATGTATAATTTGATTTCGGTCATAATAATTTACATTAATTATTATAATGAGGATGCAGGAATGCGATAATGCAACACTATTATCGGGGTAATATGCCCCATGGAAAAATACCTTGCTTGTCTCTTCGTGGAAAAAAATCTGCAGACGTCCATGATTAGGAGGGCATTTGCCCTCCCCCTGGCCCCCTGGGCGCACGCCTATGATCCCCGTGATGGAATATATAGCGCAAAGCCAGGGCTTTAAGATCAAATTTGTTTTGTTATTGTTTTTATTAGTAATTACCTCAGTTTTCTTTATCTGAAGTTAAATTATTCATGACGACGATTTATGATTACATTAAAGACATGAATGAACATACACAATGAACCCATTTTGGTCGGAACTCGAACTCGGAACCTTGTTAGGCAAAAAATAAAAATATCCATAAGGCATGAGTGTTTCATTGGAGATGTTCCTCTACTTCCGTCATTTTATCACTAATATATTTCTTTAATATACAATAATAAATCACAACTACCTAAAAATAAATATTATTTTGCATTTTCACATGCATATGTTTTTTTACGGTTAGAGTGTGAACTGGCACCTGTTTATTTAGATTGTTCTTTATGTTTCGTGTGTAGTTAAAGATAGGAAAAATGCTTGAGTTAGCACAGTGCGCTACATTGTCTGATGTCCTGGGTTCGAATCCCGTCGTGCGTATGGGTGTTCTTTGTGAGTGCCCCTTCATCAATTTAATCATATCACTCATCCTCGTCGTCGCGATTAGCAAGAGGTGAAAGAAAAACGACGCTAAATAAGAAAATCAAAAGACTTATAAGAATCATTCTTATTTCCGGACGTGTCTTACATTTTATAGTTGTGTCTGGCCTCCGGAAGGAATTTGAAAGAAATCTCAAATGTCTTATACGTATTTTAGGCATCACGTAACTTCAAATTAGATGGAGAAACAGAAAAACTGAGGGGAGTCTAAGATAACGTGGTTCCTTGTAGAAGTATGCTTAAATCAAGCAAGCATGGTTGCTACTGGATGTTCGGAAAAGCAATTACAATCCCAGCTCAGAAATTACTTCACGATTTTCTAGATCCGGAAAAGTCCGGATATATGTATAAAAGTGCTTACTTTGTGAAGTTTTATCGATATAAGTGTCGGTAATTTGTTCGAAGTAACAAGTAATTATTCTCCTTATTGGAGAAATAAGGCACACAATTCTGTTTTTTCCCAATGTATAGTGGTTTTTTACATATTAATAAACAAGAACTTCCAGACTTTGTTTACGAAATTGTGAATTTTTTCCTTCCCGAATTCATGGATTGTTTTCTCTTCCTGGCCCCACATCGACGAAAAACATTCTGTCTTACATACACAAGTTGAAGTCACATACGGCCGTGCTATTAATTAGCAGTTGAGGAATTTTGAACTCAACCGTTCACTTAAACATTAATTTTTGAGCTGAAGATGTGTCATATTCTTGTTATATGCTAAGATGTCCTAGTAACCTATTATATTTACTGCAAATACGTTCGCGTCCAACATTTTGAGACAATTTGTCCTACTTTCCGCTGAAGAGTGATCTGAGAGCCCTGTGTGTGATGGAAACTGTTTTTACTCAATTTCTGATATAATTTATTCCAGCATTTCCTTCAACTTCTATTACCTTGTTATTACCTCCAATGCTTACACGACTTTTCCTTCGTGCTCGACCTTTGGGTTCAGAAATGTTTAAAACACCCCCATCTCCCGCGTGTAAATAGCAGGCAACAACACTCTGGAAGTGTATACAACTAGTTTACTACATATTTTACGAAAGTATTAGAATGTTGGCTTGATATAACTGTGGATTGGAACGAACGAAATAAAATACCTGTTTTATACGCACACTGGAACGAGGGAAGGCCAGCTGTGAGTGAGTCACTCTACTCTGGCAGTAAAGGTCACTGATCGAAGCAGTTAGGCTTGCTTGCTACAAGCAGGCGCCTTATCTTTCCTCAAGGAAACTCTGAATTCTTCGTTACATTTTTTCGCCAGACTAATGGTGAACATTTACAGGAACGTAAGGAGTGGTATCGTATTCTATTGGAATTAGATTTCGTGGTGTTTAAGAGATTTCATAACAATATGTAAATCTCTTTTGTGACCTACACTGAACTTATTTTAAAGTTTCATTGGCATGTGAAAGCGGAAATTTAGAGATCCTTCTTCCTTACGATTTCTAAACAACCGAAGAGTGTGGTGAACGTGAAACTACTTATTGTTCGCAACAACGATATGTATTATACAAATGGTCTCTAATCAAAAACCCTATTACATCACAGGAAGTGATATTTAAAACAGTTCTACCACGTATCCAACGTAACCAATATTCAGATTGATTCCAAGCTTCTGTTTGGGTTATTTTGTGACGCATTTTTACCTCTTGCGATAATCGCGACGATGAAGATGATGAGTAATGATACGAATGCAATGCTACATCTAAGCCTCAACAGGTTTCAAAAATGGATCCTCTGGCTTTGTAGAGAGTTACGGTGATTTTTATTTTTATTTTCATTTGGTATTTTCAGTCCACTTTATGCACACAAAGGCTAATCGAGACTGCATCTACAGTTTAAAGTGGGATCCTAACCACTGTGTCTCCACCGGGTATCGAACATCGAACCGGGGACTCCTTGATTACAAGGCGGCGACTCTACTACAGCGCCATCGGGAAGGATGAGAGAGAGAGAGAGAGAGAGAGAGAGAGAGAGAGAGAGAGAGAGAGAGAGAGAGAGAGAGAGGAGAGAGTTACTGTGACTACGATAATGAAGAATTGAAAGTAGCAGAACGACTAAGCTATTCTTTTGTCAATATTGGGATTGTTAATGAATGTTATGAATGTCAGTTCAAATTGAAAAAAAATAAACTAAAAAATTCCAGAGTGCCGTTACAAATCGTTAATTTTTCTCTTTCCACATATTACTTTGCTACTATGTAGACATTTGCATGCTAAGATGTAGCTAGAAAGTGCTGCATATTCAGTGTGTGGAATTGCGATTTATTTCTGAGAATGGAGTAGTGGTAAAAGGATCACCTCACATGTTTGGATTATACCCCCCCCCTACACACACGCACACACAATATATCGGCTGTTGTTCTTATAAGGAAATGTAACATGTATGAATTGTGTCAAGAAATATTGGAGCCTATTCACATCCCTACGGAACTTGGAAGAAAGCCCACGTAGAGATTGGGAAGTTTTATTACGACAAAATTGGGATGTATAGTAAATTAAAATGCAAAGTCCTACCTTGTGCTTTGCACCAAGCCATGAAGGCGTGTAGGGGGTGTGGAGTTAGTGGAGTCAGGGCCCCACGCTTTCTTCATCAGGCCGAAGGTGGGAATGATGTGATCAGCACCACGCCCCTGGCCGCCTTACCCCCCCTTCCCCAG
Organism: Lepisma saccharinum; assembly: GCF_977018435.1. NCBI lineage: Eukaryota > Metazoa > Arthropoda > Insecta > Zygentoma > Lepismatidae > Lepisma > Lepisma saccharinum. The sequence goes on along the minus strand of NC_139254.1, from coordinate 45,951,992 downwards.
AGTTTCCTCCAGGTACCCACTTTATACGACGCTGGGTGGGCACCGAAGCAGTTTGGACAGGTGGACAAAATCCCGATTATCCCCCGTCGGGGATCGAACCCAGATCTCTCACATGGTAATAAAACGCCCTAATGACTGTGCTACTGCGGCACATACAGTAATTAAGTCAAGAATTGTTTTAGCGTTTCGTTCAACGTTTCTAGGGGAATCATTTTCGGAGATATAACGTGTAGCTCTTGTCGGTTCTGCGACCTGGCTTGAGAAAAGGCGATTTTCTGACGAACAACATTCCACCTGACAAGTCACGTGACATTCCCACCTTTCCTGTGTCTGTTGGCTATTGCATGAAAGACGAGTTGCTCTTGAGACAGACAGAATCACCCGATCACCTAATGGTGCAATGTGTGTTGCCTACTCTTCCGGCATTATTTACTGCCATTAAAGTCTTATGGGGAAGAACTTTTTTCCACCACTGTACAGGGGAAGAGCTGGGGCCTCCAGCAAGATAGACGTCACTTTATCAAACAACAAACTCTCAGGAAAAGTACGAGAGTGGAAGGTCTTCGACATGGAAACCACGAGTGACCATAACATAATCACCTGCTGTTTATTAACCGACATCAACGAACCCACAACCAATGCCAAAAATACGTATGACTGGAGAAAAACTAATCATAGACTTCTTATGCAAGCAATAAATCTCCCACCGCAGGTGGACTTTACAAAGACCGTGCATGAATGGGCAAAATAAGTGACAGAAGAACTAAAAAATGCAATAGATCAATCAACCCCAAAAATATCGTCCAGCGAGAGACAATCTGGTAAGCTCTGGCCCAAAAAAACTTAAAAACCTAAAGCAAGTCATGAAGAAAGCACGTAAGCTGTACCAGAGGACGCGAATACACGCTCTGAGGGTAATAAACTTAGATCTCTACAGGAGGGCCAAGAGCAGATACGAAGCCGAGCTGAAGAACTTTAAAACCAATAGCTGGAAACGCTTTGTCGAATCAAAATTTAAAAAATGACAAATGGGAACTCCCCTATAAGGTTGCAATGGACAAGATAAAGATTGGAACTGGTTTTACAACTCTGCAGAAAGAAGACGGCACCTACACTAAGAACCTGCAAGACACAGCGGAATTGCTACTTAACACTCTACTTCCAGATGATAACGTAAATGAAGATACCGACACCCATAAATACATCAGAAGTAATTATAAAGAAAAAAAACAACAACAGACCCCTTCTTCCCTTCAGCGTGGAAGAGGTCATAACTGTAATCACGGCCACAAGAAGCAAAAAATCGCCTGGTCCAGACAAAATTCCTGCCGAAATAATTAAAATGGCAACCCCGGCAATCGCCCCTTTTCTAACGTCTCTATACAATAAATGTCTTACTGTTAAGGAATTTCCGAAAATTTGGAAGGAATCCGAACTTATTATTATTAAAAAATACGGGAAAAAAGAGGAAACACACCCCAAGTCGTACAGACCGATCTGTCTTATCAATATATTGGGAAAAATATTCGAAAAATTACTGACTAAAAGACTTTTGGAATTCACAGCTTTAACAAACGGCTCAGACACTCAATTCGGCTTCAAGAAAGGCAGATCTACCGAAGACGCTATAAACAATATATTAAACAAGATTGGCTTGGTTGATGAGAAATATGCAGTGGCGGTGCTGGCAGATATATCGGGGGCCTTCGACAACCTCTGGTGGCCCCACCTCTTCCAAACTTTGCGGAACTTGGACTGTCCTGGGACACTGTACACTATCTTACTTGACTACCTCACCGACAGGAGAGTGTCTTTAGCTCTTCCAGAAGGAAAAATCAACTGCTCGTAATAGATTGACGCAATGGTGTAACAAAGCCAAATTGGATCTTTCTGCGAATAAAACCAACTATGTTTTACTAAAAGGAAAATTAAGTTTTAACAGAAACCCTACAATTAAAATAAATAATAATTCCATCAAAAGAGTGAAGGAAGTATAATATCTCGGAGTCACACTTTACGAGGGGCTGCTTTTCAAGAGGCACATCGAAATCATTACCTCTAAAGCAGAACTAATAATGAACAAGGTGATTACGATAGCCTCCAACAAATTCCATCTGCCACCCTCAACCTGGAAAACGTACTTGGTCTCCATTTATGACTCGATAGTATCGTATGGTGCATCTGCGTGGGCATCGACATCCCTGGGGAAATCGACATACGTGCATAGACTCAGATCGTCGCAGAGAAAGGTTCTGCTCAGGCTAACCGGGGCGTTCAGAACAACATCTACCGAAGCCTTGCTCACAGTAACGGGCACCTTGCCGTTGGATTACATTATAAAGCTCCGGGCCCTTTCCTACTTTTTCAAGAAGGGCAACGAAAGAAAGATAACCGAGATGCTAGGAAACTTCTACCCAACATTCCGTGACATAAAGCAAAGAGTAAGAGAGGATTGGCAGAGGGAATGGAGCTCTTCCGAGAAGGGTAGGAGACTCTACCGGTTCATGCCGAACACGAACGATCCTTTGGTGCATAAAAACAAGGGGTTCTCAAAGGGCTTGATCCATTTTCTCACGGGCCACGGCCCATACGTCACCCATCTTTTAAAAACGGAGAGACGAGACAACGATCTCTGCAGGTCCTGCACGACGGAAATCGACACCCCAGAGCACAAGGTATTTTTCTGCCAAGCTTCGGACGAAAGTATCATCGCAGCGAGGCGGGAACTTCCCCACACGGACGTCTACAATCTGCTAAGGAGTCCACACTTTGATAAACTAAATGCTCTGGCAGACATGGTGTCCGATGCGGAGCTGAAGATATTCATGCGAGACAATCGCCGGCGACCTTTTGGCTCCCTGCCTTGCCCAGCCCCCGCCGAAACACCAAGAAGGAATCCGAGGAGAGGAATCCCTGCGCCCCCTCCCGAGCCCCGCCCCGAACAGGGGTAACACGAAGAGGAGTCGCCGGAGGGTGCGTCGGGGCGTCGCTGCTGCGTTGTCGCCGGTGGACGAAGGAGGCGGCCGAGAGAAGAAGAATCCACCCACCCCGCACGGCTGGGGAGCGACACAGGGACTACTGAGACGGATGGAACGGCGTTAGGAGGAAGAAGCAGTATTAAGTAAACGATCTCAGCTCGATCCCCGGGGAGGACCAAAAAAATGCTAATGAAACAACTTTAAATAAAATTCCCAAAACAAAGAAACTGACATTCCGGGAGCTTCCCTTCTGGAGATTTTTAATTTACTTAAGACAGTTTATCTGATTAATTAGATCAAATAAATGAATCACCGCTGGAAGCCAGTGGACTCCCTAGGAACTGAGCTCGGGACTGAGATTAGAATTTAAGATTATAATTTAACAACAACTACCATATGTATCTAATTTATAATTTATAGAGCTCTATGTATAATATAGAACTCTATGCAATCTTTGTAATTAACTATGTTCGTTGCATTCAATTAACTTACACAAGTTGTACGCTTAGGATGGTTTAACATAACGTTACCTTCAGTATTCAATATATGTATCTTGTGTGAAAATATGAGTTAAAAATTTGCATAATTAGTTTTTGTTCTTCATGAAATGTTAAAATGCTCATATTTCCTGTATTCACGCATATATTATTGCAATAGGGGAAGGTAACGCAGGGAAATGATAATTACATACTTTTCTTCCTTCTTTACATTATATAATATAACGTAATTTTGTCATATATATATATATATATATAAATATATGTGTGTATGTGTGTGTATACATATATATATATATATATATATATATGTATGTATTTTTATATATGTATGTATGTATGTATGTGTGTGTGTGTGTGTGTGTGTATATATCTTTCACAATATAATATTCACAAACAATATGCAAAATTGATATTCTGTTTTTCTTATGTAATATTAGTATGTTTATATTTTCTGTACCTTACACATATATAATTTTAACAGGTGAAAGTAATAAAGGGAAATCATATTTTTAGTCTCATAAACATTAATCACGTACTTTTACTCCCGTTACATTGATTAAATAATTAAATAATAATGTAATAAAACAAAAAGTTCTTATAATTTAATCATTTACGTTTTCCAAATTAAGTTATATGATGTTAATCTCATACTTGGAGCAAATTCAAATTATTTCAACACCGACTCTACCAGTCTAAAATAGTTAAATCTACAATATGATATCAGACTTGATTTTCGTTGATATGATCCCTGGTAGTGAGATGGGCGTGATAGGATGCCATTTTATTTTAATTAGGCTACACGTTATCCTATTTTTGGCATTTCCAACGAACTCGATGCAGGAAACATAATGCACGGCCCTTAGAATGATGTGGAGACGCAAAGACAATAAAGCATTGTTCTTCGCACGGACATTGCTCCTTGTCGGTCGTGATCCCTTGTCCCCGCCCTGGAATGCAGACGCTGCACTCTTGCATCGACGTGTGCCAGATAAGCAGTTGTGCACGCGGCGGCTACCACACTAAAGAACAAGCGAGAAGGAAGCCAATATTCAAATACAAATATCACACTCCAAAATTTTAATTTTATCTCTTCTTTCTTAATGAATGAATAGCAATCAGTGTGGGCGCAGGATGCGGCCTTCTCTTGGGCACCCTGCTCTGGTATGCCAGACTGGGTTCAGGACTTGTGAGTTAAGTTATGTGGTGATGAAGAAAATAATCTCGTATATCAAACCGCTCTGGAATGCCGGAACGGAATCCACTGCGACTCCGAGATTATGCATGCCTGTCTCACTGCCCGGAAAACGTTATAGAGAATGTTATTGAAGATGTTCTTCATGATGTAGTTAAAAATAATATTATTAATATTGTTATTACTGTCCTACCATGTAAACATAAGTGTCGAAATTAGAAACAGTACAATAATGGAAAATGTTATATTCACACTATTCATAATTGGTTTAGAAAAAAAAAATGTGTACATGTAATGTAATGTCACTCAGGAGGTTCATGTCCTCTGTTCTGGATCCCAGAACAGAAATAATATCACATAAAGTATTGTATACATCAATTATATCATGTATATATTCCTTGTATAGCATTACAATTTATTATTATACCTATTTTAAAATGCAATCAAATAGTAATAAATAGAGGAAATAAAGTCGGGGGAACCGTCAAATTCGGAGCAACTGACGTCCTGGTATATTTTTAGGAACCAGGACAATAAGACCATACCCTCGAATGCAGGCGGGAGGAGGCGGGCTTACTTCGGGGGTTCCCCCCTTATTACATGTTTGTCGCATGTCGTAGTGAAATTGAAAAAGGTAAATAGTTTAACGTCAGTAACTGCACATAACATTCCCACCGGGAACAATAGCACAGAATCCCACATGACGACCCCCATATATCATTTTGCAACAATAAACATTAACAAGATGAAATCTAGTGTCAAGCATCATGCATTCTTAGATTATATTAAGCAAAGTCACCTGGATGTAATTTTCCTTCAAGAAGTCGGGACCGATGATTTCTGTCTGGGCAGTGAATATACCGTGTATACCAGAGCCTTGTTATTCTGCAAAATGCAGTTCAGGGTGTACTATATGGAAGTGAGGTTGGTTTAGATTTTAAATAGATATAAAAACAAATTGTTAATCAGGAGGAATAAAAAGTTACATTTACAGCTATCGTGCTGAGCTAAACATACTACAAGGGTGTAAGGGATGACCTTCCACGAACTACACTCAATTGTTGCTTCCACTTAGTATACCCTGGACTTCAGTTTGAAGACAAACGAGGCTCTAGCGACTGGCCCCATGGCCTGTATAATGTTCTGTGTTGTCCTGTGTTTGGTCGTTGTGGGTTCTGAGTGCCTCCTTACAGCCTCAGCTTTTAACCGAATTCAGAATATTTTACAACAAGACGTTACAGTTATGTTATTTTAGTTCTGGTAAGGGCTGGACCCCGTATAAAGTGACAGCTTCAAAATAGCCTAAGTGTGAATTCAAACACATTACATGCAATATTACATGTAGTAGCTACTGAAGAGAATATTTCACTTGTAGTTCCTCAACTATAATTGCACATTAGGCCTACTAAAAGTGTTCAGTAGGAAATCATTGATTTTGAGTGGATTTCCGAGAGACACAGTAGAGTACTACACTTGATAACAGTAGATTATATCTACTGTAAACAGTAGAAATTACGTAGGCTTATAACGACGATGAGAATGAAACAGAGGTAAAAACAATGATAATGAAATGCAGAAGCGACCTGGAGCAAACAGGAAAGTAGAATGTCTGGCAGCGAGACGCAAGAGTGGATCAAGCGATTGTAGCGTCAAATTCAGCTTTTTTTTTTTTTTGTGTTCCCCCTGTGCTTAGCACCACGCCATGAAGGCGTATAGGGGTGTGGGGGTAACGCCCCACACTTTCTTGATCCGGTCGTGAGTAGGGGTGATGTGATCAGCATCACGCCCCTGACCGCCTTTACACCCCAGGGTTTCCCCCAGGTACCCATGTTATTCGACGCTGGGTAGGCGCCGGGGCCGCTTCCACCGTTAGAAAAGTTCCCGGATTTGAACCGGCCGGGGATCGAACCCGGGACCTTTAGCATGGTAGTCAGACGCGTTACCGACTGAGCCACCGAGCTCATAATTGATATTTCTACATGAGCTCAACATACAAGTTACATACAATGAGAGAATTGAATTGAGTTTACGTCTCGCGTGATATGACTCGAAACTATTGTTGCACATTGAACTGTGAAGTGGATCAATATTCAATTCGATTAATTAGTGAGATTTTGTAACGAGATGTGCCGAATGGCTGACAGTATAATAAATTATAGACACATTGATTTGAGTTAAGATATTTGAACAATCTTATAACGTGCGATTTTGCATGACATTTTACTACTTGAATCTACATCACTTCATTGCAAATGCTAAAATGCATTCTATGGAGTGTAAAATTCTGTGTTCAATTCCCGTTCGGTTAACCCTGAGATTTTTATTCTTTACTAAACCAGAAAATTATTATTGCATTTTACATATTACGAAAATTCGTATATTATTTTCTTTGCGAAATGTAGAGAAATACTGATTTTCATGCTTTTACAAGAATACAACTATGCATGGTGAACAAAAAATAATATAAAATAAAACTAACTAACTAACTAACTCCCTAGCCTTCTTAAACCTGAAGGTTCATGGCTGCAGCAACACAGGCCTTCCATCTTTCCCTATCTTGAGCAAGTTCTATATACTCTTTTCCATCCCTACCGATTTCCCTTAGGTCCATCTCAACGTTGTCCCTCCATCTTCGTCTTGGCCTTCCTACAGGTCTCGTACCATCAGGTTTCCCAACAAGAATCCTGTAAACTCCTCTTTCCTCTCCCATTCGTGCCACATGGCCTGCTCACCTAAGTCTTCTTGATTTAATTATTCTAATAATATCTGGACATGAATACAAATTATGTAGTTCTAAATTATGTAACCTTCTCCACTCACCTGTCTCCTCATCCCTTTTAGGTCCAAAGATTTTCCTAAGGATCTTATTTTCAAATACTCTCAATTTATGTTCCTCTTTAAATGTAAGGGACCAAGTTTCACATCCATATAATACTACAGGCAAAATTACCGTTTTGTATATTTTAACTTTTAGTTTCTTAGATATTAAACGAGAAGACAAAAGTTTATGAAGAGAGAAGTAACATGCATTTCCTGAATTAAGCCTACTTTTTATTTCCTCTTTAATATAACTTTCGTTTGTTAATATTAATCCTAAGTATTTGAATTTGGAAACTGGTTCAAACGAGTTGTTATCAATAATTAGATTTTGATTATTACCTAACACTTGGTTTCGGCCTGTAAGCATATATTTAGTTTTCTCTTTGTTAACTTCCAAACCTATCTCTATAGCAGTTTTGAAAAATATTTTAGCATTATTCTTAATTGTATTCACATCATCCCCCAGTAAGTCTACATCATCTGGATATGCTAACAACTGAGTCATACCATTTAATTTTAGTCCTTCTTTAGTTTCTTTTACCTTCCTAACAGCATATTCTATGGCAAAATTAAAGAGCAATGGAGATAATGCATCTCCTTGTTTTAACCCATCATGAATTGTAAATTTGTCAGACATATTAATACCCACACAAATTTTACTTTCTGTTTCACTGGTGCATATTTTTATCATATTAACAAGCTTCTTAGGTATTCCAAACTCTACTAATATATTATATAATTTACCTCTTTTGACCGAATCATATGCTTTTTTGAAATCAATGAATAGCTGATGGACATTTTGATTATATTCCCATTTTTTTTCAAGTGTCAGTCTGATGTGAAAATTTTGATCTGTAGTTGATCTGTTACGTTTAAATCCACATTGATAATCACCTATAATTTCATTAGCATATGGGGTTAGTCTTGTTAAAATAATGTTATATAATATTTTATATGTTGTTGAGAGTAGAGAAATTCCACGGTAATTATTGCAGTTCATTTTATCACCTTTTTTAAACACAGGAACAATTATGGATTCTTTCCACTGTTGAGGGATTTCTTCTTTATTCCATATTAAACAAATTAATTTATGAATTTGACATATTTATGAATTTCCACCACATTTAATTAACTCAGCTGGTATTAAATCAATGCCAGGTGCTTTGTTATTCTTTAGCCATTTAATACCATCTTTAACTTCAGTCAAGTTAGGTTCGGGAACTAAGGGTTCTGCTGTGTGGACTTAATTTACTTCTGATTTATCTCCTACATGGACATTTAAAAGGTCATTAAAGTAGTTCTTCCATCTATTTAGAATATAGCTTGGGTCAGCTAGAAAATCACCGTCTTTATCTTTTATCAAGTTTACTTTAGGTTGCCACCCCTTTCTAAACTCATTTACACCTTTGTATAAATCTCTGATATTTTTATTTTTGCTGTTTGTTTCAATTTCGTTAATTTTGCTTTTCAAGTAATCACTTTTTATACTTCTAAACGTGCGGTTAACTTCTCGCTTTATTCTATTATAATTGTTTAGATTTGTATCATCAGAGTTATTTAACCACCTAAGTCTAGCCTGATTTCTTATTTCTATTAGATTTTGACATTCATTATCAAACCATGGCTTACTTTTTCTCAGTTTATGGTATCCTATACTTTCTTCAGCTGCTGATTCTATTGCATTACGTATGTGCTCCCAATTCTTATTTACGTCTGTTTCATTTATATTTTCATCATCATTTAAATCCTGCAAAACATCAAATCTATTTGACAGTTTAATTTGGTAATCTTTCTTAATTCTTTCATCAGTAAACTTTCCTGTATCAAATTTTAGAACTTTTCGAACTTTTAGATTTTGTTGCTTATGATTTATCACTGAGAGTCTTTCTCTTAATTTAGCAATTACTAAATAATGGTCACTGGCACGGTCAGCACCTCTTTGTGTACGAACTTCAATTATACTAGTATGCCTTCTCTTATCAATGAGAATATGATCTATCTGATTATGAGTTTTACCATCTGGAGAAGACCAGGTATATTTATGGATATCTTTATGTTTAAAAGTGGTACTTTTCACAATTAAATTCTTTCAGGTTGCAAAAGTAATCAATCTTATACCATTATCATTACTTAATTCGTGAACACTTTCTTTACCAATCGTGGGTTTAAATGTCTCTTCTTTGCCAATCTGTGCATTACAGTCACCTAACAGAATTTTCATATCATACTGAGAAAATTTATCAAAGACCTGTTCTAACTCTGTATAAAAATCATCTTTAGTATTATCATCTTTATCTTCCGTTGGTGCATGTATGTTTATTAAAATAATTTTACACCACCTACCCTGTAAAACTGCATATGATATCCTATCATTAATAAATTCTACTGTTTTAAGAGCCGAGATAATTCTATTATTTATGAAAAAGCCTGTTCCAAAATTATGATTTTCAGTACCACCATAGAAATAAGTATAATTTTTAGTTTTACAATTCCCTTCTCCTGGCCACCTAACTTCCTGGACAGCTACTACATCTAATTTATACTTAACTATCTCATTAACTGTACACTGAAATGCCCCAGGCCGGTAAAGGCTCAGAACATTTCAGGTGCCTAATTTAATATCCTTATTTCTAACGTAGATCTTATCCTTAGTCCAGGGACCTCCCAAAGTAGTCCCCACCCGGAGATCCGAACGGGGGACTATTTTACCTCCGGAATATTTTACCTTGGGAACATACATGGCCTTATATTGCTGTTTCTTGACATTTTTTCTTTTTACAGTGCAGAGTTGTCAGCTCTACGACTAACCCCCAATATGAATGGAGGAACTACTACACAAGACAAACACAAACACATTAGACAGCACATTTACTACACAAGACGAACACAAACACATTAGACAGCACAACTACTATACAAGACACACACAAACACATCACAACTATATCACAATATAAACGCAAACACACCACAACTACTACACAATATAAACATAAACAAACTACACACCACAACTACTACACAAGACATTTAACTGCATCAGCAAAAGGCTGAAAAATACCACAAATTCCAACCCGGTTAGGCCCCCTACGAATTTGAATATATCCTAATACCCTGCGCTCAAATAAAGTAAAAAAAGCAACTCTAAACACAAACAAATTAGACAGCATAACTACTACGCAAGACAAAACAAACATACTAGACAGCACAACTACTACACAAACATACTAGACAGCACAACTACAACACAAGACACATACATACACACCACCGATACTACACAAGACAGAAACACACTAGACAGCATAACTACTACACAAGATAAACACAAACACACTAGACAGCACAACTACATACACAAGACAATCCCAAACACACTAGACAGCACACCTACCACACAAAACAAACCCATACACAAGCACACCACAACTACGTACTACACTGAACCAGGAATCACGGTTCCATGACCAGATCCATGGAAGGACGGCTCCTAGATATTTTCCTTTCTTCTGTGTGTGTGTTAACTCTATTGCTTCGATATCATCATAATATTGATACAATGATAATTGGGTGTGAATTCTGACACAGTATCGTGTGTGACAGTGTACATTTTCATTTATTGTTACACTCTGCCCCGGAAATCTCTGTAACGAGCCAAAATAAAATAAAAACTATTCACAAAATGATGTCAATAGTATTTATTTGTTTTGTTTCTTGATAATTTTCCCTAAAATAAAAATGTATAACTCTCGCTGTAAGTAGTAGTAAATACAATATTATAAACCCGAGAAAGGAAGAGCTCCCCTCAAGCAGATTTGCTTACACTTAAAACTAGCTCAACATGCCCACATGAGCTTTTTGCTCAAGTGTGGAAGCCTGCTTAATCCGAGATTTTTGTCAAAATGCCCTCAAATATTTTCTGAGAAAGGAAGAGCTCCCTGAGAAAGGAAGAGCTCCCTGAGAAAGGAAGAGCTCCCTGAGAAAGGAGGAGCTCCCCGAGAAAAGAAGAACTCTTCTCATGCAGATTTGCTACACTTAAAACTTGCTCAACATGTTCATATGAGTTTTTTGCTCTAGTGTAGCACCCTGCCTAACCCAAGGATTTTGTAAAAATGCCCTCGGGGAATTTTTCAGAAAAGAAGAGCTCCCCTCAGATTGATTTGCTTATACTTAAAAAAGTTGCATCAGCCAGATTTTTGTCCATAAACTTGTTAAAAATTGATATTTTTTTGGCTACACTTAAAATTAAGCTAAAACCCATACCTACATATACATATTTACTTCAGGTTTAAGTTCAATTGGATGCCAGGTTCAATTTTTTTATCTATATGCAGAGCCCCTCTAGAATGGCAATGACCTTGTTATGTATTGATTTTTGCTTCCCGAGTAATGAAGCTTTGCGTGCAAACAATTGCATCAGCCACTATTGTGAGAGTGGTTGAGGAGAACAGATGTGTTGTTACAGTGCTTCTCATACTTACAGGCCTGTTTGTTTTAATTTATATTTCTGGTATATTGAACAATATTTTGCCTGACATCCAGCTTGTTTATTGTAATCCACTCATATTTAGGGGATCAGGTTTATATCTGTCCCAGCCTGTTATACAAAAATCAATACATAACAAGGCCATTCTAGACATGCATGTCCGTGCAGGTATTTGTGCTAGGTCAGTGTGAATGAATATTTATTCTCTTTTTCTACTTGTAGGCTATTGGCTTTACAACCTGTCATAAGATAAGCATAGAGTTTTTGATTTGGACCCCAGGAAATTTTATATAAATACCAAAGCCAAAAAATATTAACACACATACACACACACACACATACACACACAAAATATACAAAGCACAGTGCTGAACCCAGCTGATATTTTTATCCAGCATAGAGTTTTGATTTGAATCCCAGGAAATTGTATATAATAAACAACAACAAAAATGCCAAGTCAAAAATATTGTGACCAATGCCATAAAAATATATTTAGCTCTAATTGGGCCAGACACCAAAAGATTTGTAACCCAGACAAATGCAGAACTCCCACAAAAATTTGCCCTAAATGCCATAGAAAATACAACATGGAATATTTCACATATAAACATAAAGGTACTTGCTCTGCACAGTCATCAACACAACCATCTACATCTGGTCTGAAAAGGAAACATGAAACACCTGTTAATGCTGGACCTGCAAAGCAGCCACGCTATGAACCCATCCATAGCAGTTTTAATAGCCAATTAAGAGATTATCGGTTTGTATCAGAGCCAAGATGTGACATTAATAATTTTTTGAACAGTATAAATTCTGATCTGCAGGCAATTCTAAATGCACAAAATGGCTCTTATAAGCTATCTCTCAAAATGTTTACACAATATAAGAAGCCAAATGGCACAAAATTTACACAGCCCCACATAACAGAAACTGTACCGGTATATTCAAACGCAAATTCAAACAAAATAATAAGCAGGTTGATAGATCAATTGAATATTAAACACTCTGAATTTGCTGGAAAAGAGTCTGGATGGAGCCTATGCGGCTCTCCGCACAAGTTATATGTTAATATTTCTGAATTCAGCCCATTACAAGGATCTACATATCTGCCATTACCTGCCAATATTAAAAACAAAAGAGCCGTGGTCAATATTGAAAATACCGACCAGAAATGCTTTTTGTGGTGTATATTAGCTGCTTTGTTTCCAGCTTCAAGGCATCCTGAGAGAATAAGTTATTATAAACAACATGAGCACGATTTTGATGATGCAATGGAGGGTTTAGAATATCCAATGTCTGTTCAGAATATTGATGAATTTGAAAAAAAGGCCAGGAATATCAATGGCAAACAATTATCTATTAATGTATTTATTTGTTCTACTGGCCGTGACAATTGCTTAATAGATCCTCTCAGAATCAGTACAATTGATGATGAATCTGCTGTTCCGATTGATCTGCTCTTAATTGAAGGGGATGGCACATATCATTACACTCTGATACACAGTCTTGAAGCTTTAGTGAGAACACAACTAGACAAATCCAATACAATATTCAAGTTGTGCAGAAGATGTTTAAGTGTATTTGATGGTCAAAAATAGTGAATGGGGTTCGGGAGTGAATGCAAAAATTGCCAAAAACAAGTTAATTGAGCATCTGAAATACTGTGGCAACCATAAACCTGTTCATATGGTGATGCCCAATCCAAGTGAAAATTGCAAATTCAAAAAGTTTGAAGCCTTGTTGGAACACCCAGCATATATTGTCTGTGATTTTGAATCGAACCTCAAACCTCTTGCATTCTGCAATCCAGATCCTGAAGAATCCTCAATTACACCATACCAGCTACATGAACCTTCCAGCTTTTGTTATATAGTTATACGGGATGGTGTAGCTAGTGAGCCACACTTATACATGGGACCAAATGCCATCAAAATATTTGCAGATAAAATAGAAAATGAGTGCCGTGACATAGCATCTAATATCTTATTAAAATCAAAGCCTATGTTGCCTTTAACAGAGGAACAGATTGAAGATTTCAACAATGCAGAAAAATGCCCGGTATGTGATTCTGAATTTTCAGATACAAATATCAAGGTGAAACACCATTCCCATACAAATGGTAAATTCAAAATGGCACTGTGTAATAGCTGCAATATTCAGATCAAGAGACCAAAATTTGTTCCTACATTTTGCCATGGACCATCCAATTATGATTTTCATCATCTGATCAGATATGAAGGGTTTGAGAAGCAGAATTTAAATATTTTAGCTGAAAATGATGAGAAATATATATCTATTAGCAAGATAATTAAAGTTAATGGTGTTTCTATTCAATTAAGATTTCTTGATTCTTACAGAATTTTATCTGCTGGCCTGGCTACATTGGCCACTCAATTATCTGATAATCAATTCAAAATCACACGTGCCTTGTTTCCAAATCAGGACCTGAAATTAATTAGGCGGAAGGGTGTATATCCATATGACTATGTTACAGATTTTTCTAAATTTGATGAGTGTGCTCTGCCACCACAAGAAGAGTTTTACAGCAAAATCAGAGGATCTGGAATCACTGATGAAGATTATCACCATGCTCAGTTGATGTGGAACAATTTAAAATGCCAGACATTTGGTGATTATCACATGGCATATTTGAAACTTGATGTCACCCTCTTAGCTGATATACTTCAGGCATTCAGAAAATCTTCTATGCAAAATTATAGACTGGATCCAATATATTTTTTCAGTGCCCCGAGCCTAGCATGGGCCGCAACGTTTTTGAACACCAAAAAGCCATTGGATCTGATCCACGATCAAGATATGTATCTGTTTATGGAGAAATATATAAGAGGGGGGATGGTGCAATGTTCCCAGAGATATGCCAGAGCAAATAACAAATATATGCCTGATTATGATCCAGCACGGCCATCAAATTATATAGTGTATGTAGATGCAAACAGCCTCTATGGTCATGCTATGATGCAAAAACTGCCATATGCAGGGCTTGAAAGGGTCGAAAATTTTAATATTGAAGATCTTAAGGATTTTGATGACAGTGACTATGGCCTCTTCTTAGAGGTTGATCTGACAATTCCTGATGATTTGCACAATAAATTTTCTGATCTGCCCCCAATTCCTGAGGTTCAGTGCTCACCTGGCTCTAAACAGAAGAAGCTCATGATGACCCTGGAGCCAAAACAGGATTATGTCATATATTACAAAAACCTCCAGTTCCTGATGAAACATGGTGTTCAAGTGACCAAAGTTGGCAAAGTTTTGAGGTTCAGGCACTCAGAATGGTTCAAACCATACATTGATACAAACACAGAGCTTCGAACATCTGCAAAGAGCCAATTTGATAAGGGCTTGTTTAAATTGATGGTTAATTCTGTGTATGGCAAAACAATTGAAAATGTCAGAAAACATACCGATGTTAAAATAATTACTGACCCCAGCCGGAGCAAAGAATTGGTTGCAAAGCCTAATTTCAATTACAGAAGAATTTATGATGAGCACATGGCACTTTTCAACATGAAGAAAACAAAGATTAAGTTTGATAAACCTATTTATGTAGGGGCTACGATATTGGAATTGTCCAAATTACGTATGTTAATATTGTATTATGATGTGTTGAAACCTTTTTATGGTGATAATGTAAAATTGATGTACATGGATACGGATAGTTTTATTCTTGATATTAAAACAGAAGATGTTTATCAAGATATGTTACAGCCTGAATTGTTTAAATATTTTGATACCAGTGAACATACAAAGATTCAACACCACCACAACAAAAAGGTGCCTGGCAAGTTAAAAGATGAGACACTTGGTGATGTTATTGTGGAATTTGCTGGGTTAAGTGCCAAGATGTACACTTTTAAAACATGTAGTGGTGTTGCTGCCAAAAAGGCCAAGGGCATTGGCAAAGTAACTGTGGAAAAAGATCTTGAATTTGAAGATTATAAAAATTGCATCAAATCCCAGAATTTAATCAAAACATCAGAATCCAGAATCCAGAGTGTGGATCACTTGCTGACTAGCAATATTGTAAGAAAAGTGGCTCTGGACCCACATGATGATAAGAGATGCATTTTATCATGTGGCATACATACTCTACCATGGGGGCATTGTGATTTGAAAAATGGGAATCAATGCCCAATTACAGAGCATGATTTGAAATAAATAAACATGCCTATGAACTTATTTGGGTTCAAAAAACAGGCTATTATGGAGCTGCCAACACCACAAGCCTCTCCTGATATGCTGTCTAAACTGAGTGGCTTGTTAATTATTCATCTGAACAGTATACTTACAGATGTTGATGATAAAACAGGCAAAATATTATACATATTTAACAATAATTTAAATCATTACCAATTACCTGTAGGTGGGCAATTGCAATTTATTACAACCCCTGAGGGTAATGTCAAGATTTCAGTAGGGAGAAATATTTATAGAATTAAGCACTCAAACATGATTTCTGGCACTGTATATACTGTTTCTGCTGGTGACTGCTTATATATTGAGGTCCCTGGATCTTATGACAAGCTTATACCCTTTTTTATAGAATTAAGAATCAGATACTCTATAATAAATAACCACTAAAACAAAAATGCCTAATGATATATTTGGCCATACAAGGCATGAAGATCACAGTGATGAGATTCTGATGCTTGATGTCAGAGTCAAGAAATTAAGAAGTGATTTACAAGCTTTACAAACCACACTGAATGCCAGTCTTCAACTAGAAATTACAAATTTACAAACACAATGCATGGACCCTCTTCTTAAAATTGACTCAGAACTCAAATTGTTGCTTCAAAAATATACTGATTTGGCCACATTGGATAATTTTCAAAGTTTAGAAGAAGCTGTAGCAGCTCTTCAAGCCAAATTTAAGACCCAGGCCACCAATTCTCAGCAATTGAAACAGCAACTGGAAGAGCAGATAAATAATGTCCAGGCACAGCTCCAAACAATTGTCAAAAGCATAAAATCACAAGAAGATTTTGATCTAGTAATTTCCACTCTAAAAGAACAGATTCAATCACTCCAGATACCTAATCTGGACCCCTTGAACAATGTCATAGCCGAGGTTAAAGAAAAAATTGAGACACTTGAAAATTTTATGAACAACTTGCCATCTTCTGATGCTTTGAGTGCAATAACTCGGAGTGTTGCAAACATCAAGCTGCAACTTGAAACATATGAAGATTTTGGAAAAATTCAAAGTACCATAACCCATCTTGAAGGTACAATAGCAGCAGTGCAAAGTGATTTGGCAAATGTACAAGAAACTCTAGAATCTCGCCTGCCCGGTATTGTAGACACTCTTGTTAGTGTCCAGCACCAAATCACAAAGCTTGAAAACCTCAACACGGAATCTGAGCTGTCACATTTTCATCACTTGATCGATGATATCCAAACAAAGCTTGAAATTTTACAACAATCCACACCCACTCAGGCAGATATAGCCCTGCTCCAAAATGCTATGCAAAATGTGGCTGATGCTTCTGAATTAAACAATGTAAAATTGGCACTTGAATCTTTGCAAAATACAGTATCAAATCTTCCCACATCACAGGAACTTAAAAATATTAAGAGGCCAGTGAATAGGATATTGAAATCAGAAGATATCAAGAATATCCAAGCAGAGATCAAACATCTCACTCAGACAGTGGCCACTCTACCAACCAATCAACATATTAATGAACTGCATGCCCTGTTTGAGGATATCAGAAGACAGGTCCATGATCTTACTGCTCAAAATTCAAAATTGGCAGTTGTTGAAAATTTGCAACAAATTGTAGCTAATATCAAGCAACAGCTAGGAACCATGGAATCCAATCAAGCAAATGCTCTGTCTGTTTTTGCCACCCAGCTTCAAGAAATTGTGCAACAATACAAGAAACTTGCTGTGGACATAAGAATCAAGCCTGGGCACGATGAAATTGTTAGGACCATCAATGAGCACCTTGAATCTGTAACAAGCAGATTGCTCACAGCAGAAAAGGAAATAACAGGCATAATCGAGAATCCAAAACATACAGTAATTCTTGAATTGTACAGCATCCCCAACAAAGAATATGATTCACCATTTACACCAGGTGGCAAAATATATATGCTGTCCCCTGCACAATTTTATTACCAGTTTTTTGTTGGGGGCACACTGAGACCAATCAAGATCAAATATTGGCTTCAACCACAGGCACACCACTACCCCACCTTATCAATAACAAATGCTGACAACAAACCGAAAATCACCAGTGTAGAGTTAGAGGATTTTACAGATCCCAATACATTAGAAACAGCCTATACTGAAGATGATGGATCTCTGGAATTTAAAATACAAATAGGGGACAAATTATATTTAGAAAATCCTGTAGTATCAGCTGCTGAACACCCCATAGTTGCAATATTCTTGTTTACATATTATGTCTAGAGAAATTATTGTTGATGAATTACACAGACAAGCCAGACATAATTTTAAGAGACTCCCAGTAGTCACAAAGGGCATAGATGATTTATGGCAGAGCGACTTGATTGAGTTGGCAAGTGGACAGTTGAAAAACTTAGACAAAATCAACAAGGGCTACAAGTATCTACTCACTGTAATAGATACATTTTCAAAATTTGCCTGGGCTGTGCCACTCAAATCCAAGACTGGAAAATGTGTTACAGAAGCCATCAGGACAATCATCAATCAGAGTGGAAGATCCCCGCGCTATTTGCAAACAGATAACGGCAAAGAATTTTATAATTCAGTGTTTCAACAATTTATTAAAAGCCAGGCAATACAACATTATTCGAGTTACAGTGACCTCAAGGCCTCAATTGTAGAGAGATTCAACAAAACCCTAAAAAATCTTATGTATAAACAA
The DNA here is from genome assembly GCF_977018435.1 of Lepisma saccharinum. Lineage (NCBI taxonomy): Eukaryota > Metazoa > Arthropoda > Insecta > Zygentoma > Lepismatidae > Lepisma > Lepisma saccharinum. Next base: position 45,933,138 of record NC_139254.1, on the reverse strand, counting down.
TTTACACTTCAAGATAATTATAAATGGCTTAATATTCTTCCAGAACTTCTACATAAATATAACAACTCGGTCCATTCCACAATCAACATGAAACCCTCTGAAGTAACTTCATCTGATGAGCAAAAATTGATCAGGACTGTTTATTATCCTAGATACCAGCCAACAACAAGAAAGGCCAAATACAGGGTGGGTGATCAAGTAAGAATCAGCAAATATAAGCACTTATTCAAAAGAGGCTTTACAAGAAACTGGAGCACTGAATTATTTACAGTGGTTCAAGTTAAACCCGGGACCCTTAACACATATATAATAAAAGATCACCGAGGAGAAATTCTCAAAGGCAGGTTCTATGAACAAGAGCTCAGCAAAACTGAACAGCCTGACACATATCTCATAGAAAAAATCATCCGCAGAAAAGGTAACAAGTTATTTGTCAAATGGCTAGGACTTCCAGAACACAGCTGGATCAATGCAGACAAAATAATAATATGAACACCTGGGATGTTATAAAGAGGCTGCCAGAACCTGAACAGCAGAATAAGAGAAATGGCAACTTGCTGCCTGATAATATTAGGTGTCTTATTGTTGGGCCATCTGCTTGTGGTAAAACTACACTAATGGTTGATAATTTTTTATTGGCACCCAACTGGTTAGACTGGAAAAACAGGCACTTGTATGTCTTCTCTAAGAGCTTGGAACAATTAAAATATCAGCAACTGATGAAGCTATATGATGGATTGTATATTGCCACTTTTGAACCAGATGTTAAGCCACTTCATGAATGTCTCGATAATTCTGTTGTTGTGTTTGATTACATTATACTGGATAATCAAAACAAGGTTAGAAATTTCTTTACACAGGGCCGACACAAAAACATTGATTGCTTCTACCTGGCACAGACTTTTTCAAAAATTCCGAAGCAGCTGATCCGAGACAACAGCAATTTTATATGTGTGTTTCATCAAGATCATACCAACCTCAAACACATACATGATGAATATGTAGGTGGGGACTTGAGCTACAATAATTTTTCCAAGTTTTGCAGCAGATGCTGGAACCAGGACAGCTATGGGTTTGTCACAATTGATATGACAAGAACACCCAATAGTGGCAAATACAGAAATAAAATCAACAATTTTCTAGACGTAGAGACGTATATAAACAACCATGAAACGACCAATTGTTGACGATCTTAAATTAAGAGATTATCTTGTAAAAAGATTTAAGGGATGGAAATCAGAGAACCGGGGAATTTATGAAAAACACAAACAAACAGAACAGCCCATCATTGATGCTATTAGCGAATTAGGAAAAAATATCAAAACTGTTACAGAGCAAAATCAAAATTTGATCACAGAGCTTGTACCTGTAGCTGCAAGGAACATATTAGATTATCCATTCACCCCACTTTCCAGTATTCATACACCTAGTCCTGTTGCTCCTAGAAGAATTGAAGCTACTCAGGATCCTATTGAATTGGGTCTTCTTGCTCAAAAATATTTAAGCACACCTAAAGACAACAAAGATGAGGCCTTTGGCTTATATGCTGACACAGAGCGTGATGGTAGCATCATACATAGAATTGGCAATTTCAGAGTAACATTTATGGGAGATGATCTAATTGTATATTCAGAATCTCGTCTCGGAGAAAAAGGTGCTTTTGTTAAGTACCCCGGCACACCTGGGTTGTGGGAACTGATGACTAGGAAAAGGCCTGGCAGCTATACAGATCAAGATTATGAATATTACAAAGAAATATTAATAAAATCAGATGCTCTATACCAGAACAATGATCCCACACAAAAAAGAGTCAAGTCTAGCAGTGGAGCAAAATACAACAACTTAATCAAGCCCATATGGTCACAGATCAAGACAGGTAGTGGAATCAAACAATACAACACCCTGCCTAAAGAATTTGTGTGGGTTGATGATGTCAGGAAACTTGTAGATAGGTTATTGGTGATAGCTGGGGAGGAAAATGCTGGCAACCACAATTTTTACAATGAAAAAGTTGGAATTATGGACATGATAAGCACCAAATTGTCTAATTTTATAGTGAATGACACTAAGGGGATTGGATATCTTATAAAAATTATTAATACTCTACCACCTAAATTTTGGAATATTTCTGAGGGTCGGGGGTTGGTTAATGACATTATAAACAAGCTGCCATTTGAACTACATATTCCAGGCTATCAGTATTGTGGTCCAGGCACAAAACTGGACCATAGATTAAACAGAGGTGATCCTGGTGTTAATCCCCTAGATGCTGCTTGTAGAGACCATGACATAGCATACAAGACACATTCTGATCTTGACAAGAGACATGTTGCAGACAAGAAATTAGAAGAGGCTGCATTTGGCAGATTTGTAAGCAACGATGCTTCTTTGAGTGAGAGAAAAGCAGCATTGGGGACCACCATAGCTATGAGCACCAAACAAAAACTGGGGTGGGGGCTGTGAATATGTATATAATAAACCAACAATGAAGGCCAAGGGTGTTATGTATCAAATACCTTATGCAGGTCTCAAATCTCTTGGGCCTATTGATAGCCTTTTGACCAAAAAACAACGCAAGAAAAAAAATTCATGTATTGCAAAGGGACATGGTATGAAATTGTTGCTTAGTACCCCCCAATTAAAAAAATTACAGCAATCAAGAAAAAAATCACATGTGGGGGGATTCATATTTACTATCCCTGCCATCTTAGCTGCTCTCGGGGCTGTTGGGAGCTTGGCTGGGGGATCAGCTGCCATAGCAAAAACAGTAATAGATGCCAAGAAAAATAGGGCAGAATTAGATGAGCAGAGGCGCCATAACCTGGCCATGGAGAAAAAAGGCAAAGGTGTTAAGAGAGCCATGAATAAGTTTAAAAAAAACAAGAGCCGCTTACAAACCAAGATATTGAAGCTTTAATCAAGCCACTGGGCATCAAAAATTTTAGAGGTGTGTACATGTCTGATTCTTTACCAGAACAACCACTCAACAAAGAGTGTGGCATTGTTAATTTGGATAAGTACAAAAATCAGGGCACTCACTGGATTTGTTATCTTAAATATTTAAAAGATGATGCATTTGTGTTTGATTCATTTGGAGGTGTTCCACCTGAAAATTTAGTAAAATATCTAAAATCAGCTAATCTTTATTACAATAATGCCCGTGTTCAAAATTTCAAAGATGTTAATTGTGGACATTTGTGTTTATTTGTTCACAGATATATGTCTCAAATAAGTAAACCATCAATTGAAAATTTTCAAAAAGCCTTGTGGTATTTAAAACATCATAGGGGTATTCCATCTCACCAGCCAAAATTCAATATTGAAACTCAAATTGCATCATGATATAGTGTATCCCAAAACAATAGCTCTCAGAGCATTTTACGGCATGTACTTGATCCCTAATATTACACACCACAACAACAAAATTGCAGTAGGGGATCAAAACATTGTCATCACTCCAGGGCAGTATAATCTATCCACTCTAAATGCTCAATTACCCAGAGGTGTAGTGTTAAGTCAAAATTCTGTCACTCACAGAGTAGAGATTGTATCTGCTACAGAAACAGTGCATCTGGGTACTATAGGAGAGCTGTTAGGCTTTGAGAACAACACAAAACTTGAAGCAGGCATCAAACACACTGCTATGAATATACCTAAATTCTTAGCCATAGAGACTCTGAATATTCACTGTAATGTGGCTGAGGGTATGATCACCAAATCAAATGGCATGGGCACTCACAAACAAACAGGCATCATTGCAACATTCAAACCTAATTCTGAATTCATGGAGCCAATCATCTACAATCCATCCCCAACATTATATTTTCCTGTGTGCCATAATAGAATAGATAATATTGAATTGATGGTCACTAATGAAAAAGAAGAATTAGTTGATTTTGCTGGAGCCACAACAACTGCTATCATAGAGATTAATATTTAAATAAAAATACATACAATGGAAAATATTGAGAGTTATGAGCTACAATCATTCCCTCCAAACAGGAGGACATTTGCAAATTTAAATCAACCCAACACAGAAATTGAGGTTGATCTTGATGTAGGGGATGGCTTTATACACCCCCACAGAGCAGATCTATACATCAAATTTGATGTTGTAAAGCTCGATGGAACAGATTATCCGGCAAATTCTAATATAAGATTGGTAGACAATTTTGTGCCGCATCTGTTCTCTGAAATTGAGATCAGAAAGCATGGTGTTGTTATAAACAGAGTGGATTATCCCGGCATTACCTCCACAGCTTTGGCCACATTAAAATTATCCAAAACCGAGGCTTCTTACTACAAAATAGGTGGATTTGAGGCTGGTGATAAAATATTAACCAAGAGCCACACAGTGCTGTTCCCTATGCGCCTGTTGCCAGGATTCTTCTCAGATTACAAAGATATTATGTGGAAGGGTGGTTTAAGAATCACATTTAGAAGAGCTGCAAATGATAACAATGCTTTGATGAGGTACAGTACATTAAACTCTACAGGGGAAGCTCTGCCCAATACCCTACCTGATGAGGGCAAATGCATTATTCAGACTATCGAGCTAAGAATCCCTGTTGTTGAATATGAAGCCAGTTATGCTCTTAAATACAAAGCTGATATAACAAAAAATCCACAGATTCCTCTGCAATTTTATACATATCAATGTGTACAGAAGCCCGCATCTGGTACTTATTATGAGTTTGATGCTACAAATTCATTCTCCAGCATACAATATGACATGCCGGATTTTGTGGTGGTTCTGTTTCAGACTGGAAGACACAATAATCAGGAAAAAAATTCAAGTAGATTTGATAACTGCAACATCAAGAACATATATCTTAAAAATGGCAGAAATGAGGTATTCCCTAGAGAAAATTACAATTTAGACATGTCCAAGGATGATTTCCTCAAATTATATGAAGCATTTTCATCATACAAAAGAGTCACTACTGGCAATACTGACATGTATTACACACCAGATGAATTCAAAGCACAGAGACCCATGTTTGTAATCAACACTTCAAAAAGGAAACAAGTTGTGGTGAATGACAGGACAAACATTAAAATTATCTGTGAATTCCATGAGGCATTACCTGATGACACCATATGTAGTGTTATTCTCATAGGTGCAAAATCATATGTTTATGATGTAAGAAATGAGAGGGTCACAGAGCAATTCTAGAGGCCCGATTCAAACACAGAGGCCCTTTGATATAAAACAACACTTTACCGTCAGAAAATATATTACCTACCCATTTTATAGCACCTCTGCTCGTGGCAGAAAAGCTTTTATATATATTACCTAGCCAAATTTAACAGCACATCTGCCAAAAGCCTAAATACAGGAAATATTGCAATGATTATTCTGTTGCGACAAGGCCAAACAATATCCGAGAAGCCAATACTAGGAATTTCCTCAATATGATGGATGGTTCCTGAAAAGGGCATAGTGTAGATAAGAATTTCTCTTTGAGTTCCATGACAAATGACATGTAATTTCCCTTGGAAAAGACACAGTGCAGGTAATATCAACAGATATAATCACTCAGGCATTTACTAATTTCTCTTTGATGATGAATAACTCTGAAAAAACACAATATAGATTATATCTGCTGGCATACAACTCCCGGGCATGCAATAATTTATTGCTGGCCGAAACATGGGACTGATCAAAAGATTATAAAAACATGGAAACAATAAATTATGTTTGTCCGCGTCTCTTCCCATTGTATTGATCGGGCAATTTTTACCTGCATAACAACAGTTAATAGCTGAGCTGATATGCACAACACTCCACTAAGTTCTATGAGTTGTATATCAATTCAAGATTTTGACAGAAAAAACATACTATAAACAATAAAATCATATGGGAACTTGGTACTGTTGTAAGTATAGGCAAATCAATCTGAGGGGAGCTCTTCTTTTCTGAAAAATTCCCCGAGGGCATTTTTACAAAATCCTTGGGTTAGGCAGGGTGCTACACTAGAGCAAAAAACTCATATGAACATGTTGAGCAAGTTTTAAGTGTAGCAAATCTGCATGAGAAGAGTTCTTCTTTTCTCGGGGAGCTCCTCCTTTCTCAGGGAGCTCTTCCTTTCTCAGGGAGCTCTTCCTTTCTCAGGAGGGCATTTTGACAAAAATCTCGGATTAGGCAGGGTTCCACACTTGAGCAAAAAGCTCATGTGGGCATGTTGAGCTAGTTTTAAGTATAAGCAAATCTGCTTGAGGGGAGCTGTTCCTTTCTCGGGTTTATAATATTGTATTTACTACTACTGCTGTACATGACATTTCGTCGAATATAACACGTGGATAATTTTTATGCAAATATTTGTAAAATGATGAGAAATTCAAAAACATATTCTAAAAAATTACTTTCAAAAATAACATTGAAAAATCATTACAATGGAGTGTTATTTTTTAAAAATAGATAACATTTTTATTTCTTTAAATTATTAATTAAATACAATACTTTGTTGCTCTATATAATAATAACAGAGGTAATCGAACAGAAGTCAAAACGATAATCTTCGGCGTGTGATACTGATAGCCCATCACCGAACCACTTTACCATCTTAAAAAAAATATGAAGTTTCTTTCTCGGAAATTACTGGCTAGTGCACGCTGGAACCTTGCCATACCAATATCTACCTACCACTAAAAGAAGCCACGTCATAATCTCAATTTTCGAAGCAGTAACCTCTCCATGTAAAACGATTGCGTCGTAAATATAGTAGATTTTGCTTAAATGTTTTGTGACATTCATACCACCTTTCTTTCATTTGCTACAAAGGAGCGTTTGGGTGTGTTGTTTATAAAGAGGTGGGTGGGGATTATATTTCTAATGCACATTGAACGAATTGGTGTTATCTTATAATCATGCCGTATGAAGGAACGAACTCGTGGGGTAGTTGTTATCGCATTGTGTTGTCACTCTAATGGTAGTAGGTTCAAATCCCAACGATGACAAAAACTTTTCGTAAGCTTTATTCGTTCCCATTGCTACTATTTGAATTAGTCTTCTTTGAAATTAACAACGAAAGATTATACAATTAACTCTCTTCCTTTCAAAATGGTAATATAAGGACAGGTTTCTTATTATAAGAATTGGAAATTTTAGTGGTCTCAACGCATCTAAAATCCAAAATACTAGATCGACGTTATTTTCCTACTGAATTCTAAGTCCACTTTATGCACAGATAGGCTAATCGGGCCTGGACCTACAGTTTAAAGTGAGATATGAAACACTATGTGTCTCCACTTGTTATCCTGCACTGAACTTAAACAAACAGCTCCCCGCCCCCATTTCTAAAACAAATTAACATGAAATTTGGTATTTATAAGATAATCATTATTGATTTGATTGTTTTTATTACTGAACGTCAAATAAAACATTTTCTACAATCATCTCTTCGCCCTATCTCTCCCAATATCTTTCTGTTCCTCTGTTTTCCCCCTTCCCCACCCCCACACACATGTATCAAAATTCTTCTTTTCTTAGGTTTTCATGTGCATAAATATAACATTAAATATCCCCAAAAATACTATTTATTTTCTACCTTCCGTCACCCATCTCCAACTCCCACAACCCCTCATTATTATTGGCGTTCGCCAGACCATAGTGGTAATGTATCGACATATTGTAATCAGTGTGTCCTTTTCCGAGTTCCAGTCAGATCGCATAAGGTTTCAGATTCCAATTTAAATGTATACCGAGTCGTGATTGGCCTATGTGTGCAAAAAATGATGTTAAAACGAACTCTTCACCTCAATAATGCAATTTGTGTATTTTATTTCAGCTGTGGTTCCCTCTTTCCGCGGAAAATAACGAATTAACCTAATCATTAACTCAACAAACAAAAATGCATCTCTAAATTAATTAATGAAAACTGTTATTACACCCAAACCGCTATTTTATCGTAAATGTAAATGAAATGTCATCTCACGTAGTGAAAACAATGTGAAAATTGTTGTAATCAGTGATATATGATTGTCAAACACATACATGAATACATACGTATATTAAGTTCGTGAATTATAGTTGGGAGAATTTAATACTAATTGAAAAGATTAAAGGCAATTAAAGCGACAAAGTATACTTTTTCGCAATATTTCTGCTGATTCGCGTTATTGAAACAATATTTAACCAATGGGGACGTTATCTCATGTTTGAAAATTCTGCATTGGTTGAACTTCCTGTGGACAAGACCGTGAGTCACGCCTCCTGCAACTCCGAATCGAACTTCACTCTGATTGGAGGATCGTATATTTCACAACACTTTCTTGTTTGAGAGCTACCAACATAATTTCGTAAGACGTTGGACTTAGAAAAATGCCATGCGACAGATTTTTCTTACATGACTGTACCATATTTAGACACCTTAATAAATTCTTTGGAATCCAGGTTTTTAACAGAGAATGAAAACTGTTTCTCCCTACTTCAACTGCATCCAAAGAACATGAGAGTACTCAAGGAAGCTGATTATTTAACTCATGTGGAAAATATATTACATGTATATGGACGTAACGTTTCGCACAATGACCTTTTAGACAACTTGAAAGCTGAAGCTACAACGTGGTTTCATATGTGGAAAAAACAGATCACAAGAAGAAATAAACTTAAGTTTGATTGAAGTGCTTGAAACATCCCCACTCCTTTACCCCTCGATAGCAAAGGCACTGAAAATTGCATTAGCACTGCCTGTGAAAACTTGCACCATTGAGCGTTCATTCAGCACCTTAAGGAGAATTAAAACTTGGTTGAGATCAACGATGTTGGAGGAACGTCTGGATGTTCTCCGTATGCGTAGTGTTCACAGAGACGGTATCAGCAATCAGGAAGCATTTGTTGATTTCTGTAATAAAGTGGTGGAATTATATGGATTGAAAAAATAAGGTTACAATTTTTTTTTTTCGAAGTGATTTTTTTGATTGCTTCAAACATAATGTTTTGCTGATTTTGTGCAGATAAAGTCAAAACATTTGGGAAGAAGAAAAGAAGGTTAGGGTATTTTGTTTCCATAGAGACTTTGACAGTTCTAGAGAAGAGTGTTTGTTAATATTTTCTGTAATTAACGGTTTTTGTATTTCAGATTACTAAACAATTTCTTTTGTAGAGTATGCTAAATTGCATTTGGCAGTAAGATTGTTTTCTGTGCTTGATCCAACAATATTTTGCAGTTCTTGAAAGAAAAATGATCATGGTGAAATACATAAAGTAATACATACAAACTTTCTACTTTCTCCTGTATAGTACAGTGTGTTACACCTCAAACGATGTTGTTACAGTAGTTTTACCTCCGTAATTATATTTCAACCAAGGATTTCTGGCTTCAAAATGCGTCACACTAAGCCCTAGAAGTGATTTCTTAAGAACATTGGAAAATTAAAATTGTTGATGATTCATACCTTAACACCATTGGGGCACAACTCAGTTTTGATCCCCCCCCCAGAAAAAAAAGTCTGTGGGCGCCTCTGTTGGAAATCAACCTCTTTGCACAAGTAATTTTCTTATCGTCTCACCACATTAATTACATTACAGTCGGAATAACCAAATAATGGTAAATTGATAATTTGACTTGAGTCAGTCCAAAGAGAGCTGCCTGAAGGAGCCTTCCATTCCAAGGAGATCACTCGCATTTCTCGGTTTCCCTGGTCTCTTGGATTCGTTCGCTTTCTTCTTTCCCAACTCTACTAACCAGTCTCTCTTGGCATAGAGCTCCTGGTTCCAGCGCTCTGGGAAGGAAAAAATATGAGAGTTTGAGGAATTTCATAGAAAAATTAAATGATTTAATAAAGTATCAAAATATTATTATTTGTATATAGTATCAAACATACTCATACTTTCATCACACTCAAAGTGTTCCACATTCTAGCACGAAAGTTAATAAGCATGGATACAACTTATCAAAAATATTCAGGTTTGTTTTTATTATTGTGTCACTTTGACAGCGTTGAGATGGACCTAAAGGAAGTCAGTAGGGATGGAAAACAGTATATAGATCTTGCTCAGGATAGGGGAGTAGTATAAAATATGATAGGATGAGCACAACTTTTAAGTGTAGAAAAGGCGAGGCTATTTGATTGAACAATCTGATTTGCTTACACTTAAAACAAAGCCAAAAGGGGCCTATACCCCAATTTTTCAGGTGTGATATGCTCTGATTTTTAAGAAATTCTGAATTTCTAGTGTAGAAAAGGCGAGGGCTCAACAGATAGATTTACCCATACTTAAAACAATGGCAAGAGGGGCTTATACCCCAATTCTTCAGGTGTGGAGGTTCGGGTTTAAGTCCTCATAAAATGTGAAGCCTCCCCTGATGGCAAAATGATAATATTGCTGTCTTGTAAACAAGGGGTTCTGGGTTCGAGTCCTGATAAAATATTTAAGATTGAAAACGTGTGGCAAAATAATATGTCCACAAGTGAGATTTTGAGAATAATTACTGCTAGTTGATAGCCCCCAGATCTTAAACCTGGTAAAAAGTGTTTTACAACAATATACTGCTAGCTGATAATACAGTTGAGGTTTCAAAGCTGGTAGAGTGTCTGGGGCCTCTCTGACAGCAAAGTGTTGGTATTATTGCTTTGTAATCAAGGGGCTTCTGTGTTTGAATCGGGTCTCTAGAACTGCTCCGTGACCCTCTCATTTCTCACATCATAAACATATGATTTTTCACCTATGAGAATAACACTACATATGGTGTCATCGGGTAAAGCCTCGTGGAATTCACAGATAATTTTAATGTTTGTTCTGTCATTCACCACAAATTGTTTCCTTTTTGAAGTGTTAATTACAAACATGGGTCTCTGTGTCTTGAATTCATCTGGTGCGTAATACATGTCAGTACTGCCAGTAGTGACCCTCTTGAAGGAAGAAAAAGCCTCATATAATTTAAGAAAATCATCCTTGGACATGTCTAAATTATAATTTTCTCTAGGGAATACCTCATTTCTGCCATTTTTAAGATATATGTTCTTGATGTTGCAGCTATCAAATTTACTTGAATTTTTTTCCTGATTATTGTGTCTCCCAGTCTGAAACAGTACCACCACAAAATCAGGCATGTCGTATTGTATGCTGGAGAATGAATTTGTAGCATCAAACTCATAATAAGAACCAGATGCGGGCTTCTGTACGCATTGATATGTGTAACATTGCAGAGGAATCTGTGGATTTTTTATTATATCAGCTTTGTATTTAAGAGCGTAACTGGCCTCATACTCAACAACAGGGATTCTTAGCTCCATAGTCTGAATAATGCATTTGCCCTCATCTGGTAAGGTATTAGGCAGAGCTTCCCCTGTAGGGTTTAATGTGCTGTACCTCATCAAAGCATTATTATCATTGGCAGCTCTTCTAAATGTGATTCTTAACCCGCCCTTCCACATAATATCTTTGTAATCCGAGAAGAATCCTGGCAACAGGCGCATAGGAAACAGCACTGTGTGATTTTTAGATAATATCTTATCACCAGCTTCAAATCCCCCTATTTTGTAGTAAGAAGCTTCGGTTTTGGATAATTTTAATGTGGCCAAAGCTGTGGAGGTAATGCCGGGATAATTCACTCTGTTTATAACAACGCCATGCTTTCTGATCTCAATTTCAGAGAACAGATGCGGCACAAAATTGTCTACCAATCTTATATTTGAATTTGCCGGATAATCTGTTCCATCGAGCTTTACAACATCAAATTTGATGTATAGATCTGCTCTGTGGGGGTGTATAAATCCATCCCCTACATCAAGATCAACCTCAATTTCTGTGTTGGGTTGATTTAAATTTGCAAATGTCCTCCTGTTTGGGGGGAATGATTGTAGCTCATAACTCTCAATATTTTCCATTGTATGTATTTTTATTTAAATATTAATCTCTATGATAGCAGTTGTTGTGGCTCCAGCAAAATCAACTAATTCTTCTTTTTCATTAGTGACCATCAATTCAATGTAATCTATTCTATTATGGCACACAGGAAAATATAATGTTGGGGATGGATTGTAGATGATGGGCTCCATGAATTCAGAATTAGGTTTGAATGTTGCAATGATGCCAGTTTGTTTGTGAGTGCCTATGCCATTTGATTTGGTGATCATACCCTCGGCCACATTACAGTGAATATTCAGAGTCTCTATGGCTAAGAATTTAGGTATATTCATAGCAGTGTGTTTGATGGCCGCTTCGAGTTTTGTGTTGTTCTCAAAGCCTAACAGCTCTCCTATAGTACCCAGATGCACTGTTTCTGTAGCAGATACAATCTCTACTCTGTGAGTGACAGAATTTTGACTTAACACTACACCTCTGGGTAATTGAGCATTTAGAGTGGATAGATTATATTGCCCTGGAGTGATGACAATTTTTTGATCCCCTACTGCAATTGTATTGTTGTGGTGTGTAATATTAGGGATCAAGTACATGCCGTAAAATGCTCTGAGAGCTATTGTTTTGGGATACACTATGTCATCATGCAATTTGAGTTTCAATATTGAATTTTGGCTGGTGAGATGGAATACCCCCATGATGTTTTAAATACCACAAGGCTTTTTGAAAATTTTCAATTGATGGTTTATTTATTTGAGACATATATCTAAGAACAGATAAACACAAATGTCCGCAATTAACATCTTTGAAGTTTTGAACACGGGCATTATTGTAATAAAGATTGGGTGATTTTAGATATTTTACTAAATTTTCAGGTGGAACACCTCCAAATGAATCAAACACAAATGCCTCATTGTTTAAATATTTAAGATAACAGATCCAGTGAGTGCCCTGATTTTTGTACTCATCCAAATTAACAATGCCACACTCTTTGTTGAGTGGTTGTTCTGGTAAAGAATCAGATATGTACACACCTCTAAAATGTTTGATGCCCAGTGGCTTGATTAAAGCTTCAATATCTTTGTTTGTAAGCGGCTCTTGTTTTTTTTAAACTTATTCATGGCTCTCTTAACACCTTTGCCTTTTTTCTCCATGGCCAGGTTATGGCGCCTCTGTTCATCTAATTCTGCCCTATTTTTCTTGGCATCTATTACTGTTTTTGCTATGGCAGCTGATCCCCCAGCCAAGCTCCCAACAGCCCCGAGAGCAGCTAAGATGGCCGGGATGGTAAATATGAAACCCCCCACATGTGATTTTTTCATTGATTGCTGTAATTTTTTTAATTGGGGGGTACTAAGCAACAATTTCATACCATGACCCTTTGCAATACAAGAATTTTTTTTCTTGCGTTGCTTTTTGGTCAAGAGACTGTCAATAGTTTTAAGAGATTTGAGACCTGCATAAGGTATTTGATACATAACACCCTTGGGCTTCATTGTAGGTTTATTATATATATATTCACAAACCCCACCCCAGTTTTTGTTTGGTGCTCATAGCTATGGTGGTTCCCAATGCTGCTATTTTTTCACTCAAAGAAGCATCTTTGCTTACAAATCTACCAAATGCAGCCTCTTCTAATTTCTTGTCTGCAACATGTCTCTTGTCAAGATCAGAATGTGTGTTGTATGCTATGTCATGGTCTCTACAAGCAGCATCTAGGGGATTTACACCAGGATCACCCCTGTTTAATCTATGATCCAATTTTGTGCCGGGACCACAATACTGATAGCCTGGAATATGTAGTTCAAATTGCAGCTTGTTTATAATGTCATTAACCAGGCCCCGACCCTCAGAAATATTCCAAAATTTGGGGGGTAGAGTATTAATAATTTTTATGAGATATCCAATCCCCTTAGTGTCATTCACTATAAAATTAGACAATTTGGTGCTTATCATGTCCATAATTCCAACTTTTTCATTGTAAAAATTGTGGTTCCCAGCATTTTCCTCCCCAGCTATCACCAATAACCTATCTACAAGTTTCCTGACATCATCAACCCACACAAATTCTTTAGGCAGGGTGTTGTATTGTTTGATTCCACTACCTGTCTTGATCTGTGACCATATGGGCTTGATTAAATTATTGTATTTTGCCCCACTGCTAGACTTGACTCTTTTTTGTGTGGGATCATTGTTCTGGTATAGAGCATCTGATTTTATTAATATTTCTTTGTAATCCTCATAATCTTGATCTGTATAGCTGCCAGGCCTTTTCCTAGTTATCAATTCCCACAATCCAGGTGTGCCGGTGTACTTAACAAAAGCACCTTTTTCTCCGAGACGAGATTCTGAATAAACAATTATATCATCCCCCATAAATGTTACTCTGAAATTGCCAATTCTATGTATGATGCTCCCATCAAGCTCTGTGTCAGCATATAAGCCAAAAACCTCATCTTTGTTGTCTTTAGGTGTGGTTAAATATTTTTGAGCAAGAAGACCCAATTCAATAGGATCCTGTGTAGCTTCAATACTTCGAGGAGCAATAGGACTAGGTGTATGAATGCTGGAAAGTGGGGTGAATGGATAATCTAATATGTTCCTAGCAGCTACAGGCACAAGCTCCGTGATCAAATCTTGATTTTGCTCTGTAACAGTTTTGATATTCTTACCTAAATTATTAATAGCATCAATTACAGGCTGTTCTGTTTGTTTGTGTTTTTCATAAATTCCACGGTTCTCTGATTTCCATCCCTTAAATCTTTTTACAAGATAATCTCTTAACTTAAGATCGGCAATGATTGGCCTTTTCATGGTTATTTATATATGTTTCAACGTCTAGAAAATCGTTGATTTTATTTCTGTATTTTCCAGTATTAGGTGTTCTTGTCATATCAATTGTGACAAACCCATAACTGTCCTGGTTCCAGCACCTACTGCAAAACTTGGAAAAATCATTGTAGCTCAAGTCCCCACCTACATATTCATCATGTATGTGTTTGAGGTTGGTATGATCTTGATGAAACACACATATAAAATTGCTGTTGTCTCGGATCAGCTGCTTCGGTATTTTAGAAAAAGTCTGTGCCAGGTAGAAACAATCAATATTTTTGTGCCGCCCCTGTGTAAAGAAATTTCTAACCTTGTTTTGATTATCCAGTATAACGTCATCAAACACAACAACGGAATTATCGAGACATTCATGAAGTGGCTTAACATCTGGTTCAAAAGTGGCAATATCTAATCCATCATATAGCTTCATCAGCTGCTGATATTTTAATTGTTCCAAGCTCTTAGAGAAGATATACAAGTGCCTGTTTTTCCAGTCTAACCAGTTGGGTGCCAATAAAAAATTATCAACCATTAGTGTAGTTTTACCACAAGCAGATGGCCCAACAATAAGACACCTAATATTTTCAGGCAGCAACTTGCCATTTCTCTTAATCTGCTGTTCAGGTTCTGGCAGCCTCTTTATAACATCCCAGGTGCTCATATTATTATTTTGTTTGCATCGATCCAGCTGTGCTCTGGAAGTCCTAGCCATTTGACAAATAACTTGTTGCCTTTTCTGCGGATGATTTTTTCTATGAGATATGTGTCAGGCTGTTTAGTTTTGCTGAGCTCTTGTTCATAGAACCTGCCTTTGAGAATTTCTCCTCGGTGATCTTTTATTATATATGTGTTAAGGGTCCCGGGTTTAACTTGAACTACTGTAAATAATTCAGTACTCCAGTTTCTTGTAAAGCCTCTCTTGAATAAGTGCTTATATTTGCTTATTCTTACTTGATCACCTACCCTGTATTTGGCATTTCTTGTTGTTGGCTGGTATCTAGGATAATAAACAGTCCTGATCAATTTTTGCTCATCAGATGAAGTTACTTCAGAGGGTTTCATGTTGATTGTGGAATGGACCGAGTTGTTATATTTATGTAGAAGTTCTGGAAGAATATTAATCCATTTATAATTACCTTGAAGTGTAAATTGTTTATACATAAGATTTTTTAGGGTTTTGTTGAATCTCTCTACAATTGAGGCCTTGAGGTCACTGTAACTCGAATAATGTTGTATTGCCTGGCTTTTAATAAATTGTTGAAACACTGAATTATAAAATTCTTTGCCATTATCTGTTTGCAAATAGCGCGGGGATCTTCCACTCTGATTGATGATTGTCCTGATGGCTTCTGTAACACATTTTCCAGTCTTGGATTTGAGTGGCACAGCCCAGGCAAATTTTGAAAATGTATCTATTACAGTGAGTAGATACTTGTAGCCCTTGTTGATTTTGTCTAAGTTTTTCAACTGTCCACTTGCCAACTCAATCAAGTCGCTCTGCCATAAATCATCTATGCCCTTTGTGACTACTGGGAGTCTCTTAAAATTATGTCTGGCTTGTCTGTGTAATTCATCAACAATAATTTCTCTAGACATAATATGTAAACAAGAATATTGCAACTATGGGGTGTTCAGCAGCTGATACTACAGGATTTTCTAAATATAATTTGTCCCCTATTTGTATTTTAAATTCCAGAGATCCATCATCTTCAGTATAGGCTGTTTCTAATGTATTGGGATCTGTAAAATCCTCTAACTCTACACTGGTGATTTTCGGTTTGTTGTCAGCATTTGTTATTGATAAGGTAGGGTAGTGGTGTGCCTGTGGCTGATGCCAATATTTGATCTTGATTGGTCTCAATGTGCCCCCAACAAAAAACTGGTAATAAAATTGTACAGGGGACAGCATATATATTATGCCACCTGGTGTAAATGGTGAATCATATTCTTTGTTGGGGATGCTGTACAATTCAAGAATTACTGTATGTTTTGGATTCTCGATTATGCCTGTTATTTCCTTTTCTGCTGTGAGCAATCTGCTTGTTACAGATTCAAGGTGCTCATTGATGGTCCTAACAACATCATCGTAGCCTGGCTTGATTTTTATGTCCACAATAAGTTTCTTGTATTGTTGCACAATCTCTTGAAGCTGGGTGGCAAAAACAGACAGAGCATTTGCTTGATTGGATTCCATGGCCCCTAGCTGCTGCTTGATATTAGCTACAATTTGTTGCAAATTTTCAACAACTGCCAATTTTGAATTTTGAGCAGTAAGATCATGAACTTGTCTTCTGATATCCTCAAACAGGGCATGCAGTTCATTAATATGTTGATTAGTTGGTAGAGTGGCCACTGTCTGAGTGAGTTGTTTGATCTCTGCCTGGATATTCTTGAAATCTTCTGATTTCAATATCCTATTCACTGCCCTCTTAATATTTTTAAGTTCCTGTGATGTGGGAACATTTGATACTGTATTTTGCAAAGATTCAAGTGCCAATTTGACATTGTTTAATTCAGAAGCATCAGCCACATTTTGCATAGCATTTTGGAGCAGGGCTATATCTGCCTGAGTGGGTGTGGATTGTTGTAAAATTTCAAGTTTTGTTTGGATATCATCTATCAAGTGATGAAAATGAGACAGTTCAGATTCAGTGTTGAGGTTTTCAAGTTTTGTGATCTGTTGCTGGACACTAACAAGAGTATCTACAATACCGGGCAGGCGAGATTCTTGTACATTTGCCAAATCACTTTGCACTGCTGCTATTGTACCTTCAAGATGGGTTATGGTACTTTGAATTTTTCCAAAATCTTCATATGTCTCAAGTTGCAGCTTGATGTTTGCAACACTCCGAGTTATTGCATTCAAAGCATCAGAAGATGGCAAATTGTTCATAAAATTTTCAAGTGTCTCAATTTTTTCTTTAACCTCGGCTATGGCTTTGTGCAGAGGATCCAGATTAGGTATTTGGAGTGACTGAATCTGTTCTTTTAGAGTGGAAATGACTAGATCAAAATCTTCTTGTGATTTTATGCTTTTGACAATTGTTTGGAGCTGTGCCTGGACATTATTTATTTGCTCTTCCAATTGTTGTTTCAATTGCTCAGAGTTGGTGGCCTGGGTCTTAAATTTGGCTTGAAGAGCTGCAACAGCTTCTTCCAAACTTTGAAAATTATCCAATGTGGCCAAATCAGTATATTTTTGAAGCAACAATTTGAGTTCAGAATCAATTTTAAGAAGAGGGTCCATGCATTGTGATTGTAAATTTGTAATTTCTAATTGAAGACTGGCATTGAGTGTGGTTTGTAAAGCTTGTAAATCACTTCTTAATTTCTTGACTCTGACATCAAGCACAAGAATCTCATCACTGTGATCTTCATGTCTTGTATGGCCAAATATATCATTAGGCATTTTTGTTTTAGTGGTTATTTATTATAGAGTATCTGATTCTTAATTCTATAAAAAAGGGTATAAGCTTGTCATATGACCCAGGGACCTCAATATATAAGCAGTCACCAGCAGAAACAGTATATACAGTGCCAGAAATCATGTTTGAGTGCTTAATTCTATAAATATTTCTCCCTACTGAAATCTTGACATCACCCTCAGGGGTTGTAATAAATTGCAATTGCCCACCTACAGGTAATTGGTAATGATTTAAATTATTGTTAAATATGTATAATGTTTTACCTGTTTCATCATCATTATCTGTAAGTATGCTGTTCAGATGAATAATTAACAAGCCACTCAGTTTAGACAGCATATCAGGAGAGGCTTGTGGTGTTGGCAGCTCCATAATAGCCTGTTTTTTGAACCCAAATAAGTTCATAGGCATGTTTATTTATTTCAAATCATGCTCTGTAATTGGGCATTGTTTGCCATTTTTCAAATCACAATGCCCCCAAGGTAAAGTATGTATGCCACATGATAAAATGCATCTCTTATCATCATGTGGGTCCAGAGCCACTTTTCTTACAACATTGCTGGTCAATAAGTGATCCTCACTCTGAATTCTATTTTCTGATGTTCTGATTGAATTCTGGGATTTGATGCAATTTTCATAATCTTCAAATTCAAGATCTTTTTCAACAGTAACTCTGCCAATGCCCTTGGCTTTTTTGGCAACAGCACCACTACATGTTTCAAAAGTGTACATCTTGGCACTTAACCCAGCAAATTTCACAATAACATCACCAAGTGTCTCATCTTTTAACTTGCCGGGCACCTTTTTGTTGTGGGGTTGAATTATTGTATGTTCACTGGTATCAAAGTATTGAAACAATTCAGGCTGTGACATATCTTGATAAACATCTTCTGTTTGAATATCAAGAATAAAACTATCCGTGTCCATGTACAATAATTTTACACGATCACCATAAAAAGGTTTCAGCACATCATAATACAATATTAACATATGTAATTTGGACAATTCCAATATCACAGCCCCTACATAAATAGGTTTATCAAACTTGATCTTTGTTTTCATCATGTTGAAAAGTGCCATATGCTCATCATAAATTCTTCTGTAATTGAAGTTGGGCTTTGCAACCAATTTTTTGCTCAGGCTGGGGTCAGTAATTATTTTAACATCGGTATGTTTTCTGACATTTTCAATTGTTTTGCCATACACTGAATTCACCATCAATTTAAACAAGCCCTTATCAAATTGGCTCTTTGCAGATGTTCGAAGCTCTGTATTTGTATCAATGTATGGTTTCAACCATTCTGAGTGCCTGAACCTTAAGACTTTTCTAACTTTGCTCACTTGAACACCATGCTTCATCAGGAACTGGAGGTTTTTGTAATATATGACATATCCCTGTTTCGGCTCTAGAGTCATCATGAGTTTCTTCTGTTTAGAGCCAGGTGAGCACTGAACCTCGGGAATTGGGGGCAGATCAGAAAATTTGTTGTGCAAATGATCTGGAATTATCAGATCAACCTCTAAGAACAGGCCATAGTCACTGTCATCATAATTCTTAAGATTCTCAATATTGAAATCTTCAACCCATTCAAGCCCTGCATATGGCAGTTTTTGCATCATGGCATGACCATAGAGGCTGTTGGCATCTACATACGTTATATAATTTGATGGCCGTGCTGGATCATAATCAGGCATATGCTTGTTATTTGCTCTGGCATATCTCTGGGAACATTGCACCATCCCTCCTCTTATACATTTCTCCATAAACAGATACATATCTTGATCGTGGATCAGATCCAAATGCATTTTGGTATTCAAAAACGTTGCGGCCCATGCTAGGCCCGGGGCACTGAAAAAATATATTGGGTCCAGTTTATAATTTTGCATGGAAGATTTTCTGAATGCCTGCAATATATCAGCTAAGAGGGTCACATCAAGTTTTAAATACGCCATGTGATAATCACCAAATGTCTGGCATTTTAAATTGTTCCACATCAACTGAGCATGGTGATAATCATCATCAGTAATTCCAGATCCTCTGATTTTGCTGTAAAACTCTTCTTGTGGTGGCAGGGAACACTCATCAAATTTAGAAAAATCTGTAACATAGTCATATGGATATACACCCTTCCGCCTAATTAATTTCAGGTCCTGATTTGGAAACGAGGCACGTGTAATTTTTAATTGATCATCAGGTAATTGAGTGGTCAGTGTAGCCAGGCTAGCAGATAAAAATCTGTAAGAATCAAGAAATCTTATGTGAATAGGAACACCATCAACTTTAATTATCTTGCTAATAGATATATATTTCTCATCATTTTCAGCTAAAATATTTAAATTCTGCTTCTCAAACCCCTCGTACCTGATCAGATGATGGAAATCATAATTGGATGCTCCATGGCAAAATATGGGGACAAATCTTGGTCTCTTGATCTTAATATTACAGCTATTACACAGGGCCTGTTTA
This sequence comes from Lepisma saccharinum, assembly GCF_977018435.1. Classification (NCBI taxonomy): domain Eukaryota; kingdom Metazoa; phylum Arthropoda; class Insecta; order Zygentoma; family Lepismatidae; genus Lepisma; species Lepisma saccharinum. The sequence continues at coordinate 45,912,608 of NC_139254.1, read as the reverse complement.
TATCGACCATCTGTATGAGAATGGTGTTTCACCTTGATATTTGTATCTGAAAATTCAGAATCACATACCGGGCATTTTTCTGCATTGTTGAAATCTTCAATCTGTTTCTCTGTTAAAGGCAACATAGGCTTTGATTTTAATAAAATATTAGATGCTATGTCACGGCACACATTTTCTATTTTATGTGCAAATTCTTTGATGGCATCTGGTCCCATGTATAAGTGTGGCTCACTAGCTACACCATCCTGTACAACCACATAACAAAAGCTGGAAGGTTCATGTTGCTGGTATGGTGTACTTGAAGATTCCTCGGGATCTGGATTGCAGAATTCAAGAGGTTTGAGGTTCGATTCGAAATCACAGACAATATATGCTGGGTGTTCCAACAAGGCTTCATACTTTTTGAATTTGCAATTTTCACTTGGATTGGGCATCACCATATGAACAGGTTTATGGTTCCCACAGTATTTCAGATGCTCAATTAACTTGTTTTTGGCAATTTCTGTATTACATTCAGGAACCCCCTTCACCATTTTTTGACCATCAAATACAGTTAAACATCTTCTGCACAACTTAAATATTCTATTAGATTTGTCTAGTTGTGTTCTCACTAAAGCTTCAAGATTATGTATCAGAGTATAATGGTGTGTATCATCCCCTTCAATTAAGAGCAGATCAATCGGAACAGCAGATTCATCATCAAGTGTACTGATTCTGAGAGGTTCTATCGGGCAATGGCCAGTGGAACAAGTAAATACATTAATAGATAATTGTTTGCCATTCATATCCCTGGCCCTTTTTTCAAATTTATCAATATTCTGAACTAACATTGGATATTCTAAACCCTCCATTGCATCGTCAAAAAGATGTTCATGCTGTTTGTAATAAGTTATTCTCTCAGGATTCCTTGAAACTGGATACAAAGCAGCTAAAATACACCACAAAAAGCATTTCTGGTCATTATTTTTTATATTGACCACGGCTCTTTTATTTTTGATATTAGCAGGTAATGGCAGATATGTAGATCCTTGTAATGGGCTGAATTCAGAAATATTAACATATAACTTGTGCGGAGAGCCGCATAGGCTCCATCCGGACTCTTTTGCCGCAAATTCAGAGTGTTTAATATTCAGTTGATCTATCAAACTGCTTATTATTTTGTCTGAATTTGCGTTTGAATATACCGGTACAGTTGCTGTTATGTGGGGCTGTATAAATTTTGTGCCATTTGGTTTCTTATATTGAGTATACAATTTGAGGGACAGCTTATAAGAGCCATTTTGTGCATTTAGAATTGCCTGTACATCAGGTTTTTTACTGTTCAAGAAATTCTCAATGCCACATCTTGGCTCTGATACAAACTTGTGATCCCTTAATTGGCCGTTAAAACTGCTACGGATGGGTTCATGGCGTGGCTGCTTTGCTGATCTGGCATTAAGAGGTGCTTCGTGCTTTCTTTTCAGACCAGATGTAGATGGTTGTGAGGGCAATGTTGATGACTGTACATAAGAATTACACTTATGCCATTTGTAATATGCCTTGCTTAATATTTTATGGCATCTTGGACATATTTTCATGGCCTTTCTGCATTTCCTAGGCTTACAAATATGCCGGTGCCTAGCCCAATGAGAACTAGATATATTTTTATTACACTGATTGCAATATTTTTGTTTTGGCATTTTTTTCTTGTTGTTTATTATATAAGATTTTCTGGGCTTCAATTCAAAACTTTATACTTAATAAAAATATCAGTTGGGTTCAGCAGTTAATGGCTGAGCTGGTGCTTTTATACCCAAACAACAGCAGTAACTAGGTTTTGGTGATAGTTTTGCTGATGTACAACACACTTCACCAGGTTTAAAACCTCATCTCTATATCAACTAAATACAATTCAAAATTGGATTTTGAACTGTGCAATAAATATTCTGTAAGTCTCACTTGTGTTTATATTAACAGAACAAGACAAAACCAGAATTGTATTCAGGATTGCATGTTTTCATACAAAAAAGCCATATTTTTGACAAGTTTATAAACAACAATCATACAGATATAACTTTTACACACATGGCCGAATCTGTCTGAGCAGAGGAGAAAGAAGTGTTATTCTCATAGGTGAAAAATCATATGTTTATGATGTGAGAAATGAGAGGGTCACGGAGCAGTTCTAGAGACCCGATTCAAACACAGAAACCCCTTGATTACAAAGCAATAATACCAACACTTTGCTGTCAGAGAGGTCCCAGACACTCTACCAGCTTTGAAACCTCAACTGTATTATCAGCTAGCAGTGAATATCTTATGTGTGGGCAGTTGTATATATTTCAATCTTTTATCAGGACTCAAACCCAAAGCCCCTTACAATGCAACAATATTAACACTTCTCAATATGGAATATGCCCACATTTTACTGGGTTCTGAGACCCTTATACAGACAAAATTGGATTTTGAACTGCCATAATATTTTCTAAGTCTTTGCCTAGGCTCATATTATCAGAATAGAATTGCTTTCAGCATGAAGGGGGTGCAGTTCATTGCCACTGTGTGAAAATATGTATTTTTATCTCAATAATCTTTGTTACACTTTTACATGTTGCAGACATGTTACACTTTTTCCCCTGTCGCACAGAAAGATTAATGGCCCCTTCAGTGAATCGTACAGAAAAATCATTAATGTTCCCTTCTAGCGTGTAGATTTTATCTCTTGCGTGCCGGCAAGACATGCAAACAATTAATTATATTTGCCCGCTTTTCTCATATTGTATTGAGCAAGTGGTTATAAAACATGAGAAAATAAGAAAACTGAGAAATTCAGTATATTGTTGTAAAACACTTTTTACCAGGTTTTCAGATCTGGGGGCTATCAACTAGCAGTAATTATTCTCAAAATCTCACTTGTGGACATATTATTTTGCCACACGTTTTCAATCTTAAATATTTTATCAGGACTCGAACCCAGAACCCCTTGTTTACAAGACAGCAATATTATCATTTTGCCATCAGGGGAGGCTTCACATTTTATGAGGACTTAAACCCGAACCTCCACACCTGAAGAATTGGGGTATAAGCCCCTCTTGCCATTGTTTTAAGTATGGGTAAATCTATCTGTTGAGCCCTCGCCTTTTCTACACTAGAAATTCAGAATTTCTTAAAAATCAGAGCATATCACACCTGAAAAATTGGGGTATAGGCCCCTTTTGGCTTTGTTTTAAGTGTAAGCAAATCAGATTGTTCAATCAAATAGCCTCGCCTTTTCTACACTTAAAAGTTGTGCTCATCCTATCATATTTTATACTACTTAGGGGCAAATGGAAGGCCCATGTTGCTGCAGCCATGAACCTTTGGGTTTAAGAAGGCTAGAGAGTTAGTTAGTTAGTTACTTAGTTAGTTATTGTGTCCGTGCTTCCTTTCGTGGAGTTTAGTAATAAATGCAATTAAGGAAAGGATAAGAAGAAATCCTTGCATGATTGTAACGCACGTATTTTATCATTCACTAAACCTAAAAGGGCCTCCCCGATGTCGCAGTGGTTAGCACAGTGCGCTGCGACACCAGGGATCCCGGGTTCGAATCCCGGGCAAGATATGGATGTTTGTGTCTGTCCTAGTGAGAAAAACTGAAAATTGAGAATAAAATGAGATGTGTGATAATTGAGAAATAGTTTAAAAACGGAAGATACTTCCGCTTAGCCATAATCCTTAAAAAAAATAGTGGAAGCGTCGTCGCCACGTAATCAAGGGATCACGATTCGATACACGGTAGACGTACATAGTTGTTCGGATCGCACTTTAAACTGTAGGTCCATTCCCGATTAGCCTTACTGTTTTTAAAGTGTATTTAAAACATCAAATCAATCAATGAACTAATCGTGAAAGAAACAAAAACAAAAAAAACACATTAATTTACATCAATGCTTTCTTTATTTAAAAAAGTGCAATTATTCACTAATTATAATAATTTCAAAGATTACCATTTTTACAGGCATGAATATCACTTCGGAACACAGATCCCAAGAGGGGACCTGACATGCTCACCCCCTGCGTAAGTTTGCTTCATGATTCAATGAACAAAAGTTAAACAGAAACATTGGGGATACCTTAGGGAACAATGTAATTATTTTGTTTTATTTTTTCTGTAAAAATATTCACAGTTGAAAAACTGAGAACAAAAGGTGGTGGACCCGGCAGCCATCCACCCTCTTCTCCTCGGGTAAGCCAGGATTAAACATTGTTGTAAACGCAATCGAGATAAGGACAGCCAGCAAATGGGAAATATCCAGATAGAGTACATCCAGTTCATGATTCTCTCTAGCGGATACTTTGGTCAACATGAGAATGTACGTAAAATAAATATAATGGCATTGCACAAGGTGAAGCATATTACTCCAACTTTATACACGTGGTATAAGTAATGTAAATTCTGTAGCGCGACAGACTATTGAGGGTGAAGACCTACCATGCAAGAAAGTCAGCCAAAGCTAAGGTCAAGTAACAGTCAAATGAAGGCCACCCCGCTAACCTAGAGTGTTGCCAATGAGCAACAATTTGTCAGGGTATAGAAATAAATTAACTCGCACCATTGATATTGGCTAATTATCCAAACTTTATTATTTTACGCTTAACCGAATTACATCTACTGCAGTACTCAAACTTACCATTGACTTCGAACAGAGTTCCAGCAGATCCTCCAAATTCCAAAGGGAGCATTTTCTTAGGCACCACTTCATAGATTGGTTCTAAATTTTTCTCCGACAAAAATACAAACTGCAAAATAAAATGAAAACATTTCAGTGGGATTTAACATCCAGTGTCAGTTGTGCGGGGAAGTTCACACTACTTTTCGTGACAAAAAATATTGAGCCCTCTGTTTACGTGCTTGTAACATTATACTCCGTACGAGAAAAAATTCCAAATATACCTCCTTGGAAAGCTTCACGTATCTATTTTTTAATAAGCATCTGAAAATTATTGTTCATTGCATTTTCTTATTATATGGAAGAACTCACTAAAAAGTGTAGTTTTTCTTCAATTTTGCAAGAACGGGGAACTTAAGATCATACAGTTCATAGTCAACTCTTGATGTATTACTGTGATTTTTTGTACTTGAGGACGGCTTATTGTTGCACCTCTCGCACCTCTGTGCAAAAAGTGAAATGCAAATCTTCACTAGATACTTCAAAAAATGATATTTTAGGGAAACTTGCAATCTTGAAATGCATTATTGGAAATTCAATTAAATTGTATTAAAAAAAAGTAAAGTGCTCCCCTGTGCTTAACACCACGCCATGAAGGCGTATAGGGTGTGTGGGGGTAACGCCCCACACTAAATTATGTAACACAATTAATCCAATTCCATACGTTTAACGTGTGTATCTCAAGTATGGCTACAGATATAAATTATTATTTGCCACTCCTGATATGATAATCGCGCGGATGACGTATGACAAGATGCGGCCAATCTCAGACTCCACGTGCAGCAGGTAACTTCCACAGTGTTGCCACATCACAAGGTCTGCGGGAATACTAGAAGTTCGTTCCGTTGGTCCGAGCCAAAGCATTGTGGCAGTGTAAAATAAAGAATGAAGAATTTTTCATATTATGGATGAAATATATTTTCGTTGTATACTGTAGTTTTGTTTTTTATATTTTCTAGCTTTTATCCAATCCTTATACAAACGTCATTTTCTACGTATCATTTTTAAGTCGCTTCTTTAAACAGAGTAAGTGCAACGATGAGCATGATTTGATTAAGGCGATGAAGATCTTAACAAATATTCGAACCCGTAACTTCCGGTTACGCATTCCCCTCTGTATAAAACAATAACGTTCCTGCGACGTACAGCAACTTCATAACAAAGGAAAACAGGGAAGAGAAATTGCACGTAAGGGCTATTATGGATGTGTACGAGATCAGGCAATAATTCATAGTAGGAACACAGGAGTGATAAAATAAAATTTGCAATGGTCAATTACAGCATCTCAACTATGCTTCTCTGTGCGCAACAATGGACATTTCCACTTTGACATGAAAAACGTTTTAAATCCATTCATTTTACAGATAATGACACAAACATGAGATGTGCAAAATATATCGGCGATATTTGTTTCGGTTCTCGAGAAACAGGCCTTCAAACACCGCTGAAATTCACCTACTACGTCACAGATTTGAAAACGTCCTCCTCTCCACAGACAGGAGGCTCTGACGTCATCACTTAGAAATGCGTGCAGGCGGAGTCTTCTGCTCGTCCCGTCAACTTAGCATGAGCCGTGGAAGCGACAGAAAATTCACGTGTTACTGTGTAAAACAAGTATCTTACAACTTCCAGTGCAAAATCTGTGCTTCATTTCTTGGAGATGAATTATGCCCTAGCAGTATAGTAGTATTTACTATAATTCAGCCACTCGGTAGAGGGTTTTCCCATTAGGGTGACAAAGCAAACCTTGTAACAGTCGATGGCTGAACACGTGAACAGCCTTGTTCATTGCGAATACATAGGTTAGTTCTGACTGGCAAGAAGTTAATGTTATAGGAATGCCTTTTCTGGAATTACAGTTATTTTCGTCATAGTATTTTCTTCACAAATTTTAAGATAATACGTTTAGAACACACTGGTTTACACGCCAATTTCTGCAATATAAGAGGTGATACGGTATAAAAAAGTACGGTGAGTTTTTAAATTTCCTGCAGTAAATGACAGTTTTCTTCAGTTAATATATATATTGCAAATTTTTGTATTTAGCCTACTTTTACCTCGCTTTTCCGTTCACTTTGTTTAACCGCAACGATGAGAACGCATGGTTAATTTAGTATGTATCATCTCTAACATCACATTTCTTCCCACTTTTGGCTAATCGCTACAATGAAGATGAATAACTACAGGCTGTATTCGAAGTCGGGGTGCAGGAGTACACCCCCCCCACACACACACACACACTACCACCAACTGCACAATCTAAGTATCACCCAATCTGCCATGATAAGAGACGAACTTTTTTTTTCTGTCCCATCTCATTTCGAAAACATTCACTTGTCCCATCTCCTTTTATGAGACGAGACGGAATATGCCTCGTCTCGTGAGCAACACTAACATTAACAATAGAAGCATCCCCCTAGCTGTCCCTAAAGTCTCGAGCAAACATCCTCCCATGTAACAATTTCCAGTTCAATGAAATGTCACTCACAAGGAAACAGTCATGCCCAGGTCGAGAGTCAAACCTGGAACATGCGAATTCCTCAGATAAATCATGATTTTTGTGTATAATAATTACAACGCCAGTTCATTCCTGGTCATTCTGAATCTGCAGTTTGGTTTGCATATATAAGCAGGATAATATTTAGTTTTCGAGGGCTGTACTGTCGAAACGAGGAGTCAAAAATAATAATAATAATAATAATAATTTTAAAAAATTAAGAAAGTTTTTTTGTATTTATAATGATAAGCCTCTGCATACGTTGTTAATTCTATATTTTTCTAGACTTCAGACGAGAATGTGAATTGCCCTCCAAAACCGAGACGGATGTTTATAAATTGAGACGAGACTGTCAATGAGACATTTACAAATAAACAAGAGACAGACATTTACAACTCTCAACGAGAACGAGACCAAGGCTGCCATGTCTCGTCTCGATAGGATCCTTAGTGGTGAAGTTGTGAACCAACCAATTAATGCGTTCGGGGTAACGAGATGAGGCTCCTTTTTTCGCAGTACAAAATTCAAAATAGTTATATCGTACCATTTCAGTATGGGATATTGTTACACACATGGGCGTATATATAGTTCACGGGGGGAGGGATGGATCAACTTTTGGTATGATTAGGGTTGCTTTATTTCGTAAGTGAAAATCCAGGACACTGCTGGCTGGAAGCTTGTTGGGGAGCATGGGGGGAGGGGATGTTGGACCCTACAAAGTTGTGTGTTTGTAGTCGCGAAGTATTGATACTTTTTTGTTCATCTTGTGTCACTACGTTTTTAAGAACCAAATTTCTTTAATATGATTCGAGGGGGGGAAATAACTGATTTGATAGTCTCAATGCAGTTTCTTATCGCAGAAATTCCGAAACTATCAGGAAATTGCAGATATTGGTCTGCAGTCCCATCTGGTATGTGGTATTACGAAATTTCCTTCCCATCCGTATCCCGTCCTATAAGTCTCTAATTTAAGAGAATGAAATAAGTCCGAAGGAATTTTTTTATGAACAAGCAGATAGAACAAGGAAACTGGTAATTTTAATGAACCAAAAAAAGAGAGGGGTTGGACTTGTTGAATCCCCCTTAAATACGCCCATAGTTATACACATTATTTCCTTGTAATAATTATACATAAACTAAGTATAGATATGTACTGTGCAACTAATGTAATCTTCTCAGTGTATTTTCCCTTATCTGCACAAAAATATTTGATCATAATTTGCGCATAGAATAGTTAACAATTCTATGATTTGCGCAACAGAAATGGAACACAAACTGAAATTGCTTTATGGAAAAGAAAGTTAAATAGGCTTTATAAATAAAATGAAGAATGTGAAAATTCCTATTTTGCACTACATACGTTACGGTAAATATCGATAAATATAAGTTTAAAAAATATTTTTGAGTGTCTGGTCAGCAACCAATTTTATAAGCAATATTTTTCGCATGGCCTGAGAACACACGCAGCTGAACCCTTTCATTTATCTTGCACGTGAGCAGCACGGATATTTCATAGAAGAATGATCATTTCAAAGCATAGCTTTCCTTTCTCCTACCGCTCCTTCTTCCATTATTTAAATCGGTACAGATTTGTAAAACTGCTGCACGTGTTCGCTCACGGTGGGCTACCCATCCGGAACTGGACGCTGGAAGCAGACGACAAACGAGCTCTCCCTAAGGAGTGACGTAGTAACATGGCGGCGGCGTGTTTTCAGCGCAACGCTAGCCTCGCAACTTTGGAAGTCTCGTTTCTGCTTTAAACTGGACGCATAGAAACGCGAGAACTTGCAGGGGTCATTTTTCCAGGGTGCAGTTTTTAAAATTGTTGTAAAAAAAATTGAGTGGAAATGTCCATTCGCTGAGTAACCAAAACTTTCGGCTCGCTTTCCGTGTCAAAGCAGCTGGCTGGACGCAGAGTTCAAAGGACTGGCGACGGCGTGTAGCAACAAAGCGCACGTGCCCTTAGCAACGGTAAGGAAAACGCGCGAGCCGGTTGCCAGGAAAAACAATTGTGTCTGTTGTTCTCAGTTTGTAGAATAACATATGGAAATTTGATTTTCTTTTCCATCCTCATCATCTGCATTTGCTTTACATCGCCATTGGGCTGACCATTAGAAAGATCTCAAAACTGTTATTAAACATTAATTGTGGCTGTTCCACAGATAATAGCAGCATTATTTGTGCCTCAAATATTTCCACATAAACAAGGTTCAATCACAAGAAATACCATACTTACGACTAGCTTACAAGAAGCTATACGCAATTGAATTCGACTTATGTACGACACGAGAAAACTACACTTTTACGAAAAACAAATTGTCTGAATAGAGGAACAGACAGAGGTAAAATCACTTTGTACTGCTTTTGTCTAAAAGCAGACACTTCTGGCTTTCCAATTAGGTATATTTGACTTTTTCCTCCCACGGAGAACAATTTTGCAAGAACATCAACAGAGAACGCAATACTTTTGTCACGGATAGTAGATATTTTGTATGTGTTCACATGTGATTGTGTGTGATGTAGCATCTGTCAGTTAGATTTAGCAAAATATCGCAGAAAATGACATTAATAATATCCATGCAGGCGTCGCTTCATGTTGGGGCACCTCTCGGGTAGGAAGGGGGGTCACCTGATGCTACTAAAATGATGGAAAAATAAGTGACAAATCGATTTTTTCAAAGAAAAAAAATATTTAGCTACCATAAATTTTGATAGGGTAATTTTTTCACTTTGTTACATTTATGAATCGGAATTATATTACTGTACGTATAATCAAATATCGGGAAAATATTTTAGAGAAGTGCAGAGCTATAAAATACCCCTAACAAATAAAAGCAAATCATGCTTCAAATGACCTACCGATGGCTGCAACCAATTAGAACATGGGAGAGGAGTGGATTTTGAAGCAGTAAAATTTTGATCGAAGGGATGAGGTTGTATTGTAAACAACAAAAGATAAAAACTCTAAAACAATGCTAGCAACAAGGTTTAGTGACAAAGTAAGTTTGTAAGTATATATTTTTCCAACAGTCCTTAGATCAGTTGTCAACTATACGCTGTTGTACGATTGGAGGCGTCATGCCTTAGAGACATTTAAATTTTTTTTTCTGACACTTCGAAATCAAGAAAATGGAAAGAAGCACTACTGTACGCAGGAATTTTCTGGAAGGGCTGGAACTGTAAAGGTGGCTAGTTCACAGTGCTTTCTGGGGAGGGCTGCATACACAATAAGATATTGTGACGCACCCTAAGAGACGAGAGCTCCCAATCAGTATGTCAATGCCTGGAGGGTGGTATACTAATTAGTGTAAACAATTTAGATGACATCTCAGTAACAGAACACTGAAATCACGCCAAATTCCCACACGTGACCCCACCCCTCACTTCGGTAACGCCGGTTGCCGTGTTAAAGAATTACAACGATTAAGCTTAAACAAACCAAAGAATCTTGACCTAAATTAACCTAAAGGTTTACGTTCATCACTCTTGAGCTCAAGACTTATAAAACCGCAGCAAAAATGAACTTATGTTTTGTACAAAATTCCACTAACACCAGACCACCCTGTACCTTAGAATGAACCCATTTCCGTTGACTTAATGCCGCACCCGAAAGATGAATTTAATTCAAATTCTTTCCCGGTAAATTATACGTTGAGGTAACATTAAGATACAACTACTTGAGTTAATATTCATGCACGAGTGACCAGTAAGAAGTGAAACAACAACTGAAAGAGATCACCGACATTAGTGTACACATGGTTATCTTACATGAATTGAAAATCTGTAAATTAATAATATTCACACTAGAAAGTTGGTTTATGAGCATTTATTATCTGAAACAATTGCAGAAATAAGATCTGCTGGATTTTACTTTAATTAACGACAACATGAGAACACATTATTTTGTGTAAACAACATTTTGCATCTAACCAACTTGCCAAACAATTGCATATTAATACATGAATATCAACTGATGTGACTGTTATCTTTTCCTTAAAACCGATCACACCAAGCTCGTTGACACCGCCGATTATTACGTGTGATAAAAATCTGTAGGATTATCATTAGACCATTTTAACGTTGCTGACGAATACAACTTTGTACCATATCAACATATGAAAACAATCAACAAAATTTGACAATGCAAGTTGAAGCTGCCTCAATTATTGACAGCTAACGGACGTAAACATGCGTCATAAAATCTCTCATTCATTATGAGGTAAATTTTGACAAATACACAGAAAATAATGGATAATTCGAGCACGATAAATTAAGATTATATACAATAATTATTATTCACACAGTCTTAGGCAGCGAGAGATTTCCTCGTCAAGATGGCTACCCCTAGCATGTGCTTCGCGCCCAAATTAACGACGTTTTAAGTTCCGTATTATGGCCATAATATACGCACACGAAAGCTAGCTTAAATCACGTATAAAGCCGATGAGTTTCATGTATTCCAAGTTGGATTTGAGTTTATCCGTAAGCGCTTAGATAGAAAAGGGTTCCTACTTACAATACATCCGGGTCCATTAATTTGTGAACATTGAGCGGAAATAAATTTCACATATCCGCCCACACCTTCACTTGCGCTCACAGACTTCTCGTGAAGAAGGTAATATTATCCTTTGTGGATCATAGGCATCATTCAATTTGGACGGATAGCCTATGGATGGTCCGATATCCCTTGATATCTCAAGCCTCCCAAACAGCTCACTTCTGTGTCTACCATTCCTTCTTCTCGAACTCTTGAATCGCTCTTCCGCGACCCGTTCCTTACGTTAAGATTCCAACCTGCGATTTCCTGCAACCAGTTCAAACCTCAGCGCAGAGCTGCTTTCACATACAACGTATTTCCGAGAATGATCAATAACCATTGTTTTTTCTTTGTTTTTCACAAATTCACCAAATCACATTAAAGGAAGTAGCATTTTCTTGCTGAAAATCAAGATCAGTTCTTACCATTGAACCATTCAAAAGATTTGTTACTCGTAACGTGCTGCACAATGTTGCCAACAGATATAAAGATTTTGTTCTGTGAGTCCTCAAGGATATAAACATGCGCGCAGCAACAGTCGTGGTTAATTATCAATAATCATTATCAATAATAGAGAGTAAAACATGAATACAGTTGAATATAATATGACTCGCATAACGATACCCGTTATAATATTTCGTATATTTAGAACTGTCCATTTTTAAAAAATGACAATCGAACATTATGTAAAGGAGTGGGTTTTCATTTACCACTCTGTTTTTTACCTAAGTTCTTCACAGCTTGAATTTGAAAATGTTAACTTTCTCAAAATTTCGGAGAATGCTGTAGCCCCATCAGCACCCTCTGTGCGTACGCCAGTGGTTTCAAGGATGCATTCATAACTCTTTATCGGTTAAATACATTCAAAAACCTACATAACTGCATTTCTCCTTAAATTCTAGCGCGATTATATATATCCAGACACCCACCTTCCATATAAAATTTTCGAGTAGAATTCAATATGGCGGCTAACAATATGGCGGACATCCGATTGGTACACGCAACTATGGTTTCCTCTGGCCATATCCTGTTTCACTCATGATCAATTCTACCGAGCATAACTTCTTCACGTTTTATAAGAGGTATTAAGGGAATTGTGTTTCACACTATAAATTTGAAAGCAGCACACTGACACAATTGGAAACCTATGTAACTGGATTTTCTGAATCTGAGTTAGTGCTTGAAGAGGAAACTTTTTACAGGCAAATTTTAGAGTTTAAATACAGTGTACAGTGTAATTTAAATTAACGATCTACAGATATTTCTCTGCAGCACATTGCTTATCACTATATATAACTAAGACCATGAAGTTTGACATTTTCTGGGAATTGCTCGAATTTTCGTGATAGTATGCACACAGACTTGAGCTATCTTGAGGTTGCGAACTAACTTTAGAATTCGTCTCTCCAAAAACCGTACAAACATGAACTTTCTTTGTTAATGTTGCCGCAAACCCACCGCCATTATGCGACATTATTTTCCATTTTCTGCTTTTTACTGTGTCTTTATTTCGTATCGGTATCCACCTATTAGGAAGAGTCGTAATAATGTTCATGCTTTTAAAAAATGTGCAGGGCAATTCTGAATCTACAAATTTCAGGCTCTCCAACAAAATATTACTACAGGCCTCTTCCACGTAAAATACACGGTACTTGTGAAAGGGCATGTCAATGTTTTTGCTGTTATTCAGTTTGTTCAATGTATATGCGTGTGTGTAATTTAATGTTTGTTAGCGTCGTTTTACTGCCACTTTTGGCTAATCGCGACGATGAGAATGATGATGGGATGCAACTGAGGAAGGAACATTCAAATAGAACACTCATGCCCGCCCGGATTCAAAGCAGGTACCCCCGTCGTAGAACGTCATGCTAACCACTCCGCCACGGAGGTCTGTATATAGAGAGATACAGAATTGTATTGTACTTTTCATACAGAAGTTTTGCAAAATCATGTGCAGAAGACGAAACTTTATGATCAAGCACTTTGGAATTAGATAGGCTAATTCAGCTTATAATGATAGACCAATACCTGTTTCACAACATTTCTGTAATTGGTCTGCCTTTCCTACCAATTCCTCTGCGTTGGGTTCGGAATGCAGTAGTGTTGAGGTAAGCAAATCGGGTTTTAGGAACCCCGAAGTATGCAGGGAAATTTCGTCCTATCCACGGAATTCTGTGTAATAAGACCCACCTTACCTCTTAACTCATGTGTACGTACAGTAGAATCCCAACTCCTATAGATTCAAACGACAGATCTAGGGTAGAAACACTTGCGGTTACAAGGGAATTAATATTCAGTTAGTGGTATGGAGTAATAAGCATAAGTTATTAACTGAAAACTACTGCATGTCAGCCGACTTAAAATTAACAACAAATCCTTTCACCTTACAATATTTCAGTAGTATTTTCTTCTTTGGCTCGCGGTGCTGGACAAATTTCTACGTTCATTGTTTTATGTACACTTCCGACCTGAAAGTTTTCTAAGTACAGAAATCGTTAATTTGGCAACATAGCTCTTGAGAACGAGCAGAGAGTAGCCAACTTTACTCCACGTCACTCTTCTTGGCGAGAAACCCTGTAGTGAAATATTTACATTCTCTTTAAAAACAGCCCGACCCTGTGGCCGAGTGGTTAGCACATCGCGCTGCGACGCCAAGGGTCCCGGGTTCGAATCCCGGTCGGGCTTGGTTGTTTGTGAATGTCCTTTCATCAATTTCATCATTTCATCACTCATCCCCATCTTCGCAAATTAGCCAAGAGGCACAAAACGCGAAGTAAAATAAACTAAATCAAATCAAATCAAAAAAAAAATCTTTAAAAACATGAAGTCAGAAACTAAAATTGATCAAAATATTAATAGAGAAAAATACGGAAAACTTAAGTATGAGAAATAATTTAAGAGAATGCTTGCGATTCGGCATGTTAAAATTTGAAAAAGAGAGATTTTGTGAGGTTGGAAACGCTGCACTTTCTCGTGGTACATCTGGGGGAAATTGGTGTCAAGTTAGAACACAAAAGGACATAATTACAAATAGTTTATGCAAATAAAATATAACAACACCTTGCAAAGTGCTGTGCAATCAGCCAAAATTAAAGAATCTTGCAATTTGCAGCGAAAATCTCTTCGTCGCTTAGAAAAGTGGTAGCTTGAGCAATCATCAACAAGTTTCAAAGAAATTGCTACAAGCGACGTTGTATAGTGTTGGTAAAGTACTCGCATCACAAATATATTTTTCCTAATAATTAAGGTTTCGGGTTCAAACCCAAAGCTCTCCAATGTTTCTTTTAGATATGCATCAGATACATTGAGCATGGAGTTTAGTAATTAAGTTGAATGGTTTTATTTCAGATTGTTTACGCAAAAAATAATTCGGTGCTGAAATCGACGAATGTTTCTAGCAGCTCATTGTATTTGTTTCTTATTTCTGGCACTAACATTCATCAATTTGGATCCAAAAATATCTAAAATGTTGTCGTATTCCAACAGATAGTATTTGGTCAAACAAGGAATGTGCTGACAATGGCTCGGAAGTTGATGAAGAA
Organism: Lepisma saccharinum; assembly: GCF_977018435.1. Classification (NCBI taxonomy): domain Eukaryota; kingdom Metazoa; phylum Arthropoda; class Insecta; order Zygentoma; family Lepismatidae; genus Lepisma; species Lepisma saccharinum. The sequence goes on along the minus strand of NC_139254.1, from coordinate 45,897,344 downwards.
TCATCTTCTTTTCTGAGCCTATCCAACAATGCTAAACCGAATATCAGTCCGTTTGCCTTCAGCTAGAACCAGAAAACGATATTTCTTTACTTTTGTCGGCCTTCTTTTGGCTTTTAGGTCATTTTCAGTACTTTTGGCCCTGCTTGTTACATTTTACTTAATTTTATGCCTTATGTTTATCCTTCCTTGTTGTTTAGTGAACTTTAAATGCATCTGCTATCATAACTTGTAAATCTAACTTTCCTGACATGGTCCTTTTAGCACGTTCATCATTATACGAATATATGGTCAATAGAAAAGCCCAACTATCATTTTCATCTTTGGAAATGCATTAAATAATTCTGATAATTTATTTTTCCTACACTAAACTTAAGATACGTAGTGTGAACCCTACTTTGAGATTTCCTTTCTAACCTCTGTTATCGCTTTAATCTGTGCTTTTAAAATAAAATTAGTCAGAATATTAAAGAAGATATAATCTTATGTACGCCAAAACACAAATGTATTTCAGTTGCTGGCCGTCTACTCTATCGTAGAAGATTCATTCTCAATGGAGGTGAATGTTTTATACATTTCCCCATCTGAAATAGTTTCTGTTGAGGTTTGGAATCGATCTTACGACCTCTGTCACACACGATACGACTACACCACAGAAATCACTTGTACTAAATATGTAGTTCAAAATATGAAAGTCAACTATTTAGGTATTTTTGTTTAACAAAATTTCGTATTCGTAAACACTATTAGTAATGTGAGACGTGCGGGGAATTACTCATGGATGTGCAAGTAGTGCGTTCGTATGTTCACAAGTTCGAAGTCCTGAGAAACGTTGGGGAAAGAGGAGAGGCCAAACACATGGCTTTTCCATCTCACGAGTGGAAGAGAGAAAGACACTTCACAAAGCAAGCAGGGTATTTTTACAATTTCATTTTGCGTGATTTGAGAAATATGGATACGAGAATTTGTTAAATTAAAAAATCTATGCTGTGGGATTGTCATTGTTTAAACTTTACGTTCAGTACTAATATCATCTGTGGTGTAGCGGTAACGTGCTCGACTTGTGTGACAAGGTCGTAAGATCTATGTATATAAGATTATATCTTCTTTAATATTGTGACTAATTATATTTTAAAAGCAAAGATTAAAGCGATAACAGAGGTTAGCAAGGGAATCCCAAAGTACGGTTCAGACAACGTATCTTAAGTTTGGTGTAGGAAAAAAAATTATCAGAATTATGTAATGCATTGCCAAAGTTGAAAATGATAGTTGGGCTTTTCTATTGACCATATATTCGTTTAGTGATGAACTTGCTAAAAGGACCATGTCAGGAAAGTTAGATTTATAAGTTATGATAGCAGATGCATTTAAAGTTCACTAAACAACAAGGAAGGATAAACATAAGGCATAAAATTAAGTAAAATGTAACAAGCAGGGCCAAAAGTACTGAAAATGACCTAAAAGCCAAAAGAAGGCCGACAAAAGTAAAGAAATATCGTTTTCTGGTTCTAGCTGAAGGCAAACGGACTGATATTCGGTTTAGCATTGTTGGGTAGGCTCAGAAAAGAAAATTATTCTTCATCAACTTCCGAGCCATTGTCAGCACATTCCTTGTTTGACCAAATACTATCTGTTGGAATACGACAACATTTTAGATATTTTTGGATCCAAATTGATGAATGTTAGTGCCAGAAATAAGAAACAAATACAATGAGCTGCTAGAAACATTCGTCGATTTCAACACCGAATTATTTTTTGCGTAAACATTCTGAAATAAAATCATTCAACTTAATTACTAAACTCCATGCTCAATGTATCTGATGCATATCTAAAAGAAACATTGGAGAGCTTTGGTTTTGAACCCGAAACCTTAATTACACTGGTCAACATGAAATTTGTTACAAGGAATGTGAATGTTGTTCTAAGGTAAGTCGGTGGTGCTGAATTCGAAAATGAAATCCGTTTTTTCCTATCGGGCTCAGTTTTCTTGTTACACACTAACCTGTACCTAATGCAATGCGTGAAAATTCGTCCTATTGGGCTGTGGCTTAACCTATATTTACTCCACAGATATTGTTGAATAACAGTCATTATATGACCATAGAATGACCAGCACGTTCCTAAGGCCAGGGACCTTTCTCCAATTGGTACAAACCAAATCGTGAATAAGAGAGAGGCATGGCAACGCTGTCGATGAGTCATGCCCGAACACGTAGAATCGCAGTGTTGTTTGTTGTCACGTGCGTCTCAGCATTGTGAGTTCTGACAGAGTGGGAAGTGACTGCCTTTGATTAGGTTGTGATTCGAAGTTTCAGAAGTCGTGTGTAGTGTTAGTGCATAAGAAAATGCCTCGTACCTGAGTAAATAGCCCCAATTCGTTTTGTTATATATGTGGAGAGTTGACATTTAAGTCACAAAAGCGACGAATTACCCTTCTTATAAAGAAGTGCTACGAACTTTATTTTGGGTGTAAAGTTGGGGACCAAGACAAAACATGGGCTCCCCACATATGCTGTTTGACCTGTGTTACACTTCTGACAAGCTGGTTAAAAGGATCACGTCACATGTCGTTTGCTGTTCCCATGGTTTGGAGGGAACAGAACCATCTGATCACACAACAGACTGTTATTTCTGCCTGACCAAAATAGCTGGAATCACGTCGAAAACAAGGAACACTGTGCAGTACCCAAATTTACTATCAGCCATGAGACCTGTATGTTACAATGAAGAATTGCCGGTACCAAAGCCTCCTGAGAATGTGAGTGAAGATGATGGTCGTGACCAACACGGGGAAGAAAGTGCAAGAGGTGATGAAACTGTCGACCCAACATTTAAAGTGCCCGGTTCATCAATGGAGCCACACTTATTGTCACAAGGGGATCTGAACGATCTTACGCGGGATTTAAATTTGTCTAAGCAACAGTCTGAACTTTTAGCATCGCGACTGAAAGGTTGGAATCTCCTCGCTTGCGATACGAAAGTGTGTTTTTTTCGTGACCGTCATACAATTTTCTCAGAATATTTCTCCCACGAAAGAGACATGGTTTTTTGTAATGACATCTCATCCATTATGGATTGTCTTGGCCATGAATACAGTTCACACGATTGGCATCTTTTCATCGATTCCAGCAAAGTTAGTATGAAAGCTGTACTTCTCCATAATGGAAACAAATTCCCATCAGTACCAATTGCTCATGCTGTTAACATGAAGGAGACGTATGAGAACTTGAAACAGCTTCTGAAAAATATCCAATATGAGAAATACAAATGGAATATATGCGGAGATCTGAAGGTTATTGCAATTCTGCTTGGCATGCAGCTTGGGTACACAAAGCATTGCTGCTTCTTATGCGAGTGGGACAGCAGAGACAGAAAAAATCACTATTGTGGAAAAAAAAAATGGCCTCTTCGTAGTGAATTAGTGCCTGGACAGAAGAATGTGGCGAACACTCCTCTTGTTGACCCCAATAATGTGTATCTCCCTCCTCTGCACATAAAATTGGGACTAATTAAAAACTTTGTGAAAGCCATGGACAGAACTTCACGTGGATTCATGTACTTGCAACAGAAATTCCCACGAATCAGCGATGCCAAAATTAAAGAAGGAATATTTGTAGGGCCTCAAATAAGGGTATTGATGAATGACGAGAATTTCATTCAACAATTAACAGATGTTGAAAAAATGGCATGGTTGTCTTTTACAAGTGTATGTAAAAACTTTTTAGGCAACCATAAAGCCGAGAAGTATCGCGATATTGTACATGGACTAATTAGATCATACCAACATATGGGATGCAACATGTCTCTAAAATTACATTTCCTGAATGATCACCTGGACTTCTTCCCAACTAACCTTGGTGCCGTTAGTGACGAACACGGTGAACGGTTTCACCAAGACATTGCTCTAATGGAAAAGCGGTATCAAGGCAAATGGAGTGCCGCAATGCTGTCCGACTACTGCTGGACCTTACGAAGAGATGTTTCTGAGGCAAAGTTTTGTAGGAAATCAGGAAGGAAACATTTTTAGGTATGTTTATACACTTTTATGTTACTCATTTACTTCATTCCTTTGTATACTGACACAGATTTATTACCTTTTACGTTTGTAGCACTTTTGTGAAAGCGAGTCCTATAGAACATAGACTGATGTAGGAAAATACAAAAAACATTTTTACAGGAAATCTGAGCCCGATGGAGAAATTCTGAAATGAGATCTGCATTCAGGGGCTCAGCAACTTCTAGAAACAGCTTGTTTTGTTCTTGTAACATTCACAAATATTTTTTTTGTAGACCAGTGGAAAAATATATTTGTGATGCGAGTACTTTACCAACACTCTACAGTATCGCTTGTAGCAATTGCTTTGAAACGAGTTGATTGCTCAAGCTACCACTTTTCTATGCGACGAACAGATTTTCGCTGCCAATTGCGAGATACTTTAATTTTCGCTCATTGCACAACACTTTTCATGGTGTTGTTATATTTTATTTGCATAAACTATTCGTAATTATGTCCTTTTGTGTTCTAACTTGACAGTGATTTCCTCCAGGTGCATCACGAGCGAGTGTAGTGTTTCCAACCTCACAAAAGTCTCTCTGACTCTAATTTTAACATGCCGAATTGCAAGCATTCTCTTAAATTATTTCTCATACTTAAGATTTCCGTATTTTCTCTATTAATATGTTGATCAATTATAGTTTCTGACTTCATATTATTAAAGAGAATGTAAATATTTCACTACAGGGTTTCTCGCCTAGAAGAGTGACCTGGAGTAAAGTTGGCTACTCTCTGCTCGTTCTCGAGAGCTATGTTCCCAAATTAACAATTTCTGGACTTAGAAAACTTTCAGGTCGATGAAGTAACGTTTGGAGAGGTGTACATATATTTGAGCATTTAAAGGCCATCGCAAGCCCCCCCTTATAGGCTTGCTCATCTTCGCCCCTGCGGCACTAGTGCAGGACCTTTGTACTCGTTACTAAATAAATAGACTTAACTCACCCTTTTCCGGAGCTTCTCTTTCACGAAGTTCATTACGAAGTTCACAATTGTTCTAGCAATGGAATTCATTCCCAACAAAAAAATATTATTGAATTGGTTTGGATATCCTTCCTGAAATACGATAAATTTTGTTTACAATTATAATTAATGTACACAAATCTAATATAATAGAACGTAATACTTACCCACACGCATGCATTGTTATCTACTAATCGTTCGGAGCAATAAGCCAGCGTAATCAAAAACAAATGACTTTATGAGCAACGAACGGATTTGTTTTTCACTGTTTTGTACACAGAAAAATAAAACACATTGTGTGTTCTTTTACAAAGTAGTAAAAAATGTGCTCAATATTTAGACAATTTCACGAAAAAATATGGAGTTAAATATGGGCTTAAAAATTTTATAAAAAAACAACCTTTTTTAATAATATAAGACTCTGCACGCTTACAGTTCGCTTACATTGACATTACTTGTAAAAGAACACAAAATGTGTCTTTTTTTCATTTTCTGTTTCCAAAACAGTGAAAAACAAAATTTTGTTGTAAGTGTTCAAAAGTGAATTTCCTTCTGTTGTCTCTTTAGATGGATTTATATTCACTAAAACTGCGTTCAATATCGAAAAATCTAATTGGAGAGTATTTCAAATTTGTCAGTTATTCGCAAGGATTTCACCCAACTGATTCGGTCAAAAGAGAAATGTATTTATTGCACCAATACGGAGTATATGTTGAGAAATGTTCTGAAATATGGAAATAATATGTCAAACTAACCAAAATATGCTAAATATGATCCAAACGTACATAATATATGTACAAACATGGCAAATGAAAACTTAATTTTTCGATACTACATGCCATGATGCGCAAAAAAGTACAAAATATAACAGATTTCAGCTTATATATATATATATATATATGTGTGTGTGTGTGTGTGTGTGTGTGTGTATATAAATCCGTTCCCTATCGGGGTTCCCCGTGGCGCAGTGGTAGCGTCGTGGCCTTGTAATCAAGCGGTCCCTTGTTCGATACCCGGTGGAAGCACATAGTTGTTCGGATCCCACTTTATACTGTAGGTCCAGTCCCGATCAGCCTTCCTGTGCATAAAGTGGACTTAAAACACCAACTCAATCAATCAATCAATATCCGTTCCCTACTACTTCCTCGCTAGTAAATATGTTCAACTCTGCTCGTCCATAGATATACTGACTGTTCATGTGGAACAGCTAATAGTATATCTCGCAGGTGATTTTACTGTACGAACATAAATTTCATCTCATTCATAATAGATAATTTAGCAATCCCCCTGTAAAATGAACTATAGGAACCTGCGCCGATGTAATCTAACGAAAGCACACAAAACTGCATATGTAGAACAGAACACAACATAAAACACAAAAAAAACATTTTCATATAAATCAAGTACACGATATAATATGTAATACTCGCGCACTTTCAACGTGGCTTTCTCCCACGTCTTGTGCCCTCGCGTGTGAGTCTTCATATTTATCTTCTGTAATACATGAATAAATAAACACATATTCGTTAAACTTGAACATTTGAGAAAACAATTAAAAATAATCATTCTTTATTTAAGTTTCCATGGTCAACAATAAATATGGAAACAAAACAGTGTTGGATCTGTAAACATTTGATTAAAACAGTCACCATATACTGCGAGTCCACCGTGGGACTCCAACATTTCGAAAGTGTATTTCTTTTTTCATTTCCGGTCATGCTGTTGTGATTCCAATAGGAGCAGATGCATATACTCAAAAAGTTGACGTCCTAATGTTGTAGTTCGAACTAAAACCACAGTGGCGCGAAAACAATAAATTTCTTCTAAAATGGCGATTCCAGACGAGCGTTGTGTGGTGGTATGAAGAAACAAAATCTATTAGTCAAGTGCCACGAAACTTTCCTCGTGTGTACAAAAAGGACCCTCTGACATTCAAAACTATAAAGAAGTGGCGTGATCAGTTTTTGGCGATCGGCACTGTTGTGAAAGGACATGGTGTGGGAATGTATCATTTTTGTAGAGTCCGTGAAAGACCAAAATGCTACAAAAGGCGCCCATGTGCAAGTACACTGAACTGAATTTTGTGAGTTCTGTGAGTTACATTATCAATTGCATGTATAGTATTGATGGTGCACAAATTTTTCTTTCCACTATATTTGTTTAAAATGTAGGTGTCTCACGGTGGAAATCCTGTAGTTATTTTCGTAATGAGTACTAAGTTGCATGACTTCATCTTATTATGTAAATATCAGTCTTGGGTCAATCCATATGAAGTTATACAACATGGTTGCTTGACCATTTTTTAAAAAGTTTACTTTTTTGTGTGGTGTGAGCTTCGTATGTTGACAGTTCAGAACCACTGTTATTTTATTTTTACTATCACCAATTTGAAGATGGCGGGCATTTTTTTATCATGGCGCACGTCATTTTCTCCATTCCTAAGCATCAGCGGCAACTTTTTTTTCTCAGCTCTGGTAAGTCCTACGACAATGTGTGTAAAATGGCCAATAAGACTGTATCTGAAACTCTGAGTAAATAAAAAAAAATCTGTGATGTTAAGCACATTATAGGCTACAATTACATTTCTGTGTAATTTTCTAAATATTATTCATTCATAATAAATTTTAAGGTGAAAATTGTGTAATTTAATCGCTCAAAATGACATTTTCGGACATTTTTTTTGGGGGGGGAAGGCAGTTTGTTTGCTATGTTAAAATTATTTGAAGCTTGAGACTTTAACATTTTTTTTCTACAGGGTCATAAACATGTACTTTTTGTTAAAAAAATCCAAGTTCAGGGTTAAATATCTCTGGTTGGCAGTTGTTTACAAATTTGAAATTTGTACACAATGCAGTACTCCATGATAAGTAACTTCTGTAAAAATTTTGAGTTTGAGATTCAATTGGTTTAAGAGATACAAAACTCGTGAAAAATTCAATATTTTGCATTAAGTATGGTATGCCTAATTTCATTTCTTATTAACATTTTCTGTTGAAATTCTGCAAACTGTAATTTGGAATGTCAATCAACAACATTACAATCCTGAAATGGATCTACAATAAAGTATATATACGAGGGCGTGCTGAAAAGTAAATCTTCCTATGTTTTTATTTTCTTTGTTACCTTGTAAACGCATTTTGGATTTTGAGCAACCATACATTGCACTTATAAGACTTTCCCGCTTCTCCATTGAAGGTTTCAAATTTCTATCTCCAGGGGGTGCTGAACTATTGCGAGGAAAATGGCAGCATGTAACCATGCAATGTTGGTGAATCGCCTGAAGTAGCGTGCAGTGATCGAGTTTCTAACCGCAAGAAAATGTGCTACAAATTGACATTCATGTGAGACTGAGGGAATTTTATGGGGATGAATGTGTAGACATCAGTACTGTGCGATCTTGAGTTTATCATGCTCTTAAAGAAAACCCCAGCTGAAGAAATCTCAGCATTTTGAGAGAATGGAGTGAAAGGCCACGAACTGTAAGGTCATCAGTGTGACACACAATGTGAAATCGAATCATCTGCATTGTTGTTGATCTCAAGATATGAGGGGAAAATGTCGCATTTCGTCCTTGAAAATGGACGTTTCTAGGAACGTTAGATTTGATTTAATTTGTTTTACTTTACTTCGCTTTTTGTACCACCTTTGGCTAATTTGTGAAGATGGGAATGAGGGAAGATATGATGAAATTGATGAATGGACACTTACAAATATCCATGCCCAGGCCAGGATTCGAACCCGGGACCCCTAGCGTCGTAGCGCGATGTGCTAACCACTCCGCCACAGGGGCCGGCTAGGGACGTTAGAAAATGGCATTTTCACATTCAAGAAAGAAGTGAGTTTTTTCTTTAATTTTGTCTTTGTTTTGAGAATATTTCTCAGGGCTTATTTCTTGGAAAAAATTTACACCAGTGAACCATTGGTGAGATTGGGGACACGTTCTGTGCGCTCTCATGTTAGGGACAGGGTTCCTCAATGCTCTTAAATTTTTGAAAATGTCAGCATATATTATGGGAGGGAGATAAACAAGTAACTGCGTTCGCTTGTTTCAAAAGTTTAGAACGTAATGCCATGTGTGTACGTGCTCTAACATTGTACAAGTACTCAAAATAGTTTTGTCTGTTTTCTTATAGTATTAAACTGGGAAAGTACTGTCCGTTTCAAATCAGTTAGGTGTCTTACATGCATTAGCGACCCTAAATTGCAAAGGCATGTTTACATTTTTAAGAATAATTGGCTCGGGTGCAAAACATGATAAGTGGCATTTTGATCATTTCGGAGTTCATTAAGAAAAAAGGTTAGTAGACGCTTTTAGATAAATTGTTCTTGTGTTGTGTTTACCAATTTCAGAAGTCTCCACTGAGCCCAATGCAAATTGTATGGGCAATTTCACCCAAAAATTGAAGGATGGCACATTTTACTTTGTAACTCAAAAATTACCAAAATGTCGCTTACCATGGTTTACGCCATAGCCCTTCAATTGTATTCCGTCATTTCCGGTAATCCCCACTTTGACTTTCAAACAATAGCAGCTTCTGCCTATTCACACATTCGCACGTGCACACCAAAAATAAATCTGTAATGGAAATCATTATTATCATACTTATTCATTGAACTCTGTCTCCTTCGAAACATTAAGTGTTCCCACGCCGCTTCACCAAGAGAGGTGGTGGAGAAGCCTGCGATCAGTGATATCAACCCCCGTAGACCGAGGCTCGCTCACACTATACGAGTTTCGTTCCCTCTGACGCTGTTACAGCAGTTGCGTGGAGAACGCTGATTGGGTCTTCTGGCTTTGGGGCCGTGCCTGGACATTTTGCATCATAAGGAAACCCCATGAAACAGCAGTCGGTGTGTTAGCAAATATAGTGTTGCAAACCCATTCCATTCGAGACGGTGTGACGGAGTCGAAGGAACCCATGCATCATTGCAAATTGAGTTTTCCTTTTATTTTTATATTTTTTTAGAAAAGGGAAGTTTCGATTGTACAGGGTGAGGCAGTCAAACGGGAAGATTTAAAAAATTCACAATAAATGGAGACAATAAATTTTTATTTTTATTTTTTGGACAGGAATGTACTGTACATGAGTGGAAATTACTAGTGTACCGAAAATATGTGCATTTCTTGAATATGGTGTCAGCAAGATGGCGTCCTTGGTCTTGCACACATTGTCGGAGTCTCAGAGTAAATCCGCCCATGACGTTGCGTAGCATCTTCAACGGAATGTTGTGGATCTCTTGCCGTATTATCTCCTTCAAATTTTCCCTGGTTCTTGGAGGGTTGTCCATGAATACTTTGGGTTTGAGGTGACCCCAAAGAAAAAAGTCCGGAGCTGGCAAGTCGGGTGAACGAGCAGACCACGGAATATCGCCGAATCTGATGATGAGACGACCGTCAAAAATGTGAGTCTAAGCACATCCATAGACTCTGGCAGTATGGCTACTTGCACCAACTTGCTCGAAGAGTGTTTCTTCATCTGGGTCATAGTCATCGAAGGCAGGCAGGAAAAAGTTTATCAACATGTCAGCATAACGTCTAGAGTTTACCGCCACCGTGTTACCGTGTTACCGTGTTACCGTGTTTATTTCGAAAAACTAGGGGCCGATGATTCCACGAGATCATAATGCACAGCACACTGTTACTTTTTCTGAGTGGAATCCACAACATTCCGTTCAAGATGCTACTCAACGTCATGGGCGGATTTACTCTGAGACTACGACAATGTTTGCAAACCTAAAGAACGCCATCTTACTGACACCATATTAAAGAAATGAACATTTTTCAGGTACACCAGCAATTTCCACTCATGTACAGTACATTCATATTAAAAAAAAATACATAATATTTGCTCTCTCTTGTAGTTATCTTCGGTAAAGGCATGCACCTTTATTTATTCTATATGATGGTTGGGTGTATTTTGCATATTTATTTTTGGTATACTTGAGATGCTTGTTAATTTATGGTTTTATATCAATTTCATGTTTGAAGGTTGTAAATTTTTTTGTGAGGTAGGAGATATTTGTAGTGATCTTCAGTAAAAAGCTTGTTTATTATTCATAAATTACCGAAAAATCCTACAAGTCTCAACACCAAGTGTTGTTTTGCGGTTGTCCGCTCAGGTCTTGACAATGGAGGTTATATAAATGTCCCCCTCCGATTTCCATGAAACTTGGCAGGTGTGTAGCGGGGCCCAAAGGAAGAAATACGTGTTTTTTTGTTTCGGTTAAAAAACTGTTTTAGGGGGCGAAACCTCCCCTCTAATGTCAAGATGAGGACAAATTGAAGTTGGGATCTGACCGCTGTGTCCCACTCCGATTTCCATGAAACTTGGCAGGTGTATAGAGGGGCTCAAAGGAAGAAATTCTTTTTTTTTTCGGCCAAAAAACTGTTTTCGGGTTCAAAACCCCCTCAAATATCAAGATGAGGACAAATTTAAGTGGGGATCTGACCTCTGTGTCCCCCTCCGATTTCCATGAAACGTGGCAGGTGTATAGATGGGCACAAAGGAAGAAATACGTGTTTTTTTGTTTCGGCTAAAAACTGGCAGATACACAAGTGGAGCATTTGAGATATGAAGTGCATGTCACTGGGAAACGCAGCTATCACCGACGAGACGAAGAAAGGCAAATATGCAACGCGAGAGCATACAATGTGACAAAATGCGTTACATAAAATGTTACATGCTTGACACAAATAATGTGCAACGCACCTACCACGACGTATCACCTATGGGCAGTCTGTCATGAGATACCTCACAAGCAGAGGAGATAAGAGTAAGGAAACGTGAAATGGTGCCAGGAGGCCACAGTTAAACACAATTATCCGGTGTGCTGTAGTGGGATGGTATGCACGATAACACATCATGAATCCAAATTCCGTATGTGTGACCCCGTATATAAAGGCTCACAGAAGAAAATAAGGACAATCATTCTGTATGGAGGTACCATGTTGAATGTAATGAATGTGGTCACACTTTTAATACAGGCATTTAACGCCAGTAGCCCATCTCCTTTAACAGCAGAGGAGGCATATGTCGCAGACATTGTGAAGGACGTCATTGAAAGATGTACCGAAGATCCTGCGTACATCGTTGAATTTGTTACTTCCTTGGACTTTGACCAGCAAGACGATACGTATGCACACGCTTTGGAAGATACAGATGATGACACGGAAGAAGACTATAACGACCATTGTTCACCACATACTGTATCCATTGGATATAAACGAAGAGCAGTTGACTTTTGGAGGAGTGGACAGAAGCGACGTTTGTCTCTGACCACCGTGCAAAATCAGTATAAGAAGGTTTCCTCAACACGGCAACTACGAAGATGGGAAGAGCAGGTACGTGCAGGAGGAACACGGAAAGAAAAGCTGTATCAGGTTTCCAAAAACGTTTTAGAAAACTTTAGTGATGCCGTGCAAGCACAGGTTCCAATTCACGATATTGATATTAGGAGATGGGCTCTGCAAACTAAAGCTGAATTGGACCTTCCTCGTTTTACAGTCACGGTTTTGGATTGTGAAATTTAAGAAAACACATCACATCGTTTCCCGGAAGGTCACCAAATTCATTTACAAGCACATCTGCTGGCAAGGGGGAACATGTTCAGAACGAACGTGACGGCTTTGTGAATACTGTTAATCATGTATTGCACAGTACTCTGTCTGAAATGTGTTTAACTCTGATCAAAGTGGTTTAATTTAGAAATACACAGTGGTCGCACCCTAGCTATTAAGGGAACGAAGAAACTGGAAAATATCGTGCAATCTGTTGCTTCCACAACACATAGCTACACCATTCAACCAATTATTTCGGCCGCGGGAGAGGTGTTGTCTCCTCTGAAGGAATCTGAAGGTACCATTGGACCGTATGTCAACCGAACACTGTTCCGTCCAGCAAATGTGTTCATTGCAGCCTCTACATCGGGGAAACTGACAACAAATCACTTTAAGACCTGGCTCAAGGAGTTGTACTTCCCAAACACAGGTGATTTCGGTGCTCTGCTATTGGATTCGTGGAGTGGACATAGTGATATTGTTATGCGAGAGGTGACACCACGGGACAAAAACATTACTCTGTTGACAATACCTAAAGGATTGACTGGCACTCTCCAACCTTTAGATGTGTATGGATTTAGGATTTGGAAAAATTTCGTTGGACTGTTTTCCGATCTTGTCCTGTTACTACACAGTGACATTAATCTCCACCTACGCAATAACATTAGCAAACTACAATCACTCACACATAACAAGTTGTACTCACCCAGGTTTCGACACGTCTTCCAATACGCACTTTATAAGAGTGGGTATCTTCCCGAAAGGCCACCGCCATTTGAGAATCCGGTGGCATTCTGTTTTGGTGGTGACAGTAATCCGATATGTGATGTTTGTGGTGCAGTGGTAGTAATCAGATGTGCATGGTGTAACCGAACATTATGTTTAAATCATTTTTTAGGAGTACCATTACTGTGACGAGTATGTACATTGATACCGTGGAAGTAACAATGGGGGCGGTTTTCAATGTGATGCATGGGTGCTTGTCCTTACTTTGTGTTGGCAGATCGGTTACCATAACGTTGTTTCGTGTTACTTTCTGATGGTATTAAATGTTTTATACATGCCGTGTGTTTATCTGTGGAACTATCCTCTTGTGTCCTTGGCTATGGATATCACCTATATGATATCTAGGTCATGCTTGATAGGGTTATGGTTCCCGTGTGAGGCTATTTTGATGCTCCATTACCCTGCTCTGGTCCGTCTATTGTTATGCCCATCCCTATCCGGGAACAACGGTGTCTATGAATTCGGCATCTCTCTGCAATTGCACTGCGTTTGGTACCGACAATCCTACAGTTTTGTGCTGTGTGTGTTCCAATTATATGAGCGTGTTCATCCTATGCCAGATTTACATGGTTTCGGGGTCAGATCCCCACTCCAATTTGTCCTCAACTTGACATTTGGGGGGGGGGGTTGCCCCCTAAAACTGTTTTTTAGCCGAAACAAAAAACACGTATTTCTTCCTTTGGGCCCCTCTATACACCTGCCAAGTTTCATGGAAATCGGAGAGGGACGCAGGGGTCAGATCCCCACTTCAATTTGTCCTCATCTTGACATTAGAGGGGAGGTTTTGCACCCGAAAACTGTTTTTTAGCCGAAACAAAAAAAACACGTATTTCTTCCTTTGGCCCCTCTCTACACCTTCCACGTTTCATGGAAATCGGAGGGCGACACTTAGATAACCTCCCTTGTGAGTAAAAAGTTGTGTAGTTTCTGCAACACGCAACAGAGGGCAGTTCCTCTGTGCTTCTCCTCTTGTCGTCGTAATCACGCCACCTGGAGTATGACGTAACTGGATGTTATGTAAGAAGGTAACCGAAGCAGCACAGTATGAATTCACGGACAGTTGAAATCGAGCAGCGGCAGCGCTGAGTTGAAATTGCCTTCGGGTTAATCTTGTGTGGTATCGTAGTGGTCTTGCCTCTCTCGGCATACAGGATTACCAGGGATTATGTATTATGTACTCGTACGTAAAGTCAATGGACAAGCAGATATGAACTTTTGACTATGGCACGTGCCTTGTAAAAAGAAGTACAATTTTACGAACACAAAATTTGGGAATTGGGCAATGGATTCTTCTCGAGCGATTTAAACAGACTGCAGATTTTTCGATGGAAGTTTCTACAACGAATCCAGTGAACGTCAGTGTTAAATAATACAGGTACTCAACTATATTCTTGTATTTGTGTGCCCACGAAATTGTGAAAAGTGATGCGTTCCCTCTCTCCCGAGATTTGCACATGTTGAGATAAGGTGTGCTAGTAGAAAGGAGTAGAACAGTTCTCATTCAATATTGTTGCTGGGATCAATCGTAACGTTAGAAATAGCATTTTTGATTGCCCCTAAAAATCTGTCAAAATTACGCTCGTATATAAATATTTTTTTTCTTCACTGCGTAATTTTAGTCTGCGAAGGAGAATAAAGAGACCGTGAGAGCACGTTGCCATTAAAGTGATTCTTACTGTGATAAATGTACAACAAATAGTGAAAGAATGAAATCGTCCCAAATAGTTACCTTGAATAACCGCGACGACGACTGACTTTTGATTGAACACAAAAAAAATTTATTTGATCGCGTTATAACGACCCCTTTAGGTAAAGAACCTTCCTTGAGTATCTAATGCCACGCATGTTTCAATGATATTCTTAATTGGTTAAAAAATATAAAGGATCTCTGTTTTTACTAAGGTTCATGCATTTGTTAGGAAATTTCACGATACATTCATGATTGATGTTTAAGAGAATCAAGTGTTGAACGCTTGTAAGATAAATTGAATTTGGAATTTTTGCTGTGCAGAAATTACTATTTTAGTACATTTCATTTATTTGTACGGTTAGTTGTTCTAGAATTGCTAAATTGTGTGCATCCAAAGAAAGCACTTTCATATTTTTTTGTCGTTTGCAGTAAGCAACGAATGTAGTTACATCAATGCTATATGTTTATACGCCTTTTGATATTTCCTTGTAAGTTACAGTAAAGAAAACTCAAAGCTTTGTTACAAGTGAAAATTTGAAGGAACTTAACTGTTGCAGAAACGTTTATCGATTCGTATTGTTGATTTGAAATTTGCTTATCATACTGTTCTACGAATAGTAAGAAAGCTTGCTAATTGAATCTTGAATAAAACTGTTGTTGTTGTTGTTGAAATTGAATATCGTCGTACAATCATTTGACCTTAGTACAAAATAACAACTGAATGAGGGATTCCTGTGAAGTCTTGTAGTTAGTGGTTGAGGTAGAATAAGTAAAGTCTATATTCTTACTGTTGTGTGTGTACGCAAAATTGGAACATTTTTGGCGTTGCATCTTTTCTTACAGCCTACTTACGTATTACTAAGAAGATACACTAGTGACACTGACTTATTATTTGCTCCTCCTCCCCGCAAAATGTTGAAATTTGTCTATTGATACTGTATAGTACTATTGAAGTGCTTTGTTTATGAGCCCTTGTACAAAGATTATTGAAGTTCTTAAAATAGCTCTTGAGGCGCTGTAAATAGCTTCACACCTTAGCAATTTTGTACGTTCTGCGTTTTTCGTGAATTATGTATATCCAGGCCTCTCTTTGTAATTTGTAGCAGCTTCCCTTTTCTTTATTACACCACGCAAATGGAACGTAATAAAATTCATGGCAGCAGACTATTCTTGATAAAATTACCCGACTTATAATTTTTGAATCAGACCAAATTCTCTTAAAATTTTTGCGGGGCAGTTCTTGAATTTTGGAACTTGATTTTTGGAAAAAAAATTCAACTTGAATTACACATTACCTTTTGGTAATTTATTGCTTGCGTATAACTTGTGGCATAGAAGACTGATATTGGAGATTTTTTTCATATTGCATTTGCAAAAAAAAATAATTCAGTTTTCAATTTTTTTTATTTTAAATATTTTTGTTTACATTTGAATTTTGTAACTTCACCTTACCTTTTCCCTTTTCGTTGAATAATCTTTTGGGGGGGGATTATGCTTCCTCAAGCAGATTCTCCTCCTAAAGAGGAAATTTTTGCTCTGCCACAAACCACTACTTCTCTTACCTATTCGCAAACCACTTCCTCCGCCTTTAACTATCCACAACCTCCACCATTGTTAGGCCCTTATTTTTCTTCTTTGGCTGCTTCTCCTTTTCCACATTTGTATTCTTATCCTACTCCTCAGTCTCATGTGAATTCTCTTGGTACAACAAATGTTCTAGTACTTCTGGTACATCTGTCACTGTATCAACTTCAATACCCACGCCAATATCTTCTGCGAATGCTTCACAGTCGCACCACCAAATTTGGTCCATCAAGCTTGCGCACATTCTCCTGAATATAATATGGATCTTCGCAATTTGAATCTGGCCATTGATGATATTCCGTATTGTGACGGACGAACACATGATGTTTTGTTTAACTTGAAATCATTGCAACGTTTGGTGGTGTCATAACAGTTTCAGTTGCATTGGATATTGCGTAATGTTTTACGCCGTACACGCGGAACCTGTCACTCAGTTTGGCTTTCTGCCTTGGCGTCTCCCATGTCCTGGTGGGACCTAAAAGTTCATATTTGGCGACAATCTGTTGCATGTCTCTGCATTAATCTTTGGTAGAGAGGCATGTTAAACGTTCCCAACATTCGAACGAAACCTTATCGGTTTATTTTTCTGATGTGAATGACTCAGTACAAGCTCTCGCTCTTAATGGTAATGAATCCATCTTGGTGACCTTTATTTTGTATGCTATTACCACAGATTGTTTGCTTTTCTATTCAGGCCCACGTTCCATGCAGGAACTTATGATTGTCGCTCAAGAAATTTCCCCAATGGAAATTCAGAATGCATATGAGAGACAACAATTCGGTTCTTCTCCACCACTTTGAGCACCTTCTCGGTTAGTGGAACACGTACAAACCCATCAAAATAGAACTTCAACTCCCTTAACCTGTACTTATTGCCATAAGGCTGAACATATAGTAAGATACTGCAGGAAAATACTTTCAATGTTGCGTACGCACAACTAAAATTGTAATGGTCTCAATATATTTTTTTCAAAAGAGGTCTATGTATGATTTTCCTAGGTATGTTTAAGCATATACTGTTATCTGTATTCTATTTAAAGGTATATCATCATCATTTGGATTTTTTTTGCTAGTATAATGCTTTGTTGTATATTTAGGATGATGGGTAATAGTGTATTTTTTGTATTGTGATATTCTTTATTTTGTTCTGTTGCTCTCTATAATATTTTTTTCTTGTTTGCAAATACATTTATCATGATTTTCTTCGGAGCACAATTGAAACTTTGTTATAAATTTTGAAAATGTAAATTTCTTGGAATTACAAATGTCATATATGAGATAAATACCATTTTCATTTCATATAGTTTCGTATTGTAAAATATATATTAATCTTAACGATTGTGTAAAGGTGCGCAATCCTTTTCCTTTCAATTCAAATTGAATTATTTTTCCTCACACTTTCCTATAAAGTCCTCTCTTCGCCTTTTAATTTCTGGTTATTCTTTTTATTTTCATGTCGTTATCGAGGAAAAAATTCATCCAAATAAAGTTCGCCGTATTATCTGGCATAATAAGTAAATTATGGATCAGCGCTACTTTATTTACTTCATGTCGTTTCTACATAAGATTGCAGTTCCTTCAGATGGAAATGGAATTATAGTGTTAACAAGCCGGAACTATGTTCAATTCACGAAGGCATTGTAACATAGTTATTAAGGGTCTTCTTTTTTTGGTACACATTTATTACAGCTTCTTTATAATGATAAATTATATTTTTATCATGCTGAGTCGGCATTGGTATGCTCAAAAGTTTATCAAGAGAAATCATAATATTCCATTCATTCTTGGTTATTTATTGAAATTCATTGACTTCATTATGCATTCTAATTATATATATATGTCTATATGCGCTTTCTATTTAGATGTATATTGGTTTCGTGCTAAGTTGGTCACAAATTTTAATCAGGATTCTTTTTTTTGTGAAAATTTTCATAATTTATCTGTGATAATATCTCTTTTATCACATTGGAATAATTGAATTTTGTTATGTAATTTTTGGGATGCATGCATCTTTATTTATTCTATATGATATTTGGGTGTATTTTGCATATTTATTTTTGATGTACTTGAGATGCTTGTTAAAATATGGTTTTATATCAATTTCATGTTTGAAGGTTGTAAATTTTTTCGTGAGGTAGGGGAGATTTGTAGTTATCTTCGGTAGAAAGCTTGTTTATTATTCATAAATTACCGAAAATCCTACAAGTCTCCACCAAGTGTTGTTTTGCGGTTGTCCGCTCAGTTCTGAGTAAAAGGTTTTGTAGTTTCTGCAACACGCAACAGAGGGCAGTTCCTCTGTTTGAATTCACGGACAGTTGAAATCGAGCAGCGGCAGCGGTGAGTTGAAATTGCCTTCGGGGTAATGTGTGGTATCGTCATGGTCTTGCCTCTCTCGTGAAACACCTTTGGTTCCTGCAAACACGGCCTCGGCACAACATTGCAGTGACCGTAAAAATCAGAAACGGGCTTGACTACAAAGTACCGGGTTCGACTTTGTGACGGGGAACATTATTCAGTTTACCCATGATGTTAGCTCTTCTCTAGCCGGAGATATGTTCTTATGCACTCAGGGTTCGGATATATATATATATAATGAAAGTTAGCGTTGACTTAACTCTGGGGTGAAATTAGATATCCGCACAAGAACAAAGTCACAATATCTCCCGATACGATTTCACAGCACTTTGTCGTTCCAGAAGTTCCAGGTTCGAATCTCCTCTGCAGGCATCTTGGAGAGGGAGGACAGGGACCATTCAATTCTTTCTCCAGTGGGGAATATGGGACCTTATTTTTGTTTTAGGGCATTGCCTCTGTGATGACATGGGGACAATAGGGCATTAATTTAACGACTCAAGGAACAATTAAATCTGCCTTCCTATTAAACAGTAATATTACCAAGAAATTGATATTTATTATAAGCTTATACGTGATAGAGCTTAATTAAACGTTAAAGTAAAAAAGTAAACGTTATTTACTTTAATTAATTACTTTAATAAAGCTAAGCTAAAAACATTAATTAAACACTGCTTATTTTTACCTTAATGAAAAATTAACTATCGATGAACATCACCCTCCGTATAATCTACCTGGTAGGCCAAGAAATATTGCTATCGCTCGTATAATCTACCAGAGTAGATTTGGCCAAAAGATGAAGTCATTTCTGAATCTACTGTTGTGAAATGTATAATCTACTAGTAGGCCAAAGAATACGGATACCCTTCGTATAATCTACTAGTAGGCCGTCTCCCAACAGTAATTATATACACGAGCTAAACCGTAGCTTAGAACAATGCGTATGTTCTACCTGGTAGGCCGAGAAATATTGCTATCACTTTAAAAAGCCCTCTTGTAATCTTAAGCACCCGTGTACTAGCAATGCTGTACTATTTACGGGAGCAGAGCTCGACCAAGAGTCTTCGAAGAGTCAACACATAACTAACTGGCCGGAGCCGCGTCGCTGCTTATATACAATTCTGAGCGCAGCGCCAGCGCCTCTCGTGGACTCGCGAACTACGAGAGCGCTGCTTAACATTGAGTGCCATCTGTACAGGTTAACAATGAACTATTAGAACAATAACGCTCCCTAATGAGTATGGTAGAACTTCTTCCTCTACCAAGCATAGCCGTGAAATCCTATGCAGAAGCGATAACAAAACAGATAAGGTTACACAATGCTATTCAACAATAAAAAGAACAAATTCGTAACTTTGTAACGATTTAGCGGGATCGTTGCATTTGCCCCTCTCTTGGGGAAAAATTTTGAGAGTTCGACTAAATTTTCATTTTCATGAGAATCTAGAAAAAATTTTCAAAACAATGTTCCATTATGGTCCACTAAATATTACACTTGACTTTTATATATTCGCCACTACACTTTATGTAGATTATAATATGTTAGTCACAGTCTTTTAATTATTAGAAGTCCACTAAGTATACACTTCCTTGACTTTTATATGTTCGTCAACACACTTAAGAGTCCACTAAATATTACTCAACACTAGGCTCTTTTCTTATACACTAAGAGTCCATAATTTAGTTTTTCACGTCATCAACAAGTTCCTACTTTCGATCTGGGAACAATTAAACACTTTTAGATTGTTAAAATTTACCTTGTCGGCAGGTCGCTTGGTATTGGGATGCACTATCATAGCCGTGTTGTTTCTACCATATATACGGTACACTTCAAATAACTTTGCTATCGTCCTGTTTTTCTTTGAACTAAGCTCATGGTTCTTCACCAAAACCAAATCACCTTCCTTTAGAACGAATGCATTTCCCTTAACCTTAAACTTCTTCTTCGTCTTGTTTCGTTCTCGCTCTCTAGACTTTGCCTGGAATAATTAAAATTCCCATTTAGGGAAATTAGAGTCCTCTTCATTAGTAGGCCAGTCGAAGTTATCCATAACTTGGTGTGGTATGGGACGGTTTAAGAATAGCTCGGATGGAACAAACCCTGTTGTTTCTGATATAGAGTTATTGAGGAGCCAACTTATGTCTGGACAAACTCTGGTGTTCATGGTGACAGTATCTCTTGATTCATACGCTCTACTGTGTTGCTATTCGGATGACATGCAGTAGTTTAAAAATACTTAATACTCTTCCTGTCCAAGTAACTTTTCCACAGCTGAGACTTAAACTGCATTCCTCGGTCTGACAGAATAGCCTTCACTTTAGGATAGTGAGCGAGATAACCTTTTTCCACAGGGTTGACTATTTCTTAGCAGTGCCTCTTCTAAGTGGGTAAACTAATGTAAATTTAGTTCCTACATCCACCAGTTACATGATGTATTGGTACCCTTGAGAAATAGGTAATTTTCCAATTAAGTCGACAGATAGAAGTTCATGGGGTTTCTTCTGGTTGATGTTCAGTTTCTCCTTTATTATACCCAACTTATCCATCTTTGTTTTAGCACATGTCAAGCAGTCCAGAATAAACGAGGAAACATCTCGCTTCAAGGAGGGCCAAAAGTATCTCATCTTAAGTCTCTTGACGGTTTTGCCCACACCAAAATGTCCTAAGTTACAATGGTTGTCCTCAAACCTTCTTCAGGAACTCGAAAGGTACGCACAGTTTCCAAGATAGTTTGTCTCCAGAAGTTCTCCTGAAAAGTAATCCTCCATGAACTTTGTATAGTTTCTGGACTTTAGCCTCCACTAAAGACACATCTTCAGGACTTTGTGCCATTACTTCAAAGATAGGTTTGCAGAAAATATCTTTCTGCTGAGCTTCTACCCATTCTGTGGCCTCCTTAGATTCTTCTCTCTCTTGCCAGATAAAATTTACATGGAACATTACCGGATCTATGCATCCTTGGAAATCCTCGATGGTATATCTGCTTAGAATGTCAGGTACAATCTTATCCTTCCCTTTTATATAAATGATTTCAAACGAGTAATACTGAAGCTTCAAGGACCAACTGATTAGTCGGCATTTCCAATTCTTAGAGTTCTGAAGCCACACGAGTCCTCGGTGATCGGTATAAATTTTGAATCGTCTGCCTTTCAAATAGACATCAAATTTGTTCACTCCGAACAGTATCGCAAGGCACTCTAATTCGAGAATGGAGTAATGCTTTTCATTTTTTTCAGCTTCCTACTTGCATACTGTACCACAGCTTTATCTTCTCCATTTTCTAGAAATAACATAGCCCCTAAATCTTTGATAGATGTATCACACTGTAGGTAGAAGTCCTTATTCATATCAGGCTGTGCTAGGGCGGGAGTGCAAACTAGTTCAGCCTTCATTCTTTGAAAGGAGGCTTCCTGTTCTTCTCCCCAATTCCACTTCACAGATTTGCACATCAATCTTACTACTGGCTCTGTTTTGTTAGAAAAATCTCTGATGAACTTTCTCCTCCAGTTCGCCAGTCCTAGAAACTTCCTCACATCCTTTTTGCATTTCGGTTGAGGGTATTTTTGTATGGCTTCATTTTTCTTGGGGTCCACTCTTATTTTGTCCCTAGATATAAGGTATCCTAGATAGATCAACTGTCCTTTCACGAAGTCACACTTTCGCAATTAAACTTTAAGACTAACTTCATTCAACTTCCACAGGACTTCTTCAATGCGCTTTAGATGAATTTCAAAATCTAAATCAAAAATCAACAAGTCATCAATGTAAACAGTCAAATAATCTTATGTTTCTGGCCCGAAAACTTTGTGCATCACTGAAACAAATGTCGACACTGCATTGGACAAGCCGTAAGACATCTTGAGGAACTCCATATTGTCTGCCTTTTGTACGAGAAAGCTGTATATTTTCTACAATCAGACTTCAAAGGGATCTGTAGGTAGCCTGGTGTTAGATCCAAACTGGTGAAGAATTTAGATCCTTTGAACCTTTGAAGTGCTTCGTCGATCGGTGGTACTGAACTCTTACGCACTATCATAATTGCATTGAGCTTTCTGAAATCTAAACAAGGCCTAGCACTGTCGTCTGGTTTATCAACAACCAAAAGAGGGTTGAGGTATGGAGAGACTGATGGCTGGATGATATTCCAATCCTTCCATAAATTTAATTCTTTCTCGAGAGCTTTTCTTTTGGAGAGAGGCACTGAATAGGGCGCTCTGTAAACTGGTTCGGCACTAGTTAACAGTATTTCACATTCTACTTCAGTCATTGTTCCTGGCTTTTCTAAAAAGGCTTCCGATACTTAGACAGAATATCTAATAGCCTCGAGCGTTGGGAATCTGTCAACAATTCCACAGTACTGACCTCAGTCTTTTAGTCAGCGTAGGTACAAGTCCATTTATCTTCTTCTTCCTGAATTCGCTGGACGTACCTCACAATTTCAATGCTAAGTGGACTCCCATGCTCGCTTCCTTGAGACTTACCAAAGTACAAACTTACTTTGTTTTCACGGAAACTGATTTCCGCTCCATGCTTCTCCAAGAAAGGCATTCCTAGTAAAAGGTTTGTGCCGAATCCTATTAGAATAAAAACCTCTGTGCTGAAGCGTATTTCTTCAATTTCCAATTCTGCTAGTCTGCTCCCACAAACTCTCTTCTTAAGAATCCCTGAGAAATCAACAAGTCTAACCTCTGGTACCTTCTGGATCTTCATCCCAGGTAGCTTCATGGATAACTTCTTCCAACGGCATGACTTAAGATCGAACACTCACTTCCAGTAATGTTACAGGAATGTCTAATAATTTAGCATAAACTATGGGAGATTTATACCTTCTTCTTGACTCCCTAACAGACTGCAGTTCAATTTTCAGCTTCTCTTCTTCTGTTTCAGTCATGTGGAAGTTTACTTGTAACTCTTGGATATCTTCCAGGCAGTCTCGTTCCTGTAGTGTAGTGTAGTGTAGTGTAGTGTAGTGGAACGGTACATCCAGACAAGTTTGTTTGCGGCGAGGAAACTCAAGGGCCGCAGCAACAGCTTCTTCTTGTTCAGACGTGAGCTCACGATTTCTGGCCTCTGAAGGTTCCATAGATCTAAATCGGTTTCGAGAAAAGTTCCTTCTGGAAGGAGATTGGCTGTTCCTCCCTGAATTTCCTACCCTCGAATCTCCATTTCTCTGACTTTGATTAGAATTTCTGTTAAAATTCATTCTAGGCCTCCAAGAATTTATTCTCAGGGGATTTTCTCCGTCGCTATTTCGTCTACACCTGGGTGAATTCCCACAAGATCTTCTCTCCCTGTTCGGGATATTTCTAACCTTAAAGTTTTTCTGCCCATTTGCTTCTTTGTTCTTCAATTCTTCCCTATTCTTCCACGCTTCAGGATCATCGTAAATATCGAAGTTCTTGAGGAAGTGAGTGAGATCATCTATTGACTTGGGCTCGTAAGCAAAAGAAAGGTTTCGTATCTTATAAGGCAATTGCCCCACAATTAAGTTTATCACTTCTTCTTCACTGAAGTGATCTGCCAGGTCTCGGTATGCTGCATACACATTCCAATCATAACTCTACATATTCTCATGGATCAGCCGAGAGTACCTCCTGTTGGTGTAGCGTCAAATCATCGCCGACAAAACATCGCCAACAAAACATCGACGGTACAAAACATCGACGGTACAAAACATCGACGGTACAAAACATCGACAGTACAAAACATCGACAGTACAAAACATCGACGGCAAAAACATCGACATCAAAAACATCGACGGTAAAAACATCGACACCAAAAACATCGACGGCAAAAACATCGACGGCAAAAACATCGACGGCAAGAACATCGACAGTAAAAACATCGACGGCAAAAACATCGACGGTAAAAACATCGACGGTAAAAACATCGACGGCAAAAACATCAACATCAAAAACATCAACATCAAAAACATCGACGGCCAAAACATCGACATCAAAAACATCGACGGCAAAAACATCGACGGCAAAACATCGACGGTAAAAACATCGACGGCAAAAAGATCGACATCAAAAACATCGACGGCAAAAAGATCGACATCAAAAACATCGACGGTAAAAACATCGACGCCAAAAACATCGACGGCAAAAACATCGACATCAAAAACATCGACCGTAAAAACATCGACGGCAAAAACATCGACGGTAAAAACATCGACGGTAAAAACATCGACATCAAAAACATCGACATCAAAAACATCGACGGCAAAAACATCGACGGCAAAAACATCGACGGTAAAAACATCGACGGTAAAAACATCGACGGCAAGAACATCGACGGCAAAAACATCGACGGGAAAATCATTTTTTGACAAAGTTATCCACACTAATAAATTCATATCTAATCCCGAATATTTTGAGATGGGCTACCCTAAATTATAAAGTGTTTCAGTGAAACGAACAATGTGTAATGAGCCAACTCAAGTTGCCAACTTATAGTGCACCAATGTATAATGGTCATTGTTTTAAGAACGGTCCGCGAGGCCGAAACACGCCCTCTCAATAAAGACGTTATTATTATTATTATTATTAATATTATTATTATTATTATTGATTAAATTACAAACAATGAGATTGCGCAGTGAACGTGATTGTTTAGTTTCTGGTAACCATTTATCACTTCTCGCCGGCAGCGTTTGTGGTCGGGGGAAAGGGAAAGGAAGGCTCCTCCGTGTGAAACATGAAAAGACCACCGACTATTGTTATTTCTTGTTTATTAGACGCAGGAGACCGAAAGGACCAATATACCGTGCGTCCATTTCGATCTGCAGCCGAGAGATCGGGAGAAGCGTGGCGGGCGGCGCTGACGGAGATGCCGACATTTGCGGCCTGAAATGCCCGCTTATTTTTATGGACATATGCAGACATTTATATAAATATTGCAAAACGAGCACTAACCTGTGTTATAAGAGTATGGTTTTAATTTTAGTAGCTTAGTGACTGTATGTGCCGATGATTTTGACACGCCCACCTCTTGTGAAACACGGCGTAGAGGTTTGTTTGGAGAACGTTCTAACGCTGCACCAATATCATCGAGTTTTGCTTCGGTTAGAATCCGTCGTTTTTGCTTAGGTGTTTTAAAATTTAACGATACAGTTTCTCGTAATTTAAGGACAAGATGTCTAACCGTATCTCTGTGTGGAGTTGAAACGCATGGGAATTTCTGTACAAATTACCTACACACGTCTCGACACGAGTTTGTTTTCACGTACGTGTCATACATAAAAAATCTTTGTTCTAACGTGAATCTTGCGGCTGGCATTCCAATCGTCTCACTGACACGTCACACATACACACTACAATAACACAAACAAGTAACTGCAAGTAACCAAGAATAACACTCTTGCGCACAGTACGAAATTAACACGCTCTTGGTTTACATTGCTCGCCACTATATTTACAACTCTGTCTTCATCTAGTCGCGAAGGAACAAAAAACTCGAGCTCGGATATTTCGGATTGCAAGGAAGCTCACGAGAACCATTCACTTTTATAGGTATCGTCTGCAGTGTAATCCTGATACAGTGTTGCACATTCGAAACCTCCAAACGATTCCCATGGCCACAAAACTCTTTCAAGGATATAAACTTAAACAGGACGTTACTGGTCAAAACTATGATTAAAATGCTTTATTATCTGTGGCTCTTAACATCGTTTCTATAGCGTAATTATTTGTGTATATAAGAGCAGAACTTGGATGAATTACAGAAGAACTTTTGCGTGTTATAACACAGGTTAGTGCTCGTTTTGCAATATTTATATAAATGTCTGCATATGTCTATAAAAATAAGCGGGCATTACAGGCCGCAAATGTCGGCATCTCCGTCAGCGCCGCCCGCCACGCTTCTCCCGATCTCTCGGCTGCAGATCGAAATGGACGCACGGTACAACTTGACTTTTCTGTAGTGACTTTCTTTCGGTTCATGCACTGGTACACACCGTGTGCAAGTAATATAACTGCCCCCTTGCAATATTGTCTTGCCCCCTTCCTCTCCAGACATTTTCCCCGGGTGTCGCACGACGAAGCGCCTTCACTGTGTATCAGTACCGCTGTTGTATTTGAATCAAGGTGTCCGAGGTTCGATCCCCGGTGGAGGAAAGTGGCACAGTGGTATGGATTATTTAAACTATAGGTTCAGTTCCGATTAACCCTTCGTGGGTCACACGAGAAAAATTTTCTTGTTGATCGCCCACGGTGCCAGAGACCGGGATCTTGATATAAGTTAAATTAAAGGTCTAACACACCAAATCCTCAATTATTACGATTAAATATATATATTGTTTTTTGTTATAAATATATTTGCAAACAATTGATATTGTATAAAACTACGAATTGCATATTTCAGTTTCTAAAAATAAATATACAGGACAAAATAAATAACATTCCAAATACCGAAAATTTCAATGTTACATGTGCACCCATAAAATAATATTAATAATAATAGTTTTAAGTCCTCTTTATGCACAGAGAAGTTAATCGGGACTGGACCCAAAGTTTAAAATAGGATCTGAACCACCATGTGCTTTCACTGGGTATCGAACCCGTGACCCATTGATTACAGGGTAACACTGCGTTTCTTGCAGAGACAATTGGAAAAATTAGTTTCTTTTGCAAATAAAGTAATTGGTGATTGAAAGTATTTTTAAATTTTTCACTGCACTCTTACAAATGTTACAGTGATGGGTATCAATGACCATCTGAATCAAACTGTCAATCTAGTGAGTTACTTTCCCTCAGAATATTCGCTCTTATTCCCTTATGTCCACCTCATCAGGGACGGCGTTCCAGGCGGGCTAGGGGACAAAACATCTCTGGCTCCCTTCTCCCCAAGATTTATATAGTAGGTTAGACGCATTTCGACCAAAAATAGGAAAAACTAGAAGTTTTCTCACTCAATATTTTCCATTAACAAACTTCCATTTGGCCAATCATAACTCACCAAACTTGCTACAAAAATTGAATCACCATTATTAGGAATAGGTGTAACAGGTGCGAAAATATTTTTTTATAAGTAGGAGAACGTTCAACACCTAACGAACCTTTAAGCTTCATTTTCATAGGCGTGCGCACGGGAGGCAAAGGTGGCCGACTGTCTCCCCTAATCCTTTACTTAGAAATGCAATGTAATCTTATTGCAGTTATAATATAAAGTGTTCCCCTGTGCATAGCACCACGCCATGAAGGCGTATAGGGGGTGTGGGGGTAACGCCCCACACTTTCTTGATCCGGTCGTGAGTGGGGGTGATGTGATCAGCATCACGCCCCTGACCGCCTTTACCCCCCAGGGTTTCCCCCAGGTACCCATGTTATTCGACGCTGGGTGGGCGCCGGTTAACTGTGTAGCTTAATATGGCTGGCGAATAAATGGCTCATACTTGGAAATTAATAAATTATGTGTAGTTGTTTTGAATCTGAACCTGAGAGATTAATTTAAAGTCACATATAATTTAAACAGTGTGATCTTTTTTTAATAATGCAATACATATATAGCTTAATTGCAAGTAGTCCAACAAGGCATGGTATCTTCGAAAGCATCTTAAGAGATGCAGGATAGAAACTTATTCCTTTAAAGATCCTATCTGTAACAAGATGGGCTTGCTGTGCGAATGCTACGACAGTCATAAATTCTTTCCGTAAATATTTGACATCAGGAAATAGTCTCAAATACAAAAGTAACTGAAGTGAAGGCAATAGAAGAGGACTGCTTTCGCAAATGAGAATGGCGGAAGCAAGGGGGGCATTGGCCGTCTAAAATTTTCAGGTTTATTAAAATGTACAAGTCAATGGTACTTTTATTGACCTCTTCGGGCCAGAGGAGCAATTTTTATGATTTCACAAATGTGACAGTTGTTTCACAAAATAGAAATAATCTTGGACGCTATTTTTATGGCCTAGAAAACTTTTTCATCCTCCCCAAAAAAGTTGAGCGGCAAGTTCGATTGTGACCCCCTAAAGTTAGATTCCAAGTTACACCCATGAACGTGGATAGAGAAATTCCTCGTCAAACATAAAAATAGATAATGCGTGGCAAAATTATGTCTAAATGTGGCGGCGATTGGTTTCCAAAACTGGGGGAGGGGGAGGGGGAGGACAAGGACAGTTTACTTTCCCTTGGTACATAAGGTTTAGCATAGTGCGAGAGAAAATGTGGCAAAATGTATGAGATGGTGCAACTGTCCCTCCACGTCCCCATAATCTCCGCCTCTAGTTAAATGTGAAAGAACATTTTTCTACTTTGCAGCAAATCATGGGTTACCTTCGTAATGGGATTGGTAACTGGAGGTTGAGTGCTGTATTTATTCCCTCAAATGTAACAGTTATTTAACAAAATAGTCCTGGATATTATTTTTATGGGATGGAACAACTTTTCGATTCTCGATTAGTGCAGTGGCGGCGATTAGGTTGGCATGGGGGTGCAGATGCCCCCCCCCCCACTTTTTGCCGCTTTTGCCCCCGCATTATGCTAAACCGTATGTACGAAGAGAAAGTAAATTGTTTGTCCCCCCCAAAGTTTTGTAACCCAATCGCCCTCCACTGCATTTAACTGTTGATGAATAACACAAAGCTTATAAAGTTCGTTAAAGGCAATTTTGAACGTTTCAACCATTGCAAGCAGTTGCTGAAGGGTTCTTATTGCTAATTCCCTTCCATATCACAACAGTAGTGAGCGGCGTAGGATTGTAGCTTTCCGTAGTTCATAAATTCGGAACTTTCTGAACTGAAACGGCCAAATCCAATTAACACATCACTTAGTGTCCTTAATAAAGCTTTCCTTTAATTTAGAAATTAATAAATCATAATTTTAATATTCTCTTCACATGTAGCTCTTCTGCTTTCACATGCTGGAATCGAAATGGCCTACTATGACAGTGCACAAATTATTTTCTGACCTCAGAAATGAGGTTAATATAAATCCAACCAACTAAATACTGCAATACGGTGCAAAAATCAGCATGCTTGGGGAATGTAGGCATTCTGCTAAGACTCCGAAGAGCATTAACTTGCCCAAGCGTGCTGACTCTTGCACAAATTGCAGTATTTTATAGTGGAATTCGAGCCACTTAACGAAATGTACCCCCACCAGGGATTGAACACGGGTACACTTGGTTACAAGGCAACAGTCTTATTGCCAGACTACCTAGGTGTGGAACTCAATTTTAATATTTCTAATTCATAGTTTGTTAACTCCTTGATTTCATAACGTCGTACCTTTCACGGCCGAGGTGGCCGTTGGGCGGCGGCTAGCGCGTCGGAAAGTAAGAGCACATCTGCCGGCATTTAAACCCACAACTGTATGCTGACCTTGACATTGGACACGTCCGTGCTTCAGTATCCAAACAGCTGTTGTCCAGTTTGCACGTGTTTGTGAAGTGTTAAATTGTTAACAAGTGTTTTAGATTATTTTGTTTTAGTTTACGTATTACCAGTTCTTTCTGCAATCTAATAATGCCACGCTATCCGTACAATTTTAAACAAGGAATTTTTATATATGACTCTTACGTCATTAGGAATTCTTGTAGTGAAGTTAGAATGCGTATTGCAGCAGAATTACCAGATGTTTCTGTTTCACACAGAGACAGTGATCTGTTACTTGTGAACAAATTTAGGAAAATGGGGTCTGCTCTTGTTAAGGTAAAACGGCACGTGCTTACTGAGGATAAAATAGACAACGTTGGAACATGATTGAAACATACTCCTCAGAAATCTCTCAGACGCCTTGCACAAGAAAGACATATTTCTAACGTCATCGTGGCGAGTTTTATACCGGAAGCCATATATCAGAAGAATTGAAAGAAAATATGAAGAAATAAATTGAAGCAATTTCGAAAGAGGAACTGATACGTGTTAGTGAAAATTTCTTATAAATATGTGGATGCAGGAGGACATCATTTCAGAAACAAGTTCTATATCCGCCTGTGTGTATGGCGACAACCTGTATATTTATGTCTAACACAAACTACTAGCAAAAAATTACAGCTAAATTATTCTCCTTATTTTCTTAAGTTCATATAAGGCTGTGTATTTTAAAAAATAAAACACGTTGTTTGTTAAAAACCCTTCATGCACAATCTACATTTGTGACAAAAATTCTAGAAACCCTTCTGGTGTGACTGGTAGAATTGATATCAGTTACAGATAAACCCTGATATGTTTGTGAGAGACGATGTTTTGAAGGCTTCTGTCCAGTCGCTGTCACAAGGGGTCTGCTGTGTGAAGGTGGGCGGGGGAGGTAAAGCAAAGGGGCCCTCAGTCGGTTCGTACCATAGTCATAAAGGAACATTTCTTCCACATCCACAATATAACGAGCATACAACTATCCCGTCTATGAAGTTAAAAGCAGCAGAAGGAAACATGACACTTCGCATTGTTTACGATTCCATTGTTTGAGCTTTGGGGCAAGAATCAGGTGCTAATAATAATATTGTTTTGATGTCAGAAGGTGCGCGTGCAGCCCGAAATTATCGAATCAATGAAAATACCGCTCTTGCACAACAACCATGGCTGATAAGAAATCTAAAAACAAGATCGACCAATGTAGGCATGTTTGGTCGAAACAAAGAAGAGCTGTAGCTTCATGATGCTATTATCATAACACTAAATCCTATTCATGAAGCGAATCAAGATATAAATTTCACCTGGGCGAGTTGAAGTTTTAGCACCGATCTACTTTCCACCCTATTACTCACCCCCATCTTTCTACTCTGCTCCTCCTACTTTCCGCCTTCCTCCAATAATAATAAAACGTGACTGCATTATAAATTAACAGTTTTAATGACAAAAAAATAGCGGTTTTTGGTGTCGATGTTTTTGCCGTCGATGTTTTTGGCGTCGATGTTTTTGCCGTCGATGTTTTTGCTGTCGATGTTTTTGGTGTCTATGTTTTTGCCGTCGATTCTTTTGGTGTCGATGTTTTTGCCGTCGATGATTTTGGTGTCTGTTTTTGCTGTCGATGTTTTTGGCGTCGATGTTTTTCCCGTCGATGTTTTTGGCGTCGATGTTTTTCCCGTCGATGTTTTTGCTGTCGATGTTTTTGGCGTCGATGTTTTTGCTGTCGATGTTTTTGCCGTCGATGTTTTTGGCGTCGATGTTTTTGGTGTCGATGTTTTTGGCGTCGATGTTTTTGGCGTCGATGTTTTTGGTGTCGATGTTTTTGGCGTCGATGTTTTTGGTGTCGATGTTTTTGCCGTCGATGTTTTTGCCGTCGATGTTTTTACCGTCGATGTTTTTGCTGTCGATGTTTTTGCTGTCGATGTTTTTACCGTCGATGTTTTCGGCGTCGATGTTTTTGCTGTCGATGTTTTTGGTGTCGATGTTTTTGCCGTCGATGTTTTGTACTGTCGATGTTTTTGCCGTCGATGTTTTTGAAGTCGATGTTTTTGTCGTCGATGTTTTTACCGTCGATGTTTTTGTTGTCGATGTTTTGTACTGTCGATGTTTTGTGCTGTCGATGTTTTGTACTGTCGATGAAATGTACGCGATGTTTTTGTTGTCGATGTTTTTACGTCGATGTTTTGACGTATAACCCCTCCTGTTTCGTACTGCCGCCAATTGTCGCTGCTTGGCTTTCCTGGAAGCAAATTCTTCGCGGAACTTCTTGCAAAAGTCTGCATAATTCTGGAAGTTATCTATGTTTGCCGCCAGCCAATGTCCTGCCTTTCCAGAGAAAACACGGGATAAGAGTTCTAGACGATAATGTCCAGGAACCTGCATTAGTTCGAAGCTAACGTTCAGTTCTCGCAAGTACTTTTCTGCGGACTGCGCTTCAATGTCCCCTTTGAACTTAGGGATATGAGCAATGTCTGCCATCCTGGGCATCTTAAATCCCGCTCGCCTCCTAGGTGGAGACTCACTGGAACTGTATCTCTCACGTGTCCTCTTTATATTTTCTAGAGAAGCTATCTCCCTTAGATGAGGATCTTCACAGGATAAATTAGGTTGCCAAAACTCAGGAGCATCTGGATTCAAATTACGTCACTCTAGAGAGGAGTGAGAGGATTCAACAATGGAAGTCTGTGGAAGAACTTGAAGTTGTTCAAAACGTTCTTGCAAATCGCTTACTCTCCGCACCATTAAACCTGTTTGGTCCGCGATCTCCTTTCTAAGCGTTCTTTCTAGTAGACCCACCTTTCCAATTGTGTCCTCAGCCATCTTCTTGTGCTATATGGACACATTTTGCAAACTCGCTTCAACCTTCTCCATCTGAGTTTCTAACCTATTCTCCTTATCCTCCACACCTTGAATCTTTTCTGTATAGGCTTTCACTGATTCCTCAATCACCACTACCCTCTCGATTACGAGTTTCAGCTTTTCTTGCATAAAGTCAGCCATCCCGGTTTCACATAATTTCTTTGTCAGAGCTAGGAGAGTTCAACCTAGCCTGAAGCTTCTTTTCTTCTTCTTCTTTCTATTTCTTTTGTCTATCTTCATCATCTTGTTTCTCTTTCATTCATCTTTCCTCATCTTTTTATTTCTTACGCTCATCGGCTAGATTCTGAAGCAGAGATTGTTTATCCTTTTCTCGTCTATCTTCATCATCTTGTTTCTCTTTCATCGCTTATCTTCTTCATCATCTTTCTCTTTCTTTCGTTTATCTTCTTCTTCTTCTTCTTTCTCTTGCTTTCGTTCCTCTTTTAGAGACAGAATCAACTGTACCACATCACCGATGGAGGGCGTGCTGATAGCAATAGGCACTGCTTGGATGCAGACCTGCAAGCCTTGCACACGACATCACCTTCCACCGTGGCTACATCTTGTCCATCACAAGTGAAGTGACAGTGTAACGAACATCGGCAACACTGGAAGTGATCTGTTTCGTCACCCCTTTCTTCAGAGCAACTGCACTTCTTTCGCGAGTCCATGATTTTCTTTGATCTACTCCTCAGTACTCTGCCACTAAACTCACTGTTCATTACACTCGCGTGAATACTTCACACTTCAAGTTTTAAGTCTTCCTGAACGACACTAAAGTTCCACCGTTCTGCACACAAAGTTTCACAATTCTAAGTCTTTCGGGGAAGGACACAACGTGCGCCAACAATCTTCTCGGGCAATGACACTTAGTTTCACCGTTCTGCGTACATCGGCCACAGATACAGTCTGATCCAACAAGCTTCTCGGGCCCCACGTTATAGACGCCAATAACTGAAATGCCCTTGGTTCCTGCAAACACGGCTTCGGCACAACGTTGCAGTGACAGTAAAAATCACAACCTGGCTTGACTACAACGTACCGGGTTCGACGTTGTGACGGGGAACATTATTCAGTTTACCCATGATGTTAGCTCTTCTCTAGCCGGAGATATGTTCTTATGCACTCAGGGTTCGGATATATATATATATATAATGAAAGTTAGCGTTGACTTAACTCTGGGGTGAAATTAGATATCCGCACAAGAACAAAGTCACAATATCTCCCGATACGATTTGACAGCACTTTGTCGTTCCAGAAGTTCCAGGTTCGAATCTCCTCTGCAGGCATCTTGGAGAGGGAGACAGGGACCATTCATTTTTTTCTCCAGTGGGGAATATCGGACCTTATTTTTTTAGGGCATTGGGTTGACTCTGTGATGATATGGGGACAATAGGGCATTAATTTAACGACTCAAGGAACAATTAAATCTGCCTTCCTATTAAACAGTAATATTACCAAGAAATTGATATTTATTATAAGCTTATACGTGATAGAGCTTAATTAAACGTTAAAGTAAAAAAGTAAACGTTATTTACTTTAATTAATTACTTTAATAAAGCTAAGCTAAAAACATTAATTAAACACTGCTTATTTTTACCTTAATGAAAAATTAACTATCGATGAACATCACCCTCCGTATAATCTACCTGGTAGGCCAAGAAATATTGCTATCGCTCGTATAATCTACCAGAGTAGATTTGGCCAAAAGATGAAGTCATTTCTGAATCTACTGTTGTGAAATGTATAATCTACTAGTAGGCCAAAGAATACGGATACCAGGCCCGTAGTTAGAGGTGGGCAGGGGGGAGGAAAATGCCCCTTCTGAGACCCTGCTTTGCCGTCCCTGTGAAAAATACGGAACACATTCCTACCTGGAATTCTCTCTAATCTTTACTATTTACTATTTATTTATTACTAAACACAACAGGCGAATGCCCAATTACAGTGTTCTACATTTCTTATTTATCTTTACACTCAGTATTTCAGATCTTTACCACCATGTACAATATACAGGGTGTCATTTTAATGGCGCCCACGGACCACGGAAACGTATAGAGCACATCAAAACAAACAACTTTTCTCAGTAACATTTTTCTCGTTGGTGCGTCATTTCGGCGATACAGTCGTTCAAAAAAGCCCGTTTTGCCGCCTGAATGCCGGCAACCACACACAACATTTGACTGCATTTGTGACGTCATATCCCGCCCTGAAGCGATGCGTTCCAGGGTTGCCAGGAACACTTATATTCTGTGTAAAATGACATAGCTACAATCAGCCACATTATGTACCGTAAAATAAAACGAGAAAACACGTTCTTTAACCTAACAGGAAGTAAACAAACGACACGAAAACTGGTAGAAAAAAAACAGAATTCAAGTGGAAGTGGTCATATCGAATTTTGTCGCAGCTTACGTGTCAAATATTTGCAAATCTAGTTACCAAGTTGGCATCTACAATTTAGTCTATCCACTTCGTCCTTCTGATACTAGTTGTCTGTGACACACTGAACAGATGACAAAATAGAAATGAAAGATCTCAAAATTCCAAAGGTAAGCAACACATAATATAATCTATATTCAGGGCATCATGAGGCAAATGACAAAATTGGTTGAAAAAGCAGGGATATAAGTAGTAGTAATACAAGCTCTCCGACGACTGTGTTTATATACGTACCGGAAACACATGTAATGCAATAAATAGTTTGCAACTGTGAATAGGACAGTATATTCGCTACTGATTCATCATTAGATTGTTACTGTGGTTGTACGTGTTTTAGCCGTATTGTAACAACGTGAACCTCGGATACTTTAGTTATCAGCACAAAAGTACCACAAGGCATCTGGACACAAACGTGTAGATATCAACCTTGCAACGAGATTTGCAAATACTTGACATGTAACTGGGCGTAAACAGCCACATGTAAGCTGTAAGTCCAATAAAATGTATTATTGTTGATATTTGACATGTAGGCTGAGACAAAATCCGATAGTGACACTTAATTCTGAATACGTTTTTTACCATCTCATAACGTTGATTCACTTCTATCTTCCCCTGAGATGACTGCTGGCCTTCCGGCTGTTAGGCTATGATGTTCGGTCTAATGGACGCGTTTCTCGCTTCGTTTCACACTTAATCATGTGGTTGGTAGTTTGTCAATTTTCACAAAATTTGTGTGTTCCTTCCAACCCTTCCGTGCGCTGTTTCGTCGCAGGAAATGACATCACAGATACGATCAAATGTTGTGTTGGGTTGCCAGCATCCAGGCGGCAAAAGAGTCTTTTTTGAAAGGCTGTAGCGCCGAAATGATGCACCAACGGGAAAAATGTTACTGAGAAAAGTTGTTTGTTTTGATGTTCTCTATACGAATCTGTGGTCCGTGGGGCGCCATTAAAATGACACCCTGTATATAAGATACTGATATAATATATTATAAATTACATAAAATATGGAAATAAAATAAACAAGGATAAATCAAGGATAGAAGTTATTTACATTAAAGAAATATATTAATTATGTGTGTAATAAATGACCTGTAAATAATTGACACACTAGAAAGTACGTACATATATGTAATTGAGTATAAACTACGAAAGAAATATATATTTACAAATATTGAATTAAGGTTTACATTGTTGACATTTATTCTTCCATTCCTTGAATAACATTTTTGAATGTCCCAATAGGCATGTGAAATATGTCTAATTTTGGTTCCCTTTCGGAACATCTGTTGTACAGTTCACACATTCTCCTGATAGGTGATTTATTTATAATGTTCGATCTTCTGTTACTACAGTAAAAGAGGCCCCCTTTGGATCGTGTCTTGGAGATAGGAACACGTATGTGTATTTGTTCTAGAAGATGTTGCACTTGAATATTATTGTTAATGATTTTGTATAAGAAACAGAGCAATTGCATCTTCCTTCTTTTGCTGAGAGAAGGCAGGTTATGGTGTTTACAGAGGGAAGTGTATGATTCGTATCGGGGATATATGCCTGTTTCTTTATAAGTGGCGTACCTTACGAATTTAGACTGTAGCATTTCTATTTTATGCGTGTACTTTTTGTCCTGAGGAGCCCATATTTCTGCTGCATATTCTACTTTGCTTCGGACTAAAGGGTTAAATATTATTTTCATTATTTCTTTATTCATAAACTCTTTACTCATTCTAATTGCGTACCCTAGGTTCCTGTGTGCCTCATTTACGACCCTTTCAACATGTGTTGCAAATGTAAGTTTTGAATCAAATGTAACTCCTAGATCTCTCATCTCGTTAACCCTTTTAATTTTTGTGTTATTTATTAAACTGCTTGGGCTTCCAAATGAAGAAATGGAAAACAATGTGGATGATAGAAGACGAGGATGTGAAATCACAGACAAAAAAGGAATATCGAATGTGTGGGGAAAGTACGTTGAAGAGCTCTACCAGAAAGAGAATCGCCCAGACAGTTTGAATGTAGAAAATGAAGACGACGTGCCTGATGATGAGAAAGGATACTATATCCTGAATGAAGAATTTGAGCAAGCACTCAAAGAAATGAGGAATGGGAAAGCAACGGGCAATGATGAATTTCCTGTTGAACTTATCAAATGCCTGGGAGATGAAAAAAGAGAAATACTGCACTTATGCAATGAAATCTATGAGAAAGGAGATTGGCCACAAGATTTCACGGAGACTGTTTTGATACCTCTGCAGAAGAAAAGCAATGCCAGAAAATGTTCTGAGTACAGGACAATCAGCTTGATATCTCACTCGGCAAAAATTCTTCTAAGAATTCTGAACAGACGCCTATACTCGAAGGTCAGTGGCGAGTTAGAGGAAGAACAGTTTGGTTTCAGGAAAGGAAGAGGTACAAGGGATGCAATTGGTTTACTGAGGACCATTGGGGAAAGATATTTAGAGAAAGGAAAGGAGGTGTTTGTAGTATTTGTAGACCTGGAGAAAGCCTTTGATAGAGTGAATTGGGTTAAACTTTTAGAAATTCTGAAGAAAATTGGTGTAGATTGGAAAGAGAGAAGACTTCTAAGCAACTTATACATGAATCAACGAGTTAAAGTGAGAACAGGAGACGAAATGACAGAAGGCTGTGAAATTGGAAGAGGAGTACGACAATGATGCTGCCTATCGCCTACTTTGTTTAATATCTATTTAGAAGATATAGTGAAAACTTGTTTCCAGGGCACAGGAGGTGTCAAATTGGGAGGAAGAAGAATAAACTGCATAAGATTTGCTGATGACATGGCATTATTCGCTGAGGATGAAATAACCATAGATAGTATGTTAGAAGAGTTAAACAGCAGCTGTGAGCAGTATGGAATGAAGATTAATGTAAAGAAGACAAAGGCAATGGTTATAGGACGGAAACCAAGGAATATTAATGTGAGAGCAAACAGTGAAAGAATCCAGCAAGTGGATAGCTTCAAGTACCTCGGATGCACTATAAGCAGTGACATGAGCTGCAACCAAGAAGTGAAAATGAGAATCGCAATAGCAAAAGAAGCTTTCAATAGAAGAAAAAATGTTTTTTGTGGACCCATGGACATAGGTCTAAGGAAGAGATTAGTGAAATGTTTTGTGTGGAGTGTAGCACTATATGGTGCAGAAACCTGGACGTTGAGAAGAAATGAAGAGAAACGACTCGAAGCTTTTGAAATGTGGACATGGCGAAAAATGGAGCGTGTAAAATGGACAGACAAGGTAAGAAACGAAGCCGTACTGAAAAGAGTTGGTGAAAAAAGATCTATACTGGAGACCATCAAGAAGAGGAAAAGAAACTGGTTAGGACACTGTCTAAGAAGAAACTGCCTGCTAAGAGATGCCTTGGAGGGAATGGTTGAAGGAAGAAAAGTCCGTGGAAGAAAGAGATATCAGCTTATGGATGATATTAAATTAACTGGGTCGTATGCTATTACGAAGCGTAAGGCAGAGAACAGGGAAAGCTGGAGATTGCAGTGAAAAACCTGCCAATTAGGCAGAAAACAATGAATGAATGAATGAATTTATTTTGTAATTAAATTCAATTTGCTTTCTGTTGCGCGAGTATGTCATCGTGCAGCATTTTTCTATGTTCAGATTAAGATCATTTATTTCGCACCATTTTGTTACTGTATTGATTTCATTCTGTAAGGATTTGCAGTCATCAATATTACAAATAGTCCTACCGAATTTTAAGTCATCCGCGTATAAGAGTCTGAATGAGTCACACAGGTACTTTGGTAAGTCATTGATTAGAATTAAGAATAACAGAGGTCCGAGATTCGAACCCTGGGGGACTCCTGAGAAAACTGCAAACTCTTCTGTTAAAATTCCATTATAAGATACGTTCTGCTTACGGTCTTTAAGATAAGAAGCAAAGAAATTTAGTGCTGGTTTGGAGAGGTCGTAACACGAGAGTTTACTCAACAAAATATCGTGGTTTACTCTGTCGAAGGCTTTGGATATATCTGTATAGATTAGTTGCAACGAAATGACTTAGGAGGGATAGGTTCGTAACAGTGGATCTACCCGGGACGAATCCGTGTTGGTTAGCAGATATTACTGGGGATATGTGTGACAACAATCTTTGATAAATACCGTGCGTCCATTTCGATCTGCAGCCGAGAGATCGGGAGAAGCGTGGCGGGCGGCGCTGACGGAGATGCCGACATTTGCGGCCTGAAATGCCCGCTTATTTTTATGGACATATGCAGACATTTATATAAATATTGCAAAACGAGCACTAACCTGTGTTATAAGAGTATGGTTTTAATTTTAGTAGCTTAGTGGCTGTATGTGCTGATGATTTTGACACTCCCATCTCCTGTGAAACACGGCGTAGAGGTTTGTTTGGATAACTTTCTAACGCTGCCCCAATTTCATCGAGTTCATCGAGGAAGCTCACGAAAACCATTGACTTTTAATGGTTTCGTCGGCAGCGTAATCTTGATACAGTGTTGCACATTCGAAACCTCCAAACGATCCCCATCGACACAAAACTCTTTCAAGGATATAAACTTAAGCAGGACGTTGCTGGTCAAAACTATGATTAAAATGTTTTATTACCTGTGACTCTTATCGTCACTTCTAAAGCGTATTTTTTTGTGTATATAATTGCAGAACTTGGATGAATTACAGATGATGAATTATAACCCAGGTTAGTGCTCGTTTTGCAATATTTATATAAATGTCTGGATATGTCCGTAAAAATAAGCGAGCATTACAGGCCGCAAATGTCGGCATCTCCGCCAGCGCCGCCCGCCACGCTTCTCCCGATCTCTCGGCTGCAGATCGAAATGGACGCACGGTAATACTTTCAAAAACTTTTGCGGCCGCAGACAATAAAGATATGGGTCTATGTATGCTCTTCAATGTTACCGGTGCCACTATTTTTGGGTACGGGACGCACTGTAGATGTTTTCCATTTCCTGGGAAATACAGACGTAGCTAGGGAAAGATTGAATATTTTCATTAAGGGTAGGGCTAATAAGCTTGCACAACCTTTTAACACGTAGGGCGGAATGCCGTCAGGGCCACAGGATTTCTTTGGTTTTAACTTTTTTATTGCCTTTTCAACATCATCAATACTGACTGCGTTTAGTACAAATGCTTCACCTACGTCTATCTTTTCGTGGTCTTCGATTAAATTGCAGTCGTAATTCGCGGTCGTGCTCTTATAGGTGGAAAGGAAATGCTGGACGAAGGCGTTCGCAATTGCCTCGTCATCGTCTAGTGTAGTGTCATTGTATTTGAGGGGCATGGACGTATTTTTCCTCCCATTATTTTGGACGAAGGACCAGAAGTGTCTAAAATCAAGTTTTATATAATTTTCTGTTTCTGATATGTAATTCCTGTAAGCTTTTTCAATTTGCCTTTTCGTTATTTTGCGGAGAGTTTCAAACTGAGCACGATGAAAGTTGGTATCACCGATTCCACGTTTCCATTTCTTATGGTGGTGGGATTTGCTTTTAATGTTTTTAATTATGCCACTGGTGAACCAACTAGGATATCGTGATGTTATGGATTTCTTTCTGTACGGGACGGTGACTTCGAAAACTTTATCAAGATTTTCGTAAAAGATATCAAGCGCGTCATTTACATTCTTTTGATTGGATATTTCTTCCCAGTTGATGGTAGCAATTTCACGGTACATTACTTCAAAGTTTGCTTTTTGGAAATTACGCATGCTAATTGTTTTCTCTTTATTTGCTTTCACATGTTTCGTAACAAAGAATTCGATGCTAAGTTGGGGGTGATGTTCATCCTCCGGTACTAACGTTTCAGTTTCTTTGCAGACCGACACGTTTTGGATGTTAGTCAGAACTAAATCTAGTGTTTTGTTGTTGGTGTTTAACACATTGTTTACACTACTTAAATTGTAGTAAGACATAAAGTTGGAGAGAGTTTTAGATTTTTGCGAGTCTTTACTGAAATCATAATTAGAACCTGTTACTTCCGGCAAGTTAAAATCACCTACGAGGAGTATGCGTGAACTGGGAAGACATACAGAATAAATCGCTTCATAGAACGCTTCATAAATTGAAATAGCACACAAGGGTGGGAAATATACTATGCATATATACAGAGACATAATATCGTTAATTACAGTTTTTTCGAGGACACATTCAATTGGTAGGTCAGCTAATTCTATGGTGGTTGATCTGAATTTGTTTTGTATTCCTAAAATAACCCCCCCTCCATCCTTTTTTCCCAAGGTTTTCATTTTCCGGTCACATCTAGTTACGCCATATCTGTCATCAAACAGTTCACTGTTTACGATTATATCATGTGTTACTCTAGTATCATAACAAAAACACTTATTGATTTTGTGATTTATTAGGGTATATGGGGTTCCGTATAATGTCGTATCAGGATTGGTGGGGGATTACCTTCCAGATTCAGACTTCGGGAAATGATTTCGCAATTTTCAGTATCTAGAACAGTTGTGACAGTAGTCTTGTATTCAAGGTGCCTAATGTTTTCGGATGTTTTTCTTGGATGTGTTACTTGGAACTGCTAAAATTTTTGTTTCCCAAGTCTACTTTTTGGTAATAATGATTCATGTGGTAGAGAGAGGGAATGTATATTTAATTTTTGTTACTTAGCGTTGCTTTACTGCCACTTCTAGCTAATCGCAACAATGAGTGATGACGTGAAATTGATGAAGAGACACTCATAAATAGTGCCGCAACCACAGATGGCTGGGGTATTGTCCCCACCTGAACTTGGATGGAAGTCCATTCTAGGGGAAGCAAACATTGAAGTAAAAAAAAAAAAAACAAGACTAAGAGAATCTAAGAATAGCAGGACAATCGGATACTCGTGATGGATTTAGTTTTCATGTGTTCCTTGCATTTTCTTCCAGACGGCCAAGGACACTTGCAAGGGGGACAGAGGGGCAATTGCCCCCCTCCTCGATTACAAATTGTATACAAGTAAAAGTACATTTCGTAAAATTGTCTTGCTCGCTCCGCTCGCAATGTCTGCTGTTCTTATAGTCCAAGTTCAGAGCCATAGCTATGGGTCGGCGGGAGTTGGCCATGGGAGTCAAACGATCTATATGAAAGAAAAATGTTAAAGAGAATGCCATGGCGCCCCGTAAAACTATTTGCGCCCTTATAAACAATTTCTTTCTATGAAACTTAATATGAAATATTAATGATGACATTCTAATCCAAGAAGTCGTTGATCAATCAAGGAATTCCTATTTGTTTGTCAGGTGTCAAAAACATGTATTTCACCTACAATTTACACAATATTTTGCAAAATGGTTAACATAACCAGTAGGCAAACATTGTCTGTAGTGATCCAAGAGTCTCCCATTTGAAGGAAATATAGTCCGTGGTGGACTAAGGGGGCCATGTTTTAATGTTTTAAGCAAGTACAAAAAAATGTATTAGAAATTTTTACACAATTAATCAAAGTGTAGATAATATGCAACCATTATTATTTAATTAATTCAATTTTTATTCCATAACACAACACAATGGTGTTGTTGTATTCTCATTAGATTCCTTTGTGCGTAAAAATCTTGCATGCTGGAAACTAGGGGGAATCATTATGAAGCATGATTTATAAAGGTCTCCCTTAATCAGTTCTGGAAAGAGGCCCAAAGCTGTTGGTACATATTAATCGTCCATTAACATTATCGACCTGTAAATATCAAGTAGATACAGTCCCTATTAGCCTATTTATGTTAAACTTTATATTATTTGGCGATCTTGAAAGGCCATTATCGAAATATTGCTATTTGATGTTGCTTGAAGTTTTTTTATTCGTTGTAGTTTCAAGATATCACCTCATTTCTGTTACACTCTATTTTTGTGATTTTTTTTTAAATCTTCCCGTTTGACTGCCTCACCCTGTATATTGTCCCTCTCATCCTTTTCAGAGAAGAAGGGGAGGGGAGGTGGGCGACTGTAAGCGAAACTGGTGTTTTAAATATGTCTGGTATTACCTTTGCTTAGCGCATCTTGGCCAAAATAAACAGTTCTGTGGCGCAGTAGCCGAATTATCAACCCACGCGGACGGAGCTTACATCAATCTGTCAGCTCTTTTGCATTGTGTGCCTGTTATTGCGTTGCAAAATTGGTTAGTGCTGTCAAATGGTCGTTCCTGTTTCAGTGCAAAGTGTTTGATTTAATGATAAATAGGGAAACTAAACAAACATAGAGAAAGCAGAGACTTAATTTTTACCGTTGTTGAATCTTTGGAGAAAAGATAGTTACAAAGCCTGTGGCATCTGAAGTAATATATATATAAGCAACAGCTAGATAGATTACAACTTATTTCCTCAATGTGATACTTGAATCGGCTTCGTTGGTGTACTCCGATGTTATTATACTCCTCGTTCAATCGTAGCGTTCCTCTGAACGCGGGGATCTTAAATAGGGATGTACTATTAGTACTAGTTGATGGTAGAGACAGCCCTGAACGGGCAGGTACAAATATCTAACAATTCATTAAAATAGACTCATGATTCGTTTCTAGACTGAAGTGAGCAATGCAAATGGCAGAATGGGGTGTAGACTAGCTTACCCTGTTCGGTTTAGAAATAAGACCAGTAGCTCCTGCTTCTCCGATGATTCCAGATTAAAAGACCTCGTGTCGCTCTCATGCGCACGTATATAAACCCTCGCTTGGCCTCTCGTCACCTCTTGCCAAAGGCCAGTGTTCTTACCATTTCCTGTAGAAAGCTTATCCTACACATTTCTGAGAAAGGAGCTGACAAGGTCTGCCAGGGTCAATATTTCTTAATCGAACAGGGTATGGTACGACACTCCCTCTTGCGAGACAATTTCCTCAAATTGAAATTGTAATCGTTAAAGTTTAAATTGAACCTTCTGCCATTCACCAAAATTTAAAAGGTTTTTGTTTATTACATGAAAAAAAAAGGTTACATAAAATAAAATAATAAAAAAAAATGTCGGA
This sequence comes from Lepisma saccharinum, assembly GCF_977018435.1. Taxonomy (NCBI): domain Eukaryota; kingdom Metazoa; phylum Arthropoda; class Insecta; order Zygentoma; family Lepismatidae; genus Lepisma; species Lepisma saccharinum. The sequence continues at coordinate 45,852,748 of NC_139254.1, read as the reverse complement.
GACCCTTCACCGAAAATTAAATGGAACAGAATTAAGCTCAAGCTTGAATGCTGAAAGAAAGTCTTTTGTTTTCATTAGCCACACGCTGGAAGAGTCTTTCGTAATCAACAATGCTGACGGTTGGTCAACATGCGATATAAAGTGTTGTTCGGAGGTCCGTGGAGTCAGCGGAAAGTTCAACACACTGCATCGTAACGCGATACATGCGAATGTCTTCTGAACAAGCGCTAACTAAGCACCGAACGTAATCCGTGAGAAACCTTAAGGCCGCATGCTCGCAATCTTCCGCCTCATCAGGATGACAGTTCGAGGCGAGAGCAAAAAGACCGTGGTAAACACCAAGCTCCACTGGACTGCGCACAACCACACGAAGATTAAAAAAAATAGTTGAAGATTATGTTTTCACTGACGTTCGTAGCACACTATGTGTGCACACTACGACCTGAGAAATCAAAAGGCAGGGCAATCCAAATACACTCAAACCCCGGAGTCCTGGGGTACGAAGCACTGTTCCGGGACATACACGGTCCTTGACCGATCACAATTGCACTGGGGGACCGGATTCGAATCCCGGTGTGGAAAGTTCTGGAATATTATCCAGCAAAGGTCAGATGAAAAGACGTTGGCCGTGGGGCGGGCGAACACAGGGTAGTCCATGGGAAGCCACTCCAAGTAGCGTTTCCAAGCCCCAAAATATGCGTTGTCCAATGGCGAACACTGGGGGATTTTTATGATAGGCCCCCGAAAGTTCACAGCAGACGCCATTGCATATTTCCGGCACACATCGAATGGCGACACATTTCGTACGCTGGTTGCATGTGAAAACGGAAGGTGTACCGTGCTGCTATCACTCCAAGAAGGGGAACAGTAAATATGGCCACTGGTAGGATGAAACTGTTCACAGGTGGCCTGGCAGGTTGCTGATCCACAGGGGTGGGTCTCAACACATTTGGGTCGTTGACTGTACCCGGAAAGTTCCAATATGTGGTGAAATACACTGCCTGGCCTTACAGAGCAAAAGGGGACGATGTACATGAAAGATGTTCATGCTTCTTCTTAAGGGGGGTTAGAGTCGTGGGGGGGGTGGGTTTGCTCTGTAAGATGACATTTCTTCTGATGTTTCTGACGCTGTTCCGATCCTGGGATATCAATTGGAATAGGATTTTCGGTGCTGCTACGTGACATACACCGCTGAAAACCAAAGGAGGCTGGTGAGCTCCAAAGCCTTCAGGAATGCGTTCTTCTTCCGGCCTCAAAAAAATCGCTGGACTACTTTCGAGATTCCTTGAACTCGTGGAATTCTCGAACAGGGTAGGAAACAGGTTGGACATGGGAAAAACTACATTGTTCTCAGTCATTCAATATTTAAAATGTATAAAAAATGTGTAAAGTAATCGTCTTTTATAGGCAAGTGAAAATCATGAGTAAAGATAAGGAAACTAAAATAAAATAAACTGCCCAATAAGTGATATAAATTATAAAACAAAGTTTGAATGAAGGCTAAATAAATAAAAGGCGGAAAATGTCATTTGACGCCTTAACACTGGAACACCATTAAAATGAAAATCTGACTTCATCAAAAGTAATATATGTATATATTGACTAAATTATATATATATATAGCCCCTGGCTTCTCCCAAAATATAAAATAATGTGCAATATAAAACTAAAGTTATAACATGGCACTACAAAATAAACGAAAATATGTAGGATTAAATATTGATAAATATATAAAAGTAATATGTAGATGGTATAAAATATATCCCCTGGTATCAGAAAAATAACCCGACGAAATCCATTAATATCATGTCAGAAGTGTCAAAGCATTGTAAAAATGAGGAACTGACGAAAAAAAAAATAATTAACCCAAAATCTGGTAACGTCACAGCTGTTAAAACGGACCTAGCCACAAGTAAATTCGGGATCACTAAGATATAATAAAAGAGTAGATGACATGGCACCAATGAAGTTAGGATCATTAGTTACGAAAAATACATAAAAATGGATGAATAAATCAAGGCGACATAGTGACGCATTGTTAACGCTCACTAGTCAAGGTTGGTTTGCGCTTGCATACGCCTGACGTATAGCATAAATAAACAGTTAAAATGAAGTTCCAAAGTAGTAATAGGATAACAGTAACGGGAAAATGGGACAAAAATATTTCATGAAACAAATTGATCTAAATAAACGGAGAAAAATGGAAAAAACGGTTTAGAATACTAACCAACCAAAAAAAAATCAAATTAAAATTGCTCAAAGAAAACCATAAACATCCCGGGTGTGACCCTAGGAGGTTGCCTTGACCGGGCTGAAACCGTCGGCAAAATAGGGGGGGCGCATTTGTCTCTCTTAGGTAAAAATGTAAATTCAAAACTGAAACTAATCTGGGTTATTGATTTAGAAAACATTTCTTGGCTATCTGTGAAGTAAATTTACGGTTCTGAGAATAAAGGAAAAAAAAATATAAGGCATTGCGTTAAAAAGAAAAGAGGGAAAAAAACTACTCTACGTCATGCTATAGCCCGCCGTGGATTTTCTTTGTCACTTAGCATAAATGCTCGCCGCGTAAGAGATTACACTTGACCCATGACAACTGTAGGCGTCTAAATCCACTCTTTTGAGTTTTTAGCCTAATAAGGTAAACAAAACTACTTTTTATGGTCGCCTTGGTAAAAAAATATAAACGGAACCGTAAACGAAACATCATGACGCTGGTCCAGGAGAAAAGGTATAGGATTTGGCATGGCCGTCACAATTAGCCGAGTGGATGTTGTGCGACAATTTTCTCACCCCTACAAATAACCTGGGCAACACGTTCCTTTCGTATGATATTACTTCAACTAAAGTCTATGACGTGTGGGAGATTAAAATATAAACACAATTACTCGCTATTACCTACTGTACGAAGATTAATACGAAATTAATCTGTAAGAAGTAATTAAATTTCATTCGGGAAACTTTTGAAAATTCTGAAGAAACGAGAAAAACGTCGCATAAATAAGCGCCCTTGAAGAGGCTATTATTCACACCTCGTTTGGAGGCTAGGAATTTCATTGCCGAAGCCACCTGAGAGTATAAAGTTCATCTACAACAAAGAAAGGTGTCATCAAATTCTCTTTCTCCGAGACTGAAATAGGATATGTATCTTCCGCTAACTCGAATGTGGAGTAGAAACTGCGCACCGAAGTGGCCTCGACGAAAGATAACTGCGAGGGAAATGCAATTCAGCATAAAGCAGGAACTCGAGGAGTCTAGCTAAAGACATCGTTCATCTCTGCTGAATGTGTGATCTGAGTCGGAGGGGGGGAAGGGGAAAAGTATATAGCGGCCGTTCTGGATGGGCGGAGCCCCCGTGAGTGATGACCAATAACAGGAACGTGTTCTTTCTCTGCGAGGAACACGACGATAGAAACTTAGGACTGGTAACGAGGGAGGCGGTGCCAAGGAGCAAATAGGAAGAGGAAGAGAGTACCTTTCATGAACTTTTGGTTCTTGATGTACCTGGATTTCATCGAGACAGAACCGGAGGAAAATAAAAAGAAGGAGATGTTTGCTCGGCGCCCCAGGCTAGTACGAACTCGGTTGCATAACGGCTAGGGGAGTGCGTGGAGAAGCAGCTTGATTATATGTCGTCATAAAACATGTTTTGAATGAAAGGGACAATTGGTTCAGAGTGGGGCTGGGGGTCGTCGGTTCGAGACACATCTACGTTTTGTGTTTTCACCGTAACTCCTTTAACTCTTTTTACTTTAACAGGATTAGTTTGAACAGAGCGAGATGAGGTGTTAACATCATCTAACTTTAATGGATTAAAAGTTTGACATGCAACATTAAATGTATCTAGACGGACGGGAGGAATTTCAAGTGGGATAATTACGTTTGGAGTATCTGCTTGGTCATAAAAGGGGTCTTGAAAGGTAAAAACTGACGCAAGATTTCGACATGTAACGGGTTGGGTGGGACCACTGTGCCAAGAGTCGCTATCCGACTGGGATATATTTAAAAATTGTACACTTGAAGACATATTTACTCGTTCCATTTCCCTTGGGCAATTATTTTCCAAAACTTTTAACTTTTTACATCTTCGCCGACAACAAATGAAGGCAATAATTAACATACAAATAAAAACTAGTGTTAACGTAATTACTGAACAAATAATGTACGGGTATTGGAAAGATCTTATGACCACTTCCTTGAAGGATAGGGAATTGACGTGAGAAATAAATGCAATTAAAATTAATAAATATAGGAAAAACTGCATCTTGTTGAAATATGTAGCAATTATTGAACCTAAACTTGCTAAAATGACCACAACTGTTATTTTTAGTTATTATTGAGAATAAATGAATTACTTTTCGGCCAATAAATATCAAATCAATAAATGTGATAAATCACATATTTTTACACAAAATAAATTTAACTTAAAATTTTCTCGGGTATTTTAGCTAGTTTTTAGAAACAATGCAATTAGTGCAATGTAAATAGGAATTATTCAAGGAGGGGTCAAGAAGATAAAGTCAAACTGTCGGCCAGGAATAATTTTAACTGAAAATAGATAAAAAAAAAAATATCTCGTCAAACGTATGAAACTTCACACCTTGCTTATTATTAGCACAAATTACATGGTCTAAATGAGAACTTGGTTCTCTGCTTCATTTTAGTCGGCTTACGCAGACTTCTTTCTTTATTTAAGGCTAAATGTCACGGGGACATTAACATTTCTTACATTATTAACTATAATAACGGGTCTTTTCACATACTACCGGTAGGTTTAATATACACAATAGAAAAGACAAATATACACTAGATAACGCTCTTGCCGCACTTTCGTTGCTTTAATTAACTAAGTGAGCTCACTGACAACATATTTAATTCTTTTTATAACTCATGCATGGCTGGGAAAAATGCACATATATTTCAGAGCGTGTTTATAAATAACTTCATATATAAAACATGCAATTGCCTAACAAAATAGTTTTACTTCTACGAGAAAACAACAATGGTGCGTACATTAGGTTTTATACGTTTGGCGAGAAAACGAATTGACGTATTGATACTTTTAGGGAAATGGAACGAAAAATAAAATTAAAATAAAATATAAAAATTATAAAATAAGGTCCACACAGAAAGTAAAACAATTACGACATGTGCTTTGGGCTACGTATGGGCGGTTACTGGTTCGAAATCTTCCTCTTGAAGAGATACGATATTCGTTTCTTCCTCACCCCCTGAAGGGCGGTGATAGAGTTTTAACCTTTGCACAGCCACTAAATCGGATACAATCTTGCCGCGCTTATTTTCATATTCCACTAAATAGGCATTGCTATTTTCCTTTCTTACTATTACCGCGGGCCCAAAATAAACACCTGAAAAGCACTTAGCCGTTTTTGCCTTCTGAGTGGGGTTATATAATAATACCAATTCACCAGGAGCGTAACTTGTTGCTTGATGACGTCTGTCATAATACTTCTTTTGGGACTCAAATCGTTTACGTAAATTTTCTTGAGCTGCGTCTCGTGCCTTGATTAGCCTTTCAAGTTTGTCTGTGTTCGCACTATTTTCGCAGGGATCTGCGTGAAGCATACTTTCCCAGGGCAGACGGGCTTCGAACCCATGCATGAGGTAAAACGGACTAAAACGACTGGAGTCGCCGCGTGTAATATTATACGTAAACACAGCTGGTTGTAGATAGGTAATCCAGTCATCATGTTTCGGGGTTACAAAATGCTTAATTGTACTTTGCAAAATACCGATACCACGTTCCTCTAAACCGGAAGTATTATGGTGATACGCAGTAACAAATTTTAACTGAATACCGAGTTTAGCACTAAGCTCTTTAAATACAGAGGAATTAAATGAACCCCGCCTGTCAGAGTTGATAATTTTTGGACAACCAAATCTTAATATTATGTGCTCGTAGAGAAAGTTAGCAGCCGTTTGAGCAGTGGTATCGACCACAGGAGCAGCAATCATATATCGGGTACCAAAGTCCATGCATGATAAAATATATTTACATTTATTTGGGCCACTGGGAGGGAACGGTCCCGCGAAATCTATAGCTAGGCGTTCAAAAGGGCGACAGCTTGGAAAGGTCTGGAGTTCACCTTGTGGCAGCCCTGTAGGGCGCTTGTTTGTTTGACAAGATAGGCACTGGCGACATTTGTCCTGTATAAAACGTTTCATATAGGGAAAATATATGCGATTGAGCGCATTGTAATATGTTTTAGTAAACCCTAAATGACCACCACCACACGGGTGAGAATGTAATTGTTCAACTACAGTATGACGTAAGGACTTAGGTATACAAAGTAATTTCTTACTTCCCCCACCCATCTTATGGTTCCTGTATAAAAGACCATTTTCCAGCACATAATAAAAAGCCTGTCTTTCGAAGGGGGATTGGGCGTCATCTGCCCCCTCCAATACTTTTATGATTTCTGAAAAAAAATGAGTCGTCGCGCTGGTGTTTTCACACATCTATTGATTCATCCTGGAGGAGAAATATACGAGGTTCGCCCAATTCTGGCGATTCGTCGTCCGGGGGGTTGGTTGATTCCCTGCTAATAGCGTCGGAAATATTTTGTGTAGATTTACAATGAACGACCGTGAAGTCGTATGAATCAAGCTCTGCACTCCACCGCGAGAGCTTCGAACTCAAATTACGGGTGGTACGCAAATAACTGACTGCTTTATTATCTGTTACAATTTCGAAATGTTTCCCAATTAAATAAAACCGAAAGGTTTTGAGGGCATACAGAACCGCTGATAGTTCTAGTTCCATGATGGACAATTTTTCTTCCCATTTTTTGAGTGTTCGACTTGCATATGCTACAGGAAGGAAATCATTATTTGCATTTGGCTGTGTTAAAATAGCACCAAGGCCTTTCAGACTTGCATCACAGTAGACGCGTGTTTCTTTAGAAGGGTCATAGGGTAGCAAAACTGGGGCAGTTATTAAAGCGTGTATTAAGTTTGTAAAAGCTGTTTCTTGGTCCTCCCCCCATACAAATTTTTTGCCTTTGCCCAAAAGGGACTGGAAAGGTTGGGCCTTCTCTGAAAAGGATGGGACGTATCTACGGACATATGAACATAAACCTAAAAATCGTTTAACTTGTTTTGTGGTGGAGGGGGTGCGGTAAGTCTTAATGGAAGAAATAATACGGTCACTCAAGCGTAGGCCATAACGCCCCACCAAATGTCCAAGGGCGAGTATCTCAAAATAACCAAATTTACATTTGTGTGGAGAAATTTTCAAGCCAGCGTTTTGTAGACACTGAAACAATTTTTCCAGTGTTGTCAACATTTCAGTAAAGGTATGGCCCCAGGTAAATAAATCATCCATATAGAAGGCGAAGTTATCACTTTGCATTCCGCTACAGGCCAATTGAAGTGTTCGATTCATCGCTGCTGGCGAAGTAATATGACCCTGACTTAAAACATTAAATTCAAAATGACCTAGGTTGGGAATAGAGAAGGCTGTGTACTGTTTACTGTCTTCGGTTAATGGTATCTGAAAGAATCCTGAACGTAAATCGGCACTAGAATAGTACTGCTTTCCCCCCATATCGTGCAAGATAGACTGAATGGAAGGCATGGCCATGGCATCGAACACAGAGCGTTTATTCAAAAAGCGACCGTCTTGAATAAAACGGTAACTTCCGTCACGCTTTTTCACAAGAATAACTGGTGAGTTATAAGGACTTGTACTATCCCGAATTATTCCCTGTTTTTTCAAAGTCTCAATTTGTTTCTTGATCTCTGTTCGCAAATGTACCGGGATCGGATATTGCTGCTTATGGAACGGAGTAGGATCAGAAAGCTTTATCCTGTGTTTGTAATTGGTGGCAAGGCCCATGTCATTCTCGGACCAACTGAAAACATTTTTGTATTTTAACAAAAGTTCTAAAAGTTGATTTTACTCATGTTCCTCCAATTGAGGATTAATGTCAAATTTGGATATATCCACTTGTGGGATATCGTCGTTTTCTGATTCTTCCTTTGTTAAATTAACTGTTACAGAACTATTTTCCTGATCCACCGTTGCCAACTCACAAGATTCTGCGCCACCAATCCGAGTACCTTTGCGAATTACAATTCTATAATTCAAAGGGTTGGATACCCAAACAAGTTGTGTAGCAGGGTTGAGTATCGACCTTGGTACCATTATGCCAGATTTAGCCTGAAAATTTGCATCCGGCTCAAGTAAAGTTAAATTCTGATTTGCTGTATTGACTAATTTTAAAGGGATGCACAAATGTGATCTTGGTTTCACAACAATTAGTTTAGAAGCCACATATTCAGGTTCAACAGTATGTACCAGCAAACCTGCCAATTTAACGGAAACATCAAAAGCTTTCTTCGATTCAAACCGAATGCGGTTGCGTGGGGGAGTGCCAAATCTGCTCAAAGCCAATTTATTGCTTTCAAAATCTAAAGTTGCAGTTTGGGCTTTGAGAAAATCATTACCAAGGATGGTATTATGACCAAAATCTTGTATCACCCTGAAGGGGTGCCTAAATGTAAAGCCATTTAGAGAAAAATCTAAAAGTACAATTTCTTTAATTGTTAAACAATTATTCGTGACACCTTTAACTAGAGTGTTGATTTTAAACCTCTTAGCATGGGCAGGAATACCCTTATCACTTGTTACACTTATTTGGCTCCCACAATCGACAATAAACCTTTGACGTTCCCCATTTACATTGGCATGTACATAAATGAGGTCTTCAGACGGGAAAGTAGAGACTAAAATCTTTTTACTGCCCGCAGGTATGTCTCCATTACTTGCGGTTAATTGGCGTTTAAATCTTCTGGATTTTGAAGACAAAATTCTTGGTGGTGATTAGGAAAACCACTTTTATAACAAAGTTGTTGGCCACGCCGGTCACCTTGATCGGGACGACCGCGGGGGGCTGGTGAACCTCGCCCCCGGCCACTCTGAAAATTGGAACGATTCTGAAACCGGCCGTTGTTTGAACGGTAGCCTCTACTGCCCCTGCCCTGAAAGCCTCGTCTTTTGTTTGAACCACGATTGTGATTAAAATTACCCCTTTGATAATTTTGGCCTACAGTTTGAAAATTTTCGTGATCGTGTGACTGTATAACTTCCTCGACTTTTAACGCTAGGTTGCTAACCTGCTTAGCCAAAGCTTCTACAGCGGACGGTTCTGAAGTTGGGAGAGACGTTTGTTGTCTTTTGACAAGGTCCAATTCAGCTTGCAAGGCTTGCAGCTGATTAGTCATGTCTTGATTAGCCCGAGGTGCTGATTCCGGAGCAACCGCAGTAGTGCTGACTACGGGGTTCTGGTGAGGAATGCGCAACTCAGCAGGAGACGGGAAAAGAGTTTCCTTTTGAGCCGAATGCAAGAGCTCTTGCACCGTTCTACGGCGCATAAGGAACTTTGCTTTTTCATATTCCTTGAGGTCTTTCAAAAGCTCCGGAACTGAATTATATTGTTTTTTGTATATCTCCCTGATAAATTCCGGTTGAAGACCTGCGTTTATGTATTTAAGCTGCTTATTCACAGCCATGTTAGGGTCCATCTTAAACAAGAGGGTCTGCTTGTCCCTAACATAAGATGATACCGGTTCATCGTCCCTGTGGAACCGATATCTGATCCGCTCCTCGATCTGCAGCTGATCAAGGGAGCCTGTGAATTCTTCGATAAGTTTTTTCTTGACGTCCTCATAGCTGACTAAATTGACGCCTGGTTGCTGCATTGAACCAGAGGAGGGCTGGCCCAGATAACAACGCCGGGAAAATTTGCCGTTTCTTCGTTTCCTCCCAATTGTTCAGAATCGCCGCACTTTCGAAACGATCTATGAATTTAGTAACATCCTCCCCCGAGGCACCCTGAAACTGAATGCTCTCGAACAGGAAGGGATGAACAAAAGGTAGTTGAGCCATGGTGGGTGGGTCCACAAGAACTGTGGGACGATTATCAATTTGAAAGTGAGCCTGCGCGCGTGCGCGACTTCTAGTTAATGGAGGACTTCTGATTGGGGTGGATGAGGCACAAGGTAGGCCCTCCACATCAAAAGACGGACCAACAGCATTATTGGCGAGAATGATGAGCCTATCCAATGTGGTATCAAGCTCGTCCTCCAACTCAATAAATGACATAAGGCATTACTAACAATGGTGACGTACCTTATTTAAAGAAAAATTAACCCCCATTAGGAAAAAATTCCGCGAAGAAACAAGTCTAACATGATATTAATGCATTTCAATTTTCATTTATTTTAGAGTGAAATAAATGAAAAAATTCCGCAGCCTACCCTTTCAATTTTCATGTCTGTTTAGGAAAACAAGGCATGATGCTTTCATTTCCAAAAGAACCACGTTGCTCTAATTTTTCATCACATTTCCGAAAAAATGGATGAAAAGCCCACGCATCTCATACCACGTAGCGTTCCTCTGAACGCGGGGATCTTAAATAGGGATGTACTATTAGTACTAGTTGATGGTAGAGACAGCCCTGAACGGGCAGGTACAAATATCTAACAATTCATTAAAATAGACTCATGATTCGTTTCTAGACTGAAGTGAGCAATGCAAATGGCAGAATGGGTGTAGACTAGCTTACCCTGTTCGGTTTAGAAATAAGACCAGTAGCTCCTGCTTCTCCGATGATTCCAGATTAAAAGACCTCGTGTCGCTCTCATGCGCACGTATATAAACCCTCGCTTGGCCTCTCGTCACCTCTTGCCAAATGCCAGTGTTCTTACCATTTCCTGTAGAAAGCTTATCCTACACATTTCTGAGCAAGGAGCTGACAAGGTCTGCCAGGGTCAATATTTCTTAATCGAACAGGGTATGGTACGCAATAATATCAGGGGAGGAAGTTTTTACGAAATATTTTGCAAATCGACAATAGTATTGATATTGTAGATAGGTATTTCTATGTTTTGAATGATTTTGTCAGATTATCGAATGCTGAATTACATACTGCACATAACATCGCTCTTCTCATGCTTGGCTGGATTATTTCCGAAATATTTTAAATTTGTAAAAAATCAGTGTTAAAAACAATATGAAATATAACTGTCATAGCCTCAGTTTCAGTGATCAAAACTAGGGTTGCCAATACATTTAGCATCATTGTCTACGCAAGAACGGTTGCGAGTATTTGACATGGATGGTACTACACTTCTTCTGGACGCGAGAATGAAGTGCACACACATAGAGCCAGACCATCAGCCGCCACTGCTCCCCAATAAATTTTAACGCTTATATTTTGAAATACGAAAATTTCCATACAATTCTCACTTACCATAGTTTTCGAGGTTAACGTAACTTTACTGTAAGTTCCCTAGCAACGTCTGTTTGGATGATCAACGACAAACATTGCAAACACGACAGCGTTACATCTCTAAAAATATCACTAAAACAGCCATGACTGTTTATGTAATCTCTGAACTGAATCTTCTTATGTAGGTGTCACTCTTGCTTGATACAAGTTTTCTAACTTGCAATTAAATCATCTGCGTTGTTGATCTCGAGGATCCAGTATGAGAGAAAATGTTACATTTTTATCCACTGGAAACGGGCGTTGCTACAGACGTACAAAAATTCATATTCATCATTTAAAAAATGGATGAGTGTATTTTTTAAATCATCGTTGTTTTCAGAAAATGTATTGGGGGTCGTAATGGAAAGGGTTTTTATTTTTGCTTCTGAGGCTTTCTTTATGAAAAACATTTATGTCAATGAACGGTGAGGTTGGAGCGTTACCTATATTGGACTCGCACACTTCTGATGAAACAGGACATGACATAGACTGAGATGAAGTTAAGCAGATAGGAAGGGAGAAGAGAGTACTGGTGAGAAAATGGAAGGATGCCAATGAAATAGAGAAGAAAGGAGAAGAAGACACAATGAACTGGAATGGGGGAGTGAAGATAAACAAAAAATGGAAGAAGGTGTTAGAAAGAGTGGAAAGGATAAGAGCGAAGGAAGAGAGAAGAAGGAAGAGGAATGAAGAAAGTAAGGATAAGGAAAAAGGGCGTGAGATAAAGAGTCCAACCACTTTCCAGATGAAAGACAATGTATAGCCAAATCGCCTGTCAGGTGAAAGCACAATTGACAAGGGAAGGCCACCTGTTGGAATGTTCTCGAGAGAAAACAACTTTCTAATAATCTTGTGTCTGGAGGGGAGTGATTTTTGTGTAGATATTTCTTCCCCTTTTGTACCTTGTTTCATTTGTACTTGGTACTGAGTCTGATGAAGAAGGTTGAAACGTTACGTTTAGTTTACGTTTTAAAATAAAATAATTTTTCTGCCTTGGTCAGCATATTCAGTTTTTGTGATGTGGCCTCTGGCCCCGTCTTGTGCTTTTGCAGACGTGACATTTGGACACGTTATGGATGCTCCCGTGTTAGAGATGGGGTTCCTGAATGTTCCTTGCTTGTTTGAAAAGTTTAGAACATGTGTGCTCTAATATTGTAAAAATACTCAAAAATTTTATATCTTAGTAATAAACTGAGTAAGTACTGTGAGTTTCAAAATATTAACGAATTCAACAATAAACATGGCAAACACGGCAAGGTTACATCTCTAAATATATCATTGAAACAACCACGAAAATGTTATATTTGTATATACCTTAGATGTGACTCTTGTTTCACGGACATATTTTAACTTACATGGTGTGTTGATGATGATCTCGGAGATGAACTATGAAAAAATGTCGGATTTGTAGCCCCTAGAAATTGGCGATATTAGGGATGTAATAAAAACATTTTCACTCTTAAAATTAAGTGAATTTTTAGATTTCCTCGGGGTAGGTTTTTGTAATGGACCATTCTTTGCCTCAGGGGCTTCCTTTACGGTGAACGTTTATGTCAGTGAGTTGTGGGATTGAGGCTTTTATACATAGGATTACTCATGATTTATTTTACTTGGAAATCTATATTACAGTAAATATATTAGAATATTTTTTTATTATTTGTATTTTTCTTGTATGATTATGTCAATATTAAAATCTGTTGCTAGGCTACGCAATAATGTTTCAAAATCAGAATTTTTATGTTCAAATAAAAATATATATGCTCTGCCCCAAGTATGTACGGAGCAAGCGACCGAAACCAAGTTCTTGCGCAAGTAGTGACTCGACAGGGCTCAACCAATGAACACGTGAGAGGGAAAGAGGTTGTATGGGGGTGGGCAACGCGACTGCAGATACCAGCTATTCGCAGCAGAGAGTGTTACAGTAACGTGAACAGCACCACTCCCCTGTCGTCCTTACCCTGGACGATTGCTCGCAGGTACCCGCTTGCTATAGACTCAATGAATGTAAGAACCACTCAATGAAAGGGCATTGCTGGGAATATTCCTCCCTGAAATAACCTTCCTACTTCGTACAGATTTTGGCATATTCTAATGTGCCCTGCAAAATCCGTGGCGAGTGACAACACGAAAATTATACGCGAGGAACACTTTGTCCTTTATAAATGTACTGAAGGAATACCAAAGAAATTCCAAAAAATATTATGGGTGGAAATACGTCAGTATTTTCGTGACGAAGTTACCCCAGCAAATGAGGTAACTTCCTCATCTCTGCTTACGTTTCTATCAGGTCAAAATTATCCCCATGAAGAGGTAAGATCGTCACGCTTCTGCGACCGTTTTCCCCTTTCCGATCAATCGTAAAGCCTCCTGCAACTAATCGGAGGTATAGTTCTGAAATTTCCGACCACCAACTACCTTCTTATATGTTCTTGGCATCGTGCACGAGAAACACCGTCAAAGCACAATGCACTTGCACACAACACACTTCCTTCCTTGATGTCCGCTCCACAACTGAACGTCTGTGGCTTCACACTCGCTTTGTTCCACCAGCATGTGACTCCTACCGACATCTATCAGTCTCATGACGAAGTTGCACTCAAAGACGAAGTTACCCCGCTTGACGGTACCTCGGGAAAAAAAACTACAATCCCATGCGACCGTCGGATACCCTACATACAGGACAACAGAGAAATTAATTACAGTGATAGTTAATTAGACAGTATTAGCCTTGAAGTTAATTATAAAGTAGCGTACTAAGTAAGAAAGGCTTACCTGGAGCAGCATCAATGCTTTTGTAATTTGCGGAAAAGTAACTTTCACTAAATGCCCGGATTTTAATCCGTTCAAATCACAGATTATCACAGTGCCTCTCTTCAGAGTGTCCCATCCTAAGAAGGTGTCGTAACAGCATACCACGCGCTTTATGGCTACGTCGCTGTCGAAGTTTTCTGGGGCGAGGCCTCGAGAGCTCATGATGAATACTCTATACCCGTCAGGTGTGTAGCCGGGTGCAATGCATAATACACTGAAATGTATAACATTCATTGTGTAATAAGTGCACTACCTGAATCTGAATCTAAATGCATAATAAATAAATTTGAGCACAGATAGTCCTAAATTTCCTAAAGATGTGTGTCACATAAAATCTCCAAATTATATCAACGTTGTTTAGTGTCATACCACTGGCTAGCATGAGGAGAATTGTATGAAAGTTGGGTCACCAACTCGTTCTCTTTAAATACATTTCTTAATTTTAAAGTTAAAAGCAATTTATCAATATTAAGAGGTTCCTTGGATTTCCATGTTAGTTGGCCATTACTATCCATTGCCTAGTGTTTCCCATTTACCTATTCTAATACTGCATTACGAAGAGCACCTAAGTTGAAGATTCATATTTTTCGTATTTCCGAAATTACAAGGACGCAAAATGTGAGATAATGAGCATTTTTTTTTTAACATCTTGTTAACTTTAAATCGCAATATTTCGGCAATCAGGGCCTCTTTAGAAGTGATTCAGACGGCGTTGAAAAGGTCTTGGGGGCTAATTGACACGAGATATTACGTGCCTATGTCCCGGTAAAAAATAACTGAAGGTGTTGCAAATAAATTTTTGGTACCCATTATCTCAAAAGTGGATCTTTTAATTATTTCCAAAAAAACATATATGTCATACAAACAATATTACTTAGTAACTTACAAAATTGAATAACGAGTAGTCAATGAGATCCGGAGTTATATTAGATTTAGGTTACGTAATACATGTTAAAATGTTTTGATAAACAAACTTCAATAATTAAAAAGAAAAAGTCTGGCAGAAATGAAATTCAATATTGTTTTAATTAACATACATGATGCTGACGTATACATTCCCAGCTATTAGAAATACAGTGTGATGCAAATGCCCGGTCCGATAGGCAGCTCCAAGGGCTTTCCGGATGGCGCAATGAACTCATCTCGCCTTGTAATAAAGAGGTCTCGGGCAAATCTTTAGCAAAATGCAGAGTTTCATTTAGATGACTGTAGATCGGAGGCTAATTGCCCTAGACGGACGAATGAGGTACCGTTATACGGGGAATGAATCATAGATTCGGAGTACATACATTTTATGCACATTGAGTGTATATATGGATGCGAGGGGAGGGGAGGAACTGGAGAATTCCAAAATTTCTAAAAACAGAATGCCCCTTCCTGGACAACAAAGTATAGGTCATTGTCAAAATACACATGGAAATGATCGCAGACATGTTTGGAACAAGAAAATAATTGTACTATTATCATATGAGCAATAGAACACGACTTGTACCCTACCTCCAAACGACATGTCTGTACGCCACTGAAACTTGTCAATGCCCAGACACGCACTACAAGAACTTTTCGCTGTACAACCACGATTGTGAGTGACTCACAACCGCGGAATTTCTTAGAAGTATGTTATCAGTCTATTTTTGGACGTTGCCGGTCACATTGCAGTCACGTGACTAATATCTGTACTCGGGTATGAGGATTTCTATTTCCGCCTGCGCTTTGATCGTTTCCTATGTTACACCCTCCCTTCCTCCACCCTTCACTCCCCCCCCCCTTTTTTTGCCGAAACTGAAAGTACTTGGCAACCTCCTGCTACCGACCAGCAAACTATTCCCAAATCGAGGTTCAATTGCATTATTGTAGTGGAACAAAAATTCCGGCCGATGATGGGCACAATGCTTTTTTCTTCAGGAGAAGCTGACAGAAGATGCCGCCATTTTCCCGCCTTTTTTTGGAACACCAAGACATGCAAGAGTTCTCACGGTGCAATATATGTGTTAACAACAATATAAAAGAAGAAAATTCCAATTCCAGCGAATAATAGCGACATTATGACGTAAAAACTACGAACATGCCAACATATCTCGATCGAGATATTTGGTCCCCGAGGGGTTACAGGTAAATATCTCGATCAAGGTATCTGGTAAAGAAGAGGTCGATACC
Organism: Lepisma saccharinum; assembly: GCF_977018435.1. Classification (NCBI taxonomy): domain Eukaryota; kingdom Metazoa; phylum Arthropoda; class Insecta; order Zygentoma; family Lepismatidae; genus Lepisma; species Lepisma saccharinum. The sequence goes on along the minus strand of NC_139254.1, from coordinate 45,836,486 downwards.
CAGTGGAGGCACATAGTGGTTTAGATCCCACTTTAAACTCTAGGTCCAGTTACGAATAATCGTGTGGACTTAAAGCATCAAAATCAACCAACCAACAATAGGCAATTCCATTCCATTGTTAGTGTACATAGCGAGAAATGGAAAGAGAGAAAATTATTCGAAATAGATGAGTTTCAATCGAGTGCTTGAATATTCAATGTAGCGTGTACCGTTCAGGAATCTCATTGGTAGCAGAAAATGTCACATGCTTGGCCCGAAATGCTGTATGGCATCACAACACCGTACAGTATTAGGAATTTAAGAATTGATGACAATAATTTCAGGCAAAGTAAACAAGTACAAAACATATACGTATGAATGGCATGTGCCGTGGAACAGTGAGATGCACGTATTGTATCTGATTTTGTTCATCGAGCAGCTCTGTAACATTGACAAACAAAGACGTCTCCAATGCTGCGAAAAATATCGGAAATGGCTGACGGAAGTAAGATTAACTTCAAATTTATTATTTTTTATTATTCTCACGAGTATTATGTGTACGTTCATGGATTTGTAAACAAGCAGAATTTCCTTTTCTGGCGAAGGAAAAGCCAGACGATCATTGACTGATTCGACATCAAATCACTCAGACAAATTTCAAAATTTTTCTTGTCTGCACCTCATAGTTACTGAGAAACAGGAGGCTGAATTTTCAGAATTTTGCACGGATTGGTCATTGCCAAAACCATGATGGTTGCCTGCAGTGATTAAAAAAAATAATATGTCTCAGAATCAAATCAATGTCTTTTTCTAAATTTCATACATATATGTATATTCCATTTTAAAAGTTGTCACCAAGATTCCTTTGCACTGAGAGGCAGAAAAAATATTGCATTGTTAATAATGTTTATTTTTTTGTGTCAAAGTCTGACGTTACTAAAATTGCATTATCACTGAAAGACAACGCAGTTTTCAGGTCATTTTTTAAAAAAAAATTGAAGACTAACGTATGTTCTACAAAAGGCTATAAAGTAAAATTAGTGGCTTTCTCACTGCCTCTATTAATAAATCTTCATTAAACAAGTTTTGTTTTATGGACATTCATATGATTTATTCCATGCCAAATTATTACCAAAAAATGAACTCTTAAACCCGATCATTTCAGATTTTCATGACATTTTCTCGAATGGTAGAAGACATGAAGTAATGTACGAGGGGGTATCCAAAAGTTTTAATTACGAAGTTATAGAGATATTTACATGAAACTTTTTGTGCATAATCAGTGTCATTGCCATGCATACTTGTGCAAATATCAAATCTTTGTCTAACGTAGTTTTCTTTCCACAGGCTGTAGAAGACATCAACCTGCATGATGAAGAAAATTGAAGCCTGAAGTGTCATAAAGTTCCTCCATTTGAAGGGTAACAACGCACTCCAAATCCACGACGAAATGAAAGCTGTCTATGGGGATGAAAGCCCATCATATGACACGGTTGTGAAGTGGTAGAGGAACTTTCAAAGTGATCACATGTCCCTGACAGACGAGCCACGAGCGGGTAGACCCTCAATCAAGGATGATCTTGCCATGGTGAAGAAAGTGGAGACCATTATCCTCGACGACAGAAGATCGACCATGGAAAGAGTGATGGCGGAGACTGGACTAAGTTACGAAGGTGCGTGGAGGATTATTCATGAGGAACTGCACATGAATAAGGTGTCTGTACGCTGGGTACCTCGCTTGTTGACACCTCTTCAAAAGCAAACCCACCACGACTTTTCCCAGCAGAATTTGACTCTGTTGAAGCGGAATGAAGACGATTTTCTTGCTCGTCTCGTCACTATGGACGAGTGCTGGGTATACCTCTACGATCCGGAGACCAAAGAAATGAGAAAGGAGTGGAAACATCCATCCTCCTCCCTCCCAAGAAGGCGAATGTCCAGAAACCTGCCGGGAAGGTGATGCTGTCCGTTTTTTGGGATAGCCGCGGGGTAATCTTAACCGATTACCTTCCAAAGGGCGAGACCCTCAACAGCGATTACTGCTGCAACCTTCTGGAGAAACTGCGTGATGCATTGAAACAAAAACGTCGTGGCATGATCAGCAAAGGCGTCCGTCTCCTGGCCGACAATGCAGCCGTCCATACGGCCCAAGCATCCGTTGTCACAGCCCACCGGTTACGCTATGAACTTTTGCAGCATCCACCTTATTCGCCTGATCTTGCGCCAAGCGACTTCTTCCTTTTTCCCGAGATGAAGAAACCACTTCGTGGTCGGCGATTTTACGACAGAGAGGATGTTATTTTCGAAGTGGAACAGTGGTTTTTGAGCAAAGCGGAGAACTTCTACAAAGAGGGCTTGAAACAGGTGAAGAAACCCTGGCAAAAATGTGTGACTCTGCAGGGAGATTACGTGGAGAAGAACTAACTTTGACCACTGCAAGTGACTATTGTATGTTTTTTATTTCATGGTGATAATTAAAACTTTTGGATACCCCCTCGTACATGTGTAAAATTTTAGCTCTCAGTGATACACGGTATTCATACAGCAGGGTTGCCAATCTTATAACTAGGGCTAGGATTTTTAGGACTTAGGATATTTTTTTGGTAAGGGTGATGTGTTCCCTAAATATACATAAAAATTCATACTGTGAAGAAACTAACTGATTTAAGGTGCTTTTTAAGGGCATATTTTGGCATATTTAGCAATTTCTATATGATAAAGCATATTTTGATGGATTTTTTGTCATAGTCAGCATATTTTCGCTTTTCAAGAAATATACAATCATTTTGCAAGTGGATTCATTCTTACTCCCATTTTCAGTCGAGGTTTTCCTTTTTGGACTCCAGCAAAATATTTTTCATTTTTAATTGAAAATTTACAGAAAGTATCTATTGTGCATTTCAACTCATCAGGGCCCGTAAAGTGAACTAAAAACAGCATGCATAAGAAATATTTCAGCATAAGTTATATAATAATGTTTGAAACAGTCTAGTTATAAGGGAATATTTTTCAAATTATAGTGCATATTTTGTAAAATTTTAAATCATAAGAGCATATTTCATTTTGCACATTTTTGTGATTTTTAGGTCATAAAAATCTTAGCCCTACTTATAACAAATATAAAATTTATGTGCCTTCAAGGTCATATAAAACCATTCATAACTTTGTTTCTAATTATGGTATAACTTTCAACTTGTGCTTGTTTTGAAGCTAAGGGAGCATAGTTTTCATTAAAAAATAATTATATGACAATATTAAAATTTTCACTTCAAGTTCACCTGATGTGACTTTTGACCTTGCATATACATGTATAAACATATGAATGTTAAATTGTAATATAATTAAGCCTTGTTTCCATATTGAAACCAATAAGTTGCTGACCAAGGCAGTTTATTAAGGTAAAAACACTTAACACGTAACGTTTCGACCCTGTATCAGGGTCTTCCTCAGACGAAGAACTAAACTAAAATGATGAAATAAACTACACACAGAAAGATTTCATACACATAGCAGGGTCACAAGCCACACAACAACAAATCAAATTGACAGTCCTTATCTAGGAAGATTTCTACAAAGGAATTAAACATATCACCTCCTGACAGTTGTTGACTAATGGGTCTACTACACTGACAGGTGATTGGCAGGTCAAGATCAGCAAGAGTCTAAGAACCACCTGCTCACCACTCCCCCACCCCTCCTGCCTTTCTGGTTATGGGTGAATACCTCCTCCTCTGGTCTTCTTCTTTTCTCTTCTTTCTTCCTTCTTCATACTTCTTTTTTCTTTATTCCTTTTCTTCATCCTTTCAACTTTCTCTAACACACTCTTCCATTCCTTGTTTATCTTGAGCCCTCCATTCCAATTCATGATGTCTTCTCCTTTCTTTTCTATTTCTTTGGCCTCCTTCCATTTTCTCACTAGTTCTCTCTTCTCTTTTCCTATTCGCCTAGCCGAATCCCATTCAACTTCATGTCCTGTTTCTCTAGTGTGTTTGAATATGGCATTCCTGTCTCTCTTCAATCTCACATCATCCATGTGTTGCTTTAACCTGTCTTTAAGTCTCTTCTTTGTTTCCCCTATATATACACTTTCACATCCTCTGCTGGCAAGAAAACTTTAGAGAGAAGGTGAAACTGAAGATGAAGAAGAAAGGAGAAAGACTGGGATGGAGAGAGGAAAGAAGAGAAGAGGAAGAAGGTGAAGAGGGCAGGAGAAGAGTGGTTATAATCGGAGATGTTCAAATATCAGAAGAAGAGGAAGCTTTTTTGAAATTAGGCCGAGGTTTCAAAGTGATGGAGAGAAATGTGAACTATGAAGAGATTGTATATGATATTGAGGAAGCGGTGCTACATATTGAAGAAGAGGCAGAAAGGGATAAGATTAGAAGAAGAACAGCAGCCATTTTGAAGAAAGAAATGGATAAACAGAGAAGATTAGATAATTTGAGCCAGAAGGAAAGGGAGGGTATGAAAAGAATCAAGACAAGGAACGATGTGGTGGTGGAACAGGCAGATAAGGGAGGGGCCACAGTCGTGATGGAAAAAGAATGGTACGAGAAGAAGTTTGAAGACCTGAAAGGGGACACGTATGAGGAGATTTGTGGAATGGAAGAGGAGCGCAATATTAGAGAAAAGATCATAAAAGATTGTGGAAGGATGGGGTTTAAAAAGCTCACGAAGGAGGCAGGAAGACTGCCCTGTTTAAAAGGCTTTCCCAAAATACATAAAGAAGAGATAAAGTTGAGACCAGTGATGAATTGCAGGGACAATATTTTGGAACCTTTGGAGAAGAAGTTAAAAAAGGTAATTGAAGTGTTAGTGAGAGAACAAGAAAGCAGAGCCGTGAAAAACAGTGAGCAGGTGGTGGACCTTATAAAAGGTCTGAAGGAGTCTGGGGATAAAATCACAATGTTTAGCCTAGACGTGAGAAGCATGTTCCCGAGCATCAAAAGGGGACACGTAGTGGATATAGTGAGGAAAAAAGTTGGGAAAAGCATTATAGGAGAATGGGATAGTGAGAGAGTGGTACAAGCGCTGGAAACCATTTGGGACAATAGCTACAGCAGAGTGGGGAGTAAAATCATCAAGATTAGTGAAGGTCTAAATATAGGCTCTTGCTTGAGCCCTGTGCTGGCGGAATTAGTTATGAATGAATGGGAGAAGGAAGTGATAGTGAAAGGAGGAGATAAGTTAAGTCTATTTTGTAGATATGTGGATGATTGTTTTGGGATATGGAAAGGAACAAAAAGGCAGCTGAGTAAGCTTGTTAAAGATGTAGAAGATGAGAAAGCAGGGATATTCCTTGAGCTCGAAACGGAACAGGAAGGAACATTAAATTTCTTGGATATTGAGATGAAAAAGAAGAGAGGAATGGGGATAGTGGCTACATGGTATCAAAAGAAGTGTTCGGCAGGAGTGTTCTGCCACAAAAGAAGTGATGTGGGTGATGGAACTAAACGTAATTTTATAAGGAATATGGAAGACCGAATAAAGAAGATATGCACAGAGAAAGGGGAAGAAGAAACCAAGATTAATAGCCTGTGGGAACAACTAGAAGAGAATGGCTATGAAAAGAAAGACAGACACAACATCAACAGAAGAAGGAAAGAGATAAAAGAGAGAGGACTGGAAGAGAAGGAAGAAAAAGAAAAAGAGAGATGGTTTGGTATAAGAAGTATGGGCGATGCCACAGAGAAGATATGCAAAGTGCTGAGGAAAGTGGGTATAAGAACTTACAGGAAGGGAGGACGCACTATTTTAAGTATAGCCAGCAAGAAGAATGAAGAAAAGAGAGAGGAGGAAGAGGAAGGGGTTATCTACGAGGTGAAGTGCAGAGGATGTGAAAGTGTATATATAGGGGAAACAAAGAAGAGACTTAAAGACAGGTTAAAGCAACACATGGATGATGTGAGATTGAAGAGAGACAGGAATGCCATATTCAAACACACTAGAGAAACAGGACATGAAGTTGAATGGGATTCGGCTAGGCGAATAGGAAAAGAGAAGAGAGAACTAGTGAGAAAATGGAAGGAGGCCAAAGAAATAGAAAAGAAAGGAGAAGACATCATGAATTGGAATGGAGGGCTCAAGATAAACAAGGAATGGAAGAGTGTGTTAGAGAAAGTTGAAAGGATGAAGAAAAGGAATGAAGAAAAAAGAAGTATGAAGAAGGAAGAAAGAAGAGAAAAGAAGAAGACCAGAGGAGGAGGTATTCACCCATAACCAGAAAGGCAGGAGGGGTGGGGGAGTGGTGAGCAGGTGGTTCTTAGACTCTTGCTGATCTTGACCTGCCAATCACCTGTCAGTGTAGTAGACCCATTAGTCAACAACTGTCAGGAGGTGATATGTTTAATTCCTTTGTAGAAATCTTCCTAGATAAGGACTGTCAATTTGATTTGTTGTTGTGTGGCTTGTGACCCTGCTATGTGTATGAAATCTTTCTGTGTGTAGTTTATTTCATCATTTTAGTTTAGTTCTTCGTCTGAGGAAGACCCTGATACAGGGTCGAAACGTTACGTGTTAAGTGTTTTTACCTTAATAAACTGCCTTGGTCAGCAACTTATTGGTTCGAAGTTAAAGTTTGTAGGGAACAAAGTATGGTACACAGTTAAATGCAACTCTGTTTTGTGAAAGTTTAATTTTGGTATAACTTTCCAAACAGGAATAAAGAATAATCTGACAGCACTATGCCTTATTCAATGAAGCAACTTCTATCCCCGTCGAAGTAAAAGGGATTTCTGCACCTAGCCTTCAAAAGGAAGTTGCTGCTTTGTAAGAGAAACATTGAACGCTTGTGCGGGGACTGGGATCTGAAAATAAATCCCGAGAAATCTGTTCCTCCAATTTTACAGAGCCATACTATAGATTACGCAACAAAATTATCCCATTCGTACAACAGCACAAAGGTCATTTTCGAAAAAAAACTCACTTTCAGTCACCATGTAGATTACATAACTTCTTGACCCATGAAAACCCTTGGGTTAATTTACAGATTTAGAGATATCAGATGTTTCTGCCCTCAAAACCTGCTTTACAACGTGCGTTGTAACTATTATTGAATATGGTTGCTGTATTTGGTCAATGGCCTGTCATAACAATATAAATAGAACAAATAAAGTGGTAAATTACTTCATCAGAATAGTCAAAACCTAGATGTCCAGCCCTTGCAAACCTTTCCAAACATGAAATTCTATCCAATCTTCAAATTCACGATCATTCAATTCGCCGTCAAGTTTCAGATCTAACATTTCTTTTCAAAATCATGAATGGACAACTTTTCACTAACGAACGCTTGCCACATCTTCACATCCGGATCCTACGTACCAACAGCAAATGCAACAACTTCTTTTACACAAAAGCCTCAAGGCTATCCCTAGAACAATGGTCACTTCTCTATAGTCTACAAACAAGGTACAATACACTAAATGGTCCTCCAGGCTTCCATCTATCTAAGCAGGCTTTCAGAAAGACGTGTATTAAGCAGCTGAAGAGTAATTAATATATGTTATATTCTAGGTATTGTTTTATTCTTGTTACATATCAATGTGTGTTTGTGTATGTTTGCGTGTTCTCATTTGTTAATTTCTATTTTTCTCTCTGTTGTTGATATCCTGATATAAATCCTCTCTGTATTCAGGATTTCTCAAATAAATGAAAAACAATTAAAGTTGAAAGCATTGGTGACTGGCTTCGTACGTTGAGAAAATTGTTTGAAGAAAGAGACCTACAATTAAAGCAAGTAAATGAAGAAATTTAACAATTGCTGTATCTGTATGCTTTTTTTAACATATATTATCTACGTAAACTAAAATTGCTGACCAAGGCAGTTTATTAAAAATTAAAAAGAAAATATACACGTAACTTTTCTACACTATATAAGGTTTTTCCTTAGACGAGGAACTAAACTAAAATGATGGAGTACACAACCAGAAAGTATTTATACAAATAGCAGGGTGGAACTTTAGTTTATTTAGTATAGGAGCAAGGCTTAATTGTGTTACCATCTACTATGCGTCAGATCTTACTGTCTGTATTTATTCTTTATTCTGATTAATAAGGAATTCCTGAATTAATTGACACAAGATAATAAACATTAAAAAGTTGTAAGCCACCTGTATCAATTACGCACATTATACTCGTATTCTCATTACCTGTATGTCTATCAACAGTGAAGAACACATGAATAGATTTTCTGTTGGTTTTCGGTAGTCCTCTGCATTTTTCTATTATTATTTCGGACCGAAGGCACGTACAGATTTTGGCAGCGAAGGGGAGCCACGACAGCAAAAGGTTTGAAAACCCCTGCGCTAGACAATGGATACAATTACAATTAAAGAAATTGTTCACCTGAAAAAGAACCGAATTGTTAAAATAGGTACATGCAGTAGCAGAACTACACAATGGACAATGTCAAGTGAATATTGAATGTAATTAAAGAAAACTAAAATTCAATAATTATTAAAATGATTTTTCACATCTTGCGCAAGAATTCACTCTCTCAGAATACATTTAGAAGAAGAGCGTGATTAAACTTAGTAAAAACTTTAATCAATTATGATCTTTAAAAAGTGCACCAATGCTGGTCCTATTTACATCCTCAAATTCGGATCTCCAAACATAATTTATGATTGAGAGAAAATTTAAAACAAATTTCCCTTCAGCATTTTTTTAGTTTACTTAAACGGGGTATGTTTGAGGACGTGGTAATATTGAATTTATTGAATGCAAAAATGATACGATATGCTACTAAATTTGAATATGTCGTTTCGTAGACCTATCCTTGTGATTATTGACCATTTACCAGTTCATTTCAGACTCGCCTTAATAATGCCACGAGAACTAGTTCACAGTTTGTCTTTCCCATCATTAGGAAGCTATTATCATTGTGTGATGTGCGCAATGGCACAATGCGATTTGAAGCGAGTAATGCAAATATATTGCTATGTTTATTGCATGAACATTTTGACCGATGAGTTGCAGTAATTTGGAACAATAATGTCAATATTCCGAAAAAATGTTCTCGTAAGGTTTGTGTGAGTGTTGTTCAAAGAACTGAAGTTAAACATAAAATAACATATACTGCGTGCAGTAATACTCACTGATGTTCCATTGAGAATTTGACTTCAGGTAAGAGTGGATCGAGATTCTGGCAATACTCTGGCAGGATTCCCTTGTAAGTGAAGAACTTGTCCAGCTTAGTCTTCGTAGCCTCTAAACTGTACTTTCGACCACGTAAGAAATTTAGCAGCATGGTGTTATCTGAAAATAGGAACATCAATTTTGGAAACATGTTATTAATTATTATACTATACCGCTACTTTAAGGGGAGATTCCCCGAGAAGACTTGATATTAGGTAAATGTCTCAACAGGCCGTGATAGCCTGAGCATTGAAGTGACATTATTCTTCTCAACGTCAAACATATTTACTCAATAGATTTACTTTGCTTGAAAAGTACTGCCAATTAAAACAGAATAGATAATGTTTATGTAATTGTTGTAGCAAAGAAGAAACAAATCCTAAGTTTATTTGTACAATCAAGTAAAAATATCTAAATGTGAAATGAATTTATTGCTTTCCAACATAATCTGTATTTTTAAGCCTTAAAAATTACAATGAGAACATGCGTTTTCACAGTTTATACTTACATGTAGAAGAATTATTTTTCGCTCAAGGAAACAATTGCATTTGTCTAATACAGCATTTTATCCATAACTTGAGGAAGTATTACATTTTTGTTTTAAGTTAACTTTATCCTACAGATAGGCTATTCGGAACTTGACCAACAGTTTAAAAGGTGCCTCCACCCTGCACCTCTCGATTACAAGGCGACGATGTAACCACTACGACATCAGGAAAGCATGAAGGAACTACCAAAGGTAGTGGAGTTGACAACAATACAATCATTAAAATATTACAGATACAAATAATATTTTAGCATGCATTTGTTGAGTTTTACAATATCGTCTTATTCTCAGAACTTTTTAACATCGATATTATTGTATCCTCCCTTCAGAGAGCATCTCAGAAAATATATGAACGTTGTTCTCTTGAGAAGAATTGCAATAAAATATCGTAATGCACGTACGCTTGAAATCGTTAATAGAATATCTTTACTTTAAAGAAAAGTAACACCGTACTTCCAGTCAGAGAACACGAAGTGCATCAAAGCGAATTTTGATGCACTCGTAGTGCATCAAATGACACATCTAAACGTGTAAGCTTGGAATTTTGGAAATTGTCTCAGGATTTGATGCACTTCTACTGCATCAAATGAATTTTGACTAAGGAGTGAGTCCTTTTATGCACCTTAGTGTGTCAATGGCCCGTCCGATGGGCTCTTATGCATCTAAAAGCATATTTTCAAGTTATACATTTGTATGCACAATTAATGCAATCGTTCGGTGATTTTACTTACCTGATACAGAAAATAAATTTTGACCTTACAAAAATATGAAAGGCATTTTGAATTCATCAGCTCCCAAAATTGATCGAAGTAAAAAATATAAAGTATCAAGAACAAAAGTAAATATATTTTAAGTAACTAAATTATATTTCCTAACTTAAATATCAAAATAGGTGCCACTCGTGCATGTAGAAGCCACTAAAAATGCATTTTTGATGCATTGTTTCGGCACTGCAAATAAATTGAACTCTTTGATCAACCACAGCATTGTAAGGGTGTGAGCAGGATTTTCTCCTCGGGAGAAAGGGGAGTGGTCACAGCTTACCCTCCAGTCATAGAAACTTAAAATTTCAGTTTTATATTGATCTGGGAGGACAGGTGCCGGTACTCTTCAAATTGGTTTGTTCTTGCATTCATCATAAAAACTACTCACAATATTCTGATATGTTCATAAATAAAAAAGTTGACAGAAAAAATTGTGCTGGTTATTATTATTATTATTATTTTACAAATCATAACATTGAAATTATATTGAAAATACTTTGGAGTTGTTAACAAGTTCAGACTGAACTAAAAAAACTTTCAAGAGATACCTTGAGTCTCATATTATGTAAACTACTGATTTCTGGAGAATAGTCCATGATTTTAGAACCTCCCTTCACTCTCCATCCACTGGGACGCCAGATCACCAGCGAAGAATTTCTCTCAGGTTTCTGATCAAGAAAGCTCTGGAGAAGATTCCAAGTTTCGTCAAGCTAAGGTTTCTCCTCAGCCCCGAAAAGCTTGGATTTTTCCCAGAATACATTTGGTCTAGAACACCTGCAATATTTAATGCTGGGAAAGATTGAACTTGCACTTTAAAAGTTATGCAATTGAGTCGTTACTTACCAACGTCGTGTGGTAAGTGAGGCTGCTTCCTCAGCCACTCCTTCAGGTGCTCCAAGTCTTTCTGAATCCGCTCAGCGTCTTCGTCGTTGAAAAGGCTTCGAAGTTTCCCCTCCTCTTCCTTAGTTCGTTCTGCATGAAACATTTTTCCCGCTTTGCGTAATGCAGAGGGAATCTCTCTGGAAATATAAATAAAGTCGAAATATACAATGTTACGACAGACAATTTTATGCCTATTCTTTATGTAGCAAAATTTACAGTCATCGTATATATGTAAGATCATCATCAACGGATTTTTAGGTGGTAAAAAAACGGGATTTAGGACTTTATAACTCCATTTCAGGTCTTTTAGCTGCTTAAAATAAATTATTACCTGTAATTATTAACTAAAAATAACAATGAAATAACTAGTTCAGGTACAATTTGTATACAAAGAGGTGCAATGTTACATGTAATTTCATTATAGACAAGATACAGTTTGTCCAATACAAAACCTTTCATCATATTTCAAAATACTGCATATGCTTTTCAATGTTCTCCATAATGGATTTTTTCCAGTCGTCCGTGAGTATGCGTTTGCACAGTCATGGACACTTCTGGATTGTAAGAATTTCATTAACTTTCAATGTGATCGTTACAACCCAGATGTGTCCATGGAGAAACTTCTCAACTGCTGCTGATTCCTAAGACCAGTTTGGAGCTCCCTGAGGAGTAGTAATAAGGTCATCGTAACGAATAGGTCGTAGGTTCGATATCAGAGGCACATAGTGGTTCGGCCCCACTCTAAACTGTGGGTACAGTCCCGATTAGCCTTTCTGTGCATAAATTGGTCTTAAAACAACAATGCAATCAATTCAATTCAAACAATTCAATTAAGGGTTGTTCATAATATAGGTTATTTTTAAAGTTATGTCAAAGGTTTAAAATGTGTTTTTTTAGGTCAGAACATAGCTTTTAGGGCATTTATAGGTATTTATAGCTCACATTGAATTTCAGTAGAGGAGGTGCTGTGTACATGAAACGTAAATATCTCTAAATACGAGGGATGATCGGAAAAAAAGGTTACAAAGCATATAACTTTTGTTTTATTCACTGTAACGTAACGAAAATTTATGTGTAAATTAATAACATGTTTGACTTGTTGCGAGTTTGAGGACTTCGGATTCTGACCATGTATAGCCGAGAAGCGGACATTTAAAATGGTGACTCGTCTAGAAAATTGGTCAAGAGTAGAAGTGAGGCAGTGGTGTGGTTCCTGCTGACATTCATAGGCAGATTGTGGAGGTGTATGGGGAAGGGATAATTTCAAGGCAACATGTAGTGCAGTGGTGTCGTGCCTTCAAAGAAGAAGGGACCAGTGTTGTTAATGACAACCCTCGACACAGCGGTAGGACCAGTGCCTCAACCACTGACGTGAACTGTGCTCTTGTGGATGAGTGTATTTGTGAGGACAGAAGAAGAACATTACGCTCAATATCAGCTGAGCTGGGACTACCATTTGGTTGGCTGGCCACCATTATCTGACATGTGATGATGTCAAAAGAGCTGCCTCACGGTGGCTACGATAACTTGACGCGGATTTCTGTGCAACCGGTATGGAAAACCTCATGTACCACTGTGACAAATGCTTGAACAAAAAAGGTGATTACATCGAGGACTAGTGTTGAGTGCCGTCCATCATCAGGTGTGTTGATCTTCCTGCTATGTCTAACACATAAGCCATAATAGGCTTTGTAATCTTTTTTTCGATCATCCCTCGTAGGATACGTCTAGGACGTAGCAAAAAAAAGGTATGGACCTAAAAATCCGTTCTCTCATCTACACTGTTTAGAAAATTTACACATGTCCAATGTGAAATTTTACTTCTAATATTTCCGTTAATTGATTCATTTTTACTTAGATGCAAGGAAAATAAAATTACATTTTATGATTTACGTGACTTTTTCCGAAAAACTTCAATTATCACCTCAGCTCTACTTACAATCGTCGACTCAGTGAATAGTGAGTAAATATGACATTCCATTATAAGTTGCTTTTGGCGTTGTTATTCAATAATATTTTCAAAATATAATTTTACGTTCTTAATACAATTGCCTGCATAATAAAACTTTGTTAAATATCTGTAACGGCTAGAGATCCTCATACATCTTTCCACTCTTCCACTCCATCAAAAATCTCGATTCGATTACATCACTGTTTCAGACTTCACGTTCAGTGTGAAATCTCAAGAATGATTTGGGCTTTTAACTGACGTGATATTCTACTGATTTGTCTGTCCGGTTGAACTCTACCAAGGTATGAATCCACAGTCTAATTAGTTATTATTACCTTGAAAAAGTCAAGAGCAGTAGTCAACAATGACATTGAGGAACACCTGGCTGAACAATAACAAGATCAGTAGACAATATGCGCATTCAGCAACCTTAGTCGACATGGTAAATGAGCAACGATGTCTGAACAATGATACGATCAGTAGTCGATATTGGCATTGAGCTGCATGTGTCTGAACAATGATCAGGTTTTGATTTCTTTAATTTAATTTTATTTATTTTACTTCGCTTTTTGTGCCACTTGTAGCTAATTTGAGAAGATGGGAATGAGTGATGACATGACTAAATTAATGAATGGACACTCGCAATACATCCGTGCCCAGGTCAGGATTCGAACCCGTGTAGCGGTACGAGAGTGACCAAAAGTACCACACCTTGTAGTGTGAAAAGTTAATTGCTGATCAGGAAGGAAGTAAACAAATTCGTGGCAAGGGTATGTATGTAAGAAAAGCAACTTATACTGGGTGAAATGCTTAAATTTACACATATAATAACATGAAGTACTTAAGATTAATAGGCTACTAGGGGCCCCTGGTTAGTTACCAGGTGAAGGCACATAGTGGGTCGGATCCCACTTTAAACTGTAGGTCCAGTCTCGATTAGCCTTACTGTGCACAAAGTGGACTTAAAATAATAAATCAAACAATCATTAAGATTAATACATAAATATTGCCCATGCGTTTACCATAATAAATATCACCGTTAGTCAATGGACACGAGGTTTGTGTAAGATAATAACCAAAAATGTTAAAACAATAATGACAAGTGCAATTATCACGTCAAGCAACCACTGTTTAAATTTTTCAAAAAATGCAGGGCAATATTTAACAATAGAGGGACCAATGCCCAGAGGGTAAACTTTATGTAAATATGTGTGTATATGGGGCGTGGGTATATACACAATTTTTTTGCGTATAATGTGCATACGACTTGAGGAATTTGGGGGGCAGAATTTGTATTGCCCCATAAGTCGTGCCTATGTTTGCCCCCTTCCTAATCAGAGGGTCTGTCCACGCCTATGCTCCCAATCTAACTTTGTCATGTAAATGCGACACCTACATTTCGTTCATTTCTTCACTCCCGCAAGTTTGGTGTGAAAGGTAGCACCACGAACAAAATCCTACGCCCTTTCTTAATTGACCGGCTTCCTTGACTGAGTGATTAACACAGCACCCGGGTTTGAATCCTGGCCTGTCGCCTGTGCATGGGTGTTCTTGGTGAGTGTCTCTTTTGTTTCATCAAAACATTGCTCATCCTCAACTTCGCGATTAGCCAAAAGTGGGAGAAAAGAAGTAAAATAAACCAAATCAATCGATCATCTACATCCCCAAGTAAAACATCAACCGATCCTAGCAAAAATACAAACGAAGTGTCAGACGACCGTCAAATTATCCGTTTTAGCATTGCAAGCTGATAATAGGCAAGTAAATGCAAACTTGATGAAGACAAAATTAACATAGCTTTACTTTAATTTTCTCATTTAGAAATTAATTTGTTCTTAAATATTACTTTTTACAAGACAAATCTACATACAACAAAAATAGCTACCTGATTGGGAACCTGTAGTAAAAATCAAGAAGATAGACACTTTCAGCACATTCTCTGGTTACTACTGACGACTGGTTCTTGGAACACACTCAAGAAACCAACCTCTTTAGCATCGGATTTCACGATAGGCATCGCACACGCAACGGCAGTTTGAATGCCAAGAAAAAGTTTAGTGTCAAGGAAGGTCATGGAATTGCGTCACCGAAAGCAGTCAGCGATCGAGGTCAGTGCAGTGGGTTGTGCGTAACGCAATTTTCACACGTGAAAAGAAGAAAAAGGTTTCATCGTTTCTCCACATCAAGGGATTTTTCCCCGTCTACTCACTGTGCCCATTTTCATTATTCACCTAGAGGTTAGAAACTGTTCTAAAATGTGACTGAATAATCTCTCTGCATGATCTCAGTCATCATACTTTGTCTAGTAATTATATATGTACTAGCTCATTACCCAGGGTTGCCCGGGTACTTATTTATCCCAATCTTGCATTAGACAGGAAAATAATGAATTCTAACTATAGTGTAAAATGTAACTAATTTTAAATTTGATCGTGAATGTCACCAATTAGCTTAGCGACTCCGAAAACTATGAATTCGATACTAATCTATGCACGGCCAACTTTAATAGAGGCCGGAGCCTTCAATTTGGCAACCCTGTAAACCGTGACATCAGCCGACAGATCTTTCTAGGAAGAAACATTAGATAATGAACGTTCAAAAGTCAAAAAGGTAATAATTTTATGTAGCCTATTCATCCCGTAATAACTTCATTCGCTCAAATTCGCTAGTATATTGAACTTTATTTTTCCTAAGTAAAGCAATATGTTTTCAAGTTGTATATAACCAAGAGCTATAACCATGACATAGAGGTTTAAAACATGTTTACGCAAAAAGCAAATTCCACGCTGACGCTGAGAAAAGTTGTGTGCATGAGGCACCACATGCTAAGCTTTTACTTGTTGTGTTCGGAGTTACTAAGCTAATTGGTGACATTCACGATGACATTTAATCAACCTTGCCACGAGGGTAATACTTTGTGTTGAGGGGTGGATTAAATACCTGTAAATACATGTTACACTATAGTCAGAATTCATTATTTTTCTGTCTTAATAGAAGTTTGGGATAAATAAATACCCGGGTAACGCCAGATAATCAGCTAGTATCTTATTAAGCAGTACAACCTGCGTGCCTGCATTGTAATAACCCCGTTGACTTTCAATAGGATCATTACAAGCTAGAAGTGTCAGAAAATGTCATGTTTTCCTTCACATATTTTAAAATTCTTTAAAGTCACATTAATATCATGAAATGGCATCCATGTTTTCTAGGCATTTTTTCCTCAATGCCAAACATTTACGACACCTTGTCGCACCCCATGAATGAATGGAAGAGTGAAATCAACTCTGATACACCACTGGGAAGCTTAGAATACGTTTACAGTTCATAAATGGACAAATATTGCAGTTCCGAACTCAATCGAGAGTTCATCGAGGGGATATATTTTCAAGTACTGAAAGAAAGTAGAGGATGTTCACTTTACAGATGATCCGTACTAAAACAAAGAGAAAACCTTGTAATTGTATGGTTGTCTCCAGTACTTGAATTGTACAGAATCTTGTTGCATTCTGTTGCATTACTGAGTGAAGCTTTCGGATGATTTATCATTACTGTTGTCAATGATTTAAGGAGGCCTTCAGCTATTCCTGGAGTAGCAACACTTCACTGAATGACGTTTCAAGTCCAGCCAGACCTTTCCAACTAGCAAGTTGCCATTTTAATGTCTAATTCTAACATCAAGCAAATTTTTCAGCTGTCATACAACCCGGGATAACTCCACCAAAGTTGTATCGCAAGTGCGTATACTGGTTGATCTGATATTATAATAGCGGTTTCTTTTGGGTTTCTAATATAGTGACAATAATATTTATGGCTAGGGAGTTAATATCTTCTTTTAGAAGAGGATGCAATACCGACTTACTCTTCAAATTCATCAGTTTATCATTTTCTTTCTTACAAGAATAAAATGCAGCCCATGGAAGAAGTTCCAAGTGATGGAGAAAGTGTGTTGTTCCAGTGTGGCAGAGATGTTTTGTTATTTACATTAAGATTTAGAGTTTCTACCACGTTGCTATTGTTATTTTCGGAGGTGTTTCGCATTAGTGACTATTTGTACCTTGTAATATATTGGCAGACGTATTAGAGCAGATATCATGATCTATATTGTAGATCGCTGTGCTTTACAATGTGTGGGGAAGCTTCTATTCCTTTAATGGTTACATTATTCACATACACCTGCGTTTATTTTTCGACTTGTTGAACTCTTTTATATGATACACATATTCCAAGGTAATACATTTTCCGAAATGTCAATCCTAAGTGTAGAGGTAGAGGTGTGTCTTGATCTACGTTCTGACGTCTGAATTCAGCAGCTGGTTGTCCTTTTGTCTTAATGCTACTAAATCTAACCAGCTGTGCAATCCTCAGTGCTGCAACTGTCATTTTATCTTGTTCTGCAAAGGATGCTTCCTAGCTGGTAATTGGGATTTGAAACCTACACATTTTTATCAACATAAAACTAGATTCCAATGTTAATATTTCTTGTATTCATAACTTAGATATTGTACATAACTTTTACAAACTGTTTACTATATTCGATAGTCATTTGTTTCATTTTGAACACATACGTTCATAAATTCACATTACAAACTCATCATAACTCAACATAACACAACATTGTAACTGTTGTGCTTGTCACAATATAATCCCCTCTCTTAGAAAACATTTTCTGCGTGAGACAATTATTCAATATACATTAAATTGTCGAACAAGAAGAAAATTTACAATAAAAGGGGCATATTACAAACTGCTTTCTACAAACACTAACGAAATACAAATATTTGCGTCCAAGCATGCCATTCATACATAATTCAGGTAAGTTTCTTTGTCATATTATCTTTATACAAGGAAGCAAAATTTATAACTTTCATAAATATACACAAATATTTAATTGAGAACACAGAAAATAAACACAACATTATACACAAAAATCATTTGAGTTACACATTTTTTGCTTTCAATAGCTCTGTTCTCTTTTCTTCTGTACAATTGAAAAGTTTAAGATTTGTTAAGTTCTGCTTTTGTTCCTTTGCTGGCGTCGACAATGATATTAAATGTGCTTGGTTATTCTTAACTTCCTTGACTTGATAAGGACTAACATACAAGCTGAAAAATTTGTGAATGCTATCACTTATAGCTTTGCTTTTAAGATGGTTTCTAACAAGAACCAGGTCACCAGATTTTATCGGATGCTTAGGTTCATGAAAATCCCTTTCAATCTTTTGGTTTTTCTTTTCTATTTGCTTCAGCCATTATACACTTTGTCTTCAAGGGTAAATGTTTCAAGTCATCTGGCCAACTTATTTTGTCTATTATTTCATCGTGATAATCAACATGCATAAAAAGTTCAGATGGTGTGAAACCGGTTGTTTCGGATTTTGAATTATTCAATAGATGAAAGACAATATTCACATAATTAAACCAAAGTTTATGGTTATACTTACAAAACAATCTCAATAGTCGCACAAGCTCTTTATTGTAACGTCCGACAGGATTGGCAAAAGCTGCATATGTTGAAGTTAACACATGTTTAACACTCACAGAATCTAAATAACTTTTAAATTCAGTTGACTTAAATTGCGAACCATTGTCGGTGAGAATTACCTTACACTTTGGGTAATGATTAAAGTAAATTCCAAATTTGTTAATTATTTCCTTTGAGGTTGCACGTCGAAGACAATAAACCATCACAAATTTACTCATTACATCTACATTGACTAATATATGTTGGAAACCTTTAGACAAAGGTAATGGACCAATTAAGTCGGCTGACAGTAAGTAGTGAGGTTTGGTTGAATACACATGTAATTCTTCCTTTGAAATTTTAAAGGTTCATTGCTTATACCTTTACACATGAAAAACAGTTTCTTAAATAGTCCTTAATACTTTTACGCATTTTAGGCCAATAATAAAACCTTTTACAAAAATCAAAAATTTTGAAATAACCGAAATGTCCCTTTAAATCATGCTGTTTATACAAAACATCTGCAATTAAAGCACTAGGAACTATTATCTTCCAATTATCATCTACATAAGGTTTGAAAAATAGTATGCCATCATGAACGGAATACTTCCTTTTAATTATCAGATTTACTTCTTGAGACTCCAATTTTCTTCTTAATGACGAACAACGCAGATCTTTCTATTGTGCACTTTGCCAGAAATTGGGTTCTATATCAGAGATTACATGATTTACGTACATCGGATGAGTCTACCAACAAATATAAAATACATGAGGATGAACAATTATCTGTTTTTGATATTGAAAATGATGATAAACTAAATATGATATAAAACAATTTTACCCTGAAAATAATCCATTTTATGTAATATTGTCTCTTCATACTAAATATCTAGACAAGATATAGTTAATGAATTACACAAACCAGCCAGTCGTAAGTACAAACGATTATCTGTAGCAACAAAAGGTATAGATGATCTATGGCAGGGGGATTTGATCGAAATAAACACAGGAATGTTAAAAAGTTTACATAAGATAAATCATGGTTACAAATATTTACTTGCTGTGATAGATACGTTTAGAAAATATGCATAGGCTCTTCCTCTAAAATCCAAAACTGGTACTTGTGTTACCGAGGCTTTTAAATTAATATTTACTGAGAGAAGGATACCGAATTATTTGCAAACAGATAGAGGAAAATAATTTTACATTTCCACATTTACCAAATTAATGAATCAACATAATATTAGACATTATTCTACTACATACAGTGATCTTAAAGCAAGCATAGTAGAACGATTCAACAGAACATTAAAAAATCACATGTCGAAACAATTTACTCTACAGGGTAGCTATAAATGGGTAAAAATTTTGCCTGACCTAGTTCATAAATACGTGTATAATAACTCGATACATAGAACTATTCATTTGAGACCTGCTGAGGTGACCAAATCTGACGAGAAAGGACTGATTTCTACTATTTATTGTAAAAAATATAAATACACAACCAAAAAACCCAAGTTTAAAATAGGAGATCAAGTGAGAGTCAGTAAATTCAAACATTTATTTGAGAAGGTTTTCACCAAAAATTGGAGCACAGAGTTGTTTACTGTGCTTCCAGTTTTACCAGGAAACAGGTATACATACATAATAAAAGATAATTATAATAAAATACTGGAAGAAAATTTTATGAAGAGGATCTTAGTAAAACAAAATATCCAGATACATATCTTATTGAAAAAATATACAAAAAGATAACAAATTGTATGTTAAATATCTAGGATTGCCAGAAAAAAGTTGGATAGATGCAAACCAGGTGATTCCATGATACCAACTTGGAATGTTGTACAACGTTTACCAGATTTAGTGGAAACTAGTAAAAAAATGGTAAGTTGTTACCCGGTAACATAAGATGTCTCATAGTAGGTCCCTCTGGTTGTAGAAAAACTACACTGCCAATAGATAATTTTTTGCTTGCCCCCAATTGATAAGATTGGAAAAATATACACTTGTATGTATTCTGAAAGAGTTTGGAACAACCAAAGCACCAGCAACTCATAAAACTGTATGAGGGACTGGGTATAGCCACATTTGGATCAAAAATAAAACCTCTTGACCTTCTTCTTCCATTAGCATCACAACCCTTTGTGGGTTTTAGCTTTCTCAGACAAGTCGTTCCAATCTTTCCTCTTCTTTGCCATTTATTTCCAATTTCTAACTTTGAGAATCTTTAAATCTTCTCATACATCTTCAATCCATCTCATCCTAGGTCTTCCAATTAGTCGCCTTCCCATAGGTCTCCACTCTAGTATACGTTTTATACTTCTCATGTTATCCATTCTTTGCATGTGGCCTAACCATTTAATTCTTTGACTTTTAATATATCGTATAATGTCTGCACCATTGATTAATTTTTCTAATTCCACATTATTTCTTATTCTCCATATATCATGTTCTATCTGTAACCTCTTGACCACTCTTTAAAAAATTCTGTTGTGGTGTTTGATAATGTGATTCTGGAAAATCAAAATCAAATTCGAAATTTCTTTACTCAGGGTCGACACAGGGGAAAAGATTGTTTTTATTTGGCTCAAACTTATTCCAAGATTCCCAAACAGTTACTGAGGGATAATACAAACGTAATTTGTTTGTTTCGTGAAGATCACACTAATCTTAAACATGTTTATGAATATTATGTGGGGGGAGATTTAAATTACCACCAATTTTCCAATTCTGCTCATCCTGTTGGGAAAATAATAATTTTAGATTTGATACAATTGATATGAATCGAAAACCCAAAAATGGAAAATTCAGAAACAAAATCAACGATTTTATGAACATAGAATCGATATAAGAAAACGTTATAACATTTTAAAATAACCTCTAATCAAAAAATATGACAAAACATAGAATCGAAGACAATTTGAAATTACGTGACTAAACGATTTAAAGGTTGGAAATCAGAGAATCGAGGAGTCTATGAACAACACAAACATCAAGACCAACCAATTATCGATGCAATCAGTGGTCTCGGTAAAGAGATTAAGGGTGTCACAGAAAGAAATGAAAATCTCATAAATGAATTGGTACCTCTTACTGCTAGAAATTATGCAGATTTTCATCCTAAATCATTATCTAGTATTCACACACCTCTGACCCTCCAACAACCACCTACTAAAACTATAAGTGAACCTGAAAAAAATGAGTTGTGTTCTTTGGCAAGGGATTACCTAAGTCCTGGAAAATTTGAAAAAGATGAAGTGTTTGGATTGCATGGAGCCAAAATTAAAACCTGGTATTAGACACACAGGTAAATTTATACCAAAATTCCTAGCTATCGAGACATTGAATATTCCCTGCAATATTTCCAAAGGAATGATTATCAAAGCTGAAGAAAATTCAATTGGTACTCACAAGGAAACCGGTAACATTGCCATATTTAAACCAAATTCGGAATTTATGGAACCCATTATCTATTCCCCAATCTCGCCAATGTATTTTCCTGTTTATTATGATAAAGTTAATTACATAGAGATAAGAATTTCAAATGAGAAAAATGAGATAATCGATTTTGCCGGTGCTAATACCACTGCAATAATAGAAATTAATATATAAATAAATACCAATGGAAAATATCGAAAGTTATGAATCACAATCATTCCCTCCAAACAGAAGGACATTTTGTTACTCATAATGAACCGAATAAGGAAATTATTACAGTAGGCGATGGTTTTATTCATCCACATAGATCGGATCTGTATATAAAATTTGATATTGTAAAAAAAATAATAGTGAAGAATATCCAGCTACTGCTAATGTAAAACTTATAGATAATTTTGATCCATTTTTATTCTCACAAATTGAAATCAGAAAGCAAGGTACAGTCATTGACAGAATTGATTATCCTGGAATTACATCCACTACAGTGGGGACATTAAAATTATCCAAATTAAAGGGTGTATATTATAAAGTTGGTGGATTCGATGCTGGAACAAAATGCATAACAAAAAGTCACACAGTACTGTTCCCCATGAGATTGCTATTTGTTTTTTTCTCTGATTATAAAAAAAATATGTTGAGGTGGTTTAAGTATCATATTTCGCAGATCACCCAATTATCATAATTTATTAATGAGATACAAAATTTTGAATCCAGATGGAACAGCTAATGATGCTAGTTTGCCCGATGCTGCAAAATGTGTGATTCAATCTATGGAGTTACGTGTGCCTATTGTTGATTGATTGAATGATTGATTGATTTGGTGTTTAAGTCCACTTTATGCACAGTAAGGCTAATCGGGACTGGACCTAGAGTTTAAAGTGGGATCCGAACCACTTGTGCCTCTACCGTGACGCCTATTGATGAATATGAATCGAATTATACTCTCAAATACAAAGCCAACATTTTGAAAAATCCTCAAATTCCGATACAATTTTATACATACACACAGAGGCCTGTGGAGGGCAAATTCTTTGTATTTGATAATACTAATCAGTTTCAATCTCTACAATACGATATGCCAGAGTTTGTAGCTGTATTGTTTCAGACAGGGATAGATAACAAACAGGAAAAAGATAGCAACCAGTTTGATAATTGTAAAATTAAAAATATATATCTGAGAAATGGTCGAAATGAGGTATTCCCACGTGAAAATTTCAATTTAAACATTGCAGATCAAGATTTTTTGAAATTATATGAAGCCTATAGTACATTTAAAAGAGTAACTGAAGGAAACATCGGTATGTATTATAATCCAGACGAATTTATAATTCACAGACCAATGTTTTTAATAAATGAATCAAGTAGAAAATTGGTAGTTATTAATTATCGAATTAATATTAAGTTAATATGTGAGTTTCATGAAACTTTACCTCAAAATACCATATGATTGATTGATTGATTGATTTAGTTTATCTTACTTCGCGTTTTTTGCCTCTTGGCTAATTTGCGAAGATGGGGATGAGTGTTGAAATGATGAAATTGATGAATGGACATTCACAAACAACCAAGCCCGACCGGGATTCGAACCCGGGACCCTTGGCGTCGCAGCGCGATGTGCTAACCACTCGGCCACAGGGTCGGGCCAAAATACCATATGCAATGCAATTTTAATTGTAGAGAAATCATATATATATATATATATATATATATATATATATATAATGTAAAAATGAGAGAGTGATAGAACAATTTTAATAGAATATAATAGAATACAATATATTTTTATTTATTTACTTCAAAGCAAAATTTAGCCTTAGGCTACTCTACACCACCTGACTCAGCAAATAGATATTACAATAAATAAGAAAAATGTTTAAAAAAATATATTAATACCTATATCAATTTTAAGAAAACTTGGATTAACATTTATAACATTTTTTATTTGTATTATAGTGTCTGTATTCTCTAGTATGGATATTGCAATCTAACATTTGCAACTTATTATCATTGCCATCAAGGGCTATTTTATTTTTTATTGTAGTATAGACACCATCCAATTTGCTAGTGAGATGATATGCAGACATCTTCTACTGTGAGTCTTGCTGTACATGCTCGATTTACACCCTTAGCTCTTTTAATTCCTTCTTCCCCATTTATTTTCAGTCTGTACATTTTTGGTCTGAATCCGGCAAATTCTAATATTATAGATCCTGATGCCTCATCTTTCATTTTCCCAGGAATCATCTGGTTTTTAAGACTGTATAATAGATCATTTTCTGAATAGTTGCTAAAATCGAAATATTCTTTATAGCAAACAAATCACTGTATAAACACATGTTTCTATCACATATATAAAACTGTCCGTATCTATATATATAATATATAAGCTACTTCAATTTTATTTTGTATCTGGGTTTCATAGCATTAAAATGAAATTTATACATCTCCAATTTAGATAATTCTAGGACGGTAACACCCATAGCTATTGGTACATCACACATTACATTGATATTGGATCTTTCAATAAGAGTCAGACATCAGTAATTCTTGTAAAACCTTTGTATGTGGGATCGGCAATAAGTTTCTGGAGTTTTTTTTGATCGGACACCAAATTACACCTTAATAGATTTCTTTTGTTCTCTAGACATCTTCAATATTTATAAAGATTTTTTTAAACTTTAGAATTTGTTTGTATTCTATTGTCTGTATTTTTCTCAATATATTGAGCTAACCATTTTTCTTGATCAAATTTTAACCCCTTATGAATTTTTATTAATTTCATAACATGATTCAAATAATATTGTAACATCGATAATGAACCACATAATTATTTTTGATTTCAAATGATAATATCAATTTTGTTTCCTCTGTACCCGAAACCTTTTGAGAAACTGGTGCCATAGCTAATCCATGGTGTTCGTCATGGAGATCTGATGGATATTCCAAATCAACTTCCAGTAGACAACCTTTTATATGATTTCAGACCAGTTTAAGAAATCCCTGTTTTTAAGTTTTCTATCGGTCATCCATTCGTAATTACCAATTGCGAGTGATTGAGTCATGACATACCCATATAAATTATTCATATCAATATATAAAATATATTTATTTTTGTCATCAGTATTATAATTAGATAAATATTTATTGTTTGCTTTTGCATATCTTAAAGGACACTAGACTATACCACCACGTTTATCAGATTCAACAAACACGAACTGCTCAATATTGTTGATGAGACCAATTTCAACTTTTGTATTTAAAAGCATAGCCTGCCAGGATAATCCGGGTGTTGTATTCATAAAAACAGGATGCAAATTATATTTCTTGAAACAACGATCTCGAAAAATGTCAAACACATCAGCCAACAAGAGAACATCTAGAATCAAGTACTTGTCATGATGATGTCTGTGCATATTGATAATCTAACTCGCTACATTCTTCATCTCTCGATGTTAACTGTGTCTCATTAAATTTATTAAAATATCCATGTATTGATAGGGGTAGACTCCTTTTCCCCTTAGCAATTTCATGTTATCACTACCAAAATATTCTGTTGTATGAACAAATACATCATCAGTTACTTGACTCACCAGAGTAGCTAAACTGCTGGAAAGAAACTGATATGAATCCAGGAATCTAAGAACAACTTTTTTCCATTTTCTAATTTTATAGTTTTCTCTATAACAATATATTTATCTTTACTGCGTGGTATAATATTGATATTCTCTGCATCATATCCCAATTCTTTGATAAATAAATGTGCATCAAAATTTGCAAATTGTGATTAAATACTGGAATATAATTTGGTTTCTGTATTTTCAAGTTACATGAATTACAAATGTATGAATATATTCTCCATTAAAATGGTTGTGGTGTCGAACTTTTGTATAATCTGAATTAAAATTATTTTTACAGTATTTACATTGTATGGTATTATCATATTCCTGTTGTTGTTCTTGTGTAAGATCCTTCATCGGTTCTATATTATGCAAGATTGGAGCAATAATTTTTCCCCACTCTCGAAGTGTTTTGATAAATATTTGAGATGCATCTTTGCCTCGATAAATATATGAAGGTGGATTATTTTTTCCATAAGTGTTTACTAATTTTAGTGCAAAGCTACAGGCTTCATGCTTAGCTATATTTGTTGTGTATGATGCATCTGAATCTGGAAAACATATTGCCATTTGTTCTTGTATTGTTTCAAAATCGGCATAGATTACAAATGGATGTTGTACAAATGAATTATAATTAGAAAATTTTATATTTTTGTATGATAGAAATTTGTAAGTCACATGAGGATAAAGATAACAATATGTTCTTGTAATAGCTTTTCGCATGACCATAAACATGTAAAGCTATCGATTGATTATTATACTGTTTATGTTGTTTTTCAAATAGCTAAATAGCTGAGATGTCTACTGGATATTTTATTCTTGACATGGATTTTTTTAAATTTTGTTTCAAAATCTTTGTATTGAGAGACACGTTATTTATTAATTTTAACTGGATGTAAATATGCTACGATGCACCAGAGAAAACATTTATTATCATTATTTTGAATATTCAATACAGCCAATTTGATTCTGATCTGTTCAGGCAATTTAATATAACTAGATCCACCAAATGGGGTATATTTTGCTATTTTCAATTCAAGTTTATGGTTTGTGTCACAAAGTGACAAACCCGAACCTCCCCATTCGACTCTTGTTGTTTTAACTTAAGTTCTTCACAAATTCTATCATAAATGTAGTCATTATAGTGTGAAATTAACACACGGGTAGGATGAAAATATTTTTATTTTTCATTCCGAGGATTTCTATACATTGATGATAAAATAAAATATATTTTGAGGGAACATTCTGTAAGTTTTTTACAGATTTCATTTTCAATTTTGGATTTAAAATTAGCTAGAAAATTTGGAATATCTAATGCTTTATTATTTATATTTGTTGTATCATATACAACATGATATAAAATTTCTTTTTTGTTTCTTTGTTTTTTTGTTTGGTTTAATTTGTTTTTTATTCATTTTTTATAATTAGGTTAATGTATTTAATTAAAGATAATTATAAATTTATATTATTAAAAATCTGTAGAAAAACAAAAAATATAAAAATATACTATACACTGCAATAACATATGTTTCTTGTCAAAAACTATATAATTTTAGGTAATTAATTATTAACAAACATCTTCTCACAGCCTACAATTCTCAAATAATAATTTAAGATAGCAAACCTTTATATTTATAACCTCAATTTATTAATCGGTCAACGATTGTTTTATGAAGATAACTTTGCATAACTGATTCACTGTTAACATAAAAATTTATTATCATAAAATCTATTAACTGTTAACATAAAAATCTGTTAATATTAAAATCTGATAACATAAAAATATTTTAACATAAAAATTTTAAAAATATCTTAGCACATTGCATATAATATGTACGTTAAAAAAAACACTACGAAGACCTATGACCCTACTTAGATTCATTCACCAAATCATCAGCTTTAAGTCTCCTATACTCTGGTGAAGTCTGTTCAGGTTCTATCGCCCACAAGTGCGTTCCCTTGCCAATCCAGCTAAGGTGAGAATAATAGACAGCAACCTCCTATTTATACTCGTAGTCAAGCACTCAGCAGTGGTTACATGACCTTGTGGGCGTCATATGCTTAACAGGTCAATGCCTCAATGTTCACATGCTCCCATAAGTGTATCGATTTCCACACACGCACACTCGGTAATGTTGGAATGAAAGAATTCACGTGACAACACTATTGATTTGTCTGAGTAAAACTAGGTTACATGAGAATTCTTGCATGTCACGCAAGTTAGGTTCCCGAAGATATTTCCTACACAGTGCTTTATATATCACCACAGCCATCTAGTTGCAAATAAAATGTACTTGAAGAACATGAAAGCAGTAAGTATTTGTGTGTTCCTGCTCCAATGCCATCTAGTTGCAAAAAAATATACTTGTTGGATAAGATTCTTTACTCAATGATTTTACATATCTTCGGGTAGCAATACGATTAGCTGAAGACATAGAATAGATCGCTCTTGAGTTGATATAGGTAATTGTTAGACGTCGCACATTGCTAAAGTATCTTTCTATTTGTATATTTCTCATACCGCCATTATCTTGCTAATTAGTTTCAAGCACAAACAGTGTAAAAAATTAATTAGTACATATGGAAATCTGCAAATACAGTATCTTTGGTTCAGATAAATGGACCAAATTGATACTGGGATATTTTGGAAAAAAATTTAAAATTGAACTTCGGTTCAATTATTTTCTTTACATTTAGAAAAACAAATACATTTCGCTTCAATTATTAAAAAAGCAAACATTTTAAAAAATAAGAGGAAATTATCTAAATCTTGCGATTTTACTCTATAAAAATTGAACTCTTGAGTAAAGCAAATGTTCACTTTTTTACACTTAGAAAAACAGCTAAATTTTGATTTTTGATTAAATTACACTTGAAGATATCACTAAAAAATAGTTGGATTTGGGGGGTGAGCTGAAAGGTACGTTATCTCTACTTACAGCAAACTAGCATGGTCGTATATACATATAGAGAGCTCATGTAATCATCCTCCCTCCGACTGATTGGTTTCCCATTTCTCACTTTTATGTTACTTTTAGCTAATCGCTATAATGTGATGTGATATGGGATGATATATTAACACTTAACAGGAGAATAGGTTATCGAGACCACGTTATGTAGTTATGATACATTACTAACAGGCAATGCTTATATTAATTTTTACCATAATTCCAAATAATTTCGGTGATTAATCAAAAAATAATAACAACAGTTCGTGTTCACTAACACCACTCGCAATTATTTTCACTCATCATAATCTCTAAGACACAGGTAAGAGAGAAAAAAAGAACTTACCTCAGAAGTGCTGACAGTTTAGCGACGTATAAAACCGTATATAACTGTTTAGCGCAGTTGCAAAAATGTTACTGTCATCTAGAGGTCATTCCACGTCATTTCAACGAGGTCAGGATACCCACCAACTCCGATATACACCTTTCCTTTATGGTTGATAGAAACAACCTAGAATTTTTTGACTCTATCTCAAATGGTTTTCATTTTACAGCACTTCGAAATGTCATCAAATCAGTGTTGTCTGTCACTCTGGAGACCTCTCGAAACAAGATATCCTTGCTTACATTTTATTTCATTTATCTTTAACCATTCATCAGATCTCTTTGGAATTTTACACAAAGTTCAATGAAATAATGAGGATTTCAGAAAAAAAATACATCAGCACTCAAAAAGTTTACAAAAGCCTATAAAAAGACTAATAATGGATTTGTAGCCTAATTTTTCTGGTGGGAAAAGTAGGTTACGAAAATCTGAATTTTCATCATGTGGGTATTATGGAACCAAAAACTTTTGATGTTGAAAATCATTGCAAAGACATGCTCTTTCTCTACAATCAATATGTTTTTCGTTTTTTTATTCCCTTTAACGAAAATTTTACTTTTTTTGGAAATTGCCTAAAATTTCAGGGTCAATCCGTACGAAATGGTTCAGCACTGGTCGCTCGACCATTTTTAAAATATATCATTTGTTTGTCGTTGTAACCCCTGTACAAGGGTAGTTCAAAACAGGCATTATTTTTCTAAAACTAGACTTCGTTTGAAAATGGCGGTTATTTTTGTTTCATGACTTGCAACATTTTTGGCCTATGCAGACAGTTACGATAATTATGATAACTCAGCTATGAAAACAATATAAAAATCTGGGGTAAAAAACATTGTTTTCAGTACATTTCAAGCTACATTTTATGTTCCGTACATTTTTTAAGACATCTAATGCAAATGGCTGAAATTTAGAGTCAAAACTGACTGATATTCAATTTGGAAGGGAAATGAATGTATAGGATATATTTTTTAGTAGGGGTAGCAATGAAACATCCCAGCTATATATTTTTTATAGAGGAGACACGCACATCCAAAGTTTCGGCAGAAAATATTTGACACGGTACACACCTTTTCTTTGATAATAATAGCTACTAACAGGCTTGCTATGGCATTCTTACGTTGCAATTAATTAATACGTACAATAATTGTAATTGCATGATAGTTCATTAAAAGTAAATAATTATAACTAATAACGTACATTTGTCCATTTTTGTCAAACTTCCCCCTGTTGTAACTTTGTTTTCATGTAATATCAATCTCGAAATTTACAGGTACCTCTTTATGCAGTAAATAACAAATTTTACTAGGTTCTCAACCAGATATTGGTTTGATTTTAGTTTTAAGTCAACTTTATGCACCGAAGACTAATCGAGGCTGAACCTACAGTTTATTAAAGTGAGGTCAGAATCAGTATTTGCCTCCACTGGGTATCAAAGCCGAGATCCCATGATTACAAAACGTCGACGTAACCACTATGCCATCGGGAGTATCTTTCCAACCAGACATATATTTGGGGCCCAAATTTTGAGAAAAATGAGCATTTTAAAAGAGCTTTGACTCAGTGCGGAAACCAGTAACAGAACTCAAATATTTTCTGCTGGAACTTTAAATGTGCATGTTTCCTCTAAAAAAAATTATAGCTCTTAGGTTTCATTGTTTACCTACTAAAATATATCCTATACATTGATTTCCCTTCAAAATTGAATATCAGTCAGTTTTGACTCTAAATTTCAGCCATTTGCATTAGATGACTTAAAAAAATAAACGAAACATAAAATGTAGCCTGAAATGTACTGAAAACAATGTTTTTTAACCCAGATTTATACAATTTTTCTTAGCTGAGTTATCGTAATTGTCGCAACTGTCTGCATAGGGCAAAAATGTTGCAAGTCATGAAACAATAATGGCCGCCATTTTCGAACGAAGTCTAGTTTTAGAAAAATAATGCCTGTCTTGAACTACCCTTGTACAGGGGTTACAACGACAAGCAAATGAAATATTTTATAAATGGTCGAGCGACCAGTGCTGGACCATTGGGTACGGATTGACCCTGAAATTTTAGGCAATTTCCAAAAAAAAGTAAAATTTTCGTTGAAGGGAATAAAAAACAAAAAACATATTTATTGTAGAGAAAGAGCATGTCTTTGCAATGATTTTCAACATCAAAAGTTTTTGGTTCCATCATACCCACATCATGAAAATTCAGATTTTCGTAACCTACTTTTCCCACCAAAAAAATTAGGCTACAAATCCATTATTAGTCTTTTTATAGGGTTTTGTAAACTTTTTGAGTGCTGATGTATTTTTTTCTGAAATCCTCATTATTTCATTGAACTTTGTGTAAAATTTCAAAGAGATCTGATGAATGGTTAAAGAAAAAAGAAATAAAATGTAAGCAAGGATATGTTGTGTCGAGGGGTCTCCAGAATGACAGACAACAGTAGTATGAAAGTACCTACAACCAGGACGAGAAAGTATGAGCCCCCCTCAAGCTGATTTGCCTACACTTAAAACAGTGTCAAGATGTGCATATGATTTTATTGCTCAAGTGTGGAACTCTGTCTAATCCAAGATTTTTGTAAAAATGCCCTCGGGAATTTCCCGGGAAAGTATGACCCCCCTCAGATTGATTTGCCTACACTTACAAAAGCTACATCTGCCAGATTTTTGTCCATAAGCTTGTCAAAAATATGCCTTTTTGATATTGTTTTGACTACACCTAAAACTAAGCCAAAAATGCTCATATAAGCCATCCACACCCACACACACCCACACCCACCCACACATATTTACTTCCGGTCCACTTCCGGTTATTTCCGGTCTATTTCCGGTTATTTTTGTAGTAGTATGAAAATAGCGGAGCTGGATCGCCCGGGCGAGTAGTATGAAAATAGCGGAGCTGGATCGCCCGGGCGAGTTGTAGCCTTTTAAGCTGTATATTTTAAGGTACCTTCACGATAAAGAGATTTTGCATTACATATCAGCTAGTGTTGTGAGAGTGACTGAAGAGTGTGGGTATGTTGTTGCAGTGCTCCTCATATTTTTTTAAAAAAACACAAAAATATAGCAGATTTGTATAAATTGAATTATAGGTTTGTTTGATTTAATATACAGAATTTTTTATTATTCATATCAAACTAGTATTAAGACAATGCATTGTGCAAAAATCTTCTAGAATTGTTCTGTGACTCTCTCATTTCTTACATCATAAACATATGATTTTTCACCTATGAGAATAACACTACATATGGTGTCATCAGGGAGTGTATCGTGGAATTCACAGATAATTTTAATGTTTGTCCTGTCAATAACCACAACTTGTTTCCTTTTTGAAATGTTGATGACAAACATGGGTCTCTGTGCTTTGAATTCATCTGGTGTGTAATACATGTCAGTATTGCCAGTAGTGACCCTTTTGTATGCTGTAAATGCTTCATATAATTTAAGGAAATCATCCTTGGACATGTCTAAATTATAATTTTCTCTAGGGAATACCTCATTTCTGCCATTTTTAAGATATATGTTCTTGATGTTGCAGTTATCAAATCTACTTGAATTTTTTTCTTGATTATTGTGTCTCCCAGTCTGAAACAGTACCACCACAAAATCCGGCATGTCATATTGTATACTGGAGAATGAATTTGTAGCATCAAACTCATAATAAGTACCAGTGGCAGGCTTCTGTACACATTGATATGTATAAAATTGTAAAGGTACTTGTGGATTTTTTATTATATCAGCTTTGTATTTAAGATCATAACTGGCCTCATATTCAACAACCGGGATTCTTAGCTCCATAGTCTGAATAATGCATTTGCCTGCATCTGGTAGGGTATTAGGCAGAGCTTCTCCTGTAGGGTTTAATGTACTGTACCTCATCAAAGCATTATTATCATTGGCAGCTCTTCTAAATGTAATTCTTAAACCACCCTTCCACATAATATCTTTGTAATCTGAGAAGAATCCTGGCAACAGGCGCATCGGGAACAGCACTGTGTGGCTCTTGGTTAATATTTTATCACCAGCCTCAAATCCACCTATTTTGTAGTAAGAAGCCTCGGTTTTGGATAATTTTAATGTGGCCAAAGCTGTGGAGGTAATGCCGGGATAATCCACTCTGTTTATAACAACGCCATGCTTTCTGATCTCAATTTCAGAGAACAGATGCGGCACAAAATTGTCCACCAATCTTATATTTGAATTTGCCGGATAATCTGTACCATCGAGCTTTACAACATCAAATTTGATGTATAGATCTGCTCTGTGAGGGTGTATAAAGCCATCCCCTACATCAAGATCAACCTCAATTTCTGTGTTGGGTTGATTTAAATTTGCAAATGTCCTCCTGTTTGGGGGGAATGATTGTAGCTCATAACTCTCAATATTTTCCATTGTATGTATTTTTATTTAAATATTAATCTCTATGATAGCAGTTGTTGTGGCTCCAGCAAAATCAACTAATTCTTCTTTTTCATTAGTGACCATCAACTCAATATAATCTATTCTATTATGGCACACAGGAAAATATAATGTTGGGGATGGATTGTAGATGATTGGCTCCATAAATTCGGAATTAGGTTTGAATGTTGCAATGATGCCAGTTTGTTTGTGAGTGCCTATGCCATTTGATTTGGTGATCATACCCTCAGCCACATTACAGTGAATATTCAGAGTCTCTATGGCTAAGAATTTAGGTATATTAATAGCAGTGTGTTTGATGGCCGGTTCAAGTTTTGTGTTGTTCTCAAAGCCTAACAGCTCTCCTATAGTACCCAGATCCACTGTTTCTGTAGCAGATACAATCTCTACTCTGTGAGTGACAGAATTTTGAGTTAATACTATACCTCTGGGTAATTGAGCATTTAGAGTGGACAGATTATATTGCCCTGGAGTGATGACAATTTTTTGATCCCCTACTGCAATTTTGTTGTTGTGGTGTGTAATATTAGGTATCAAGTACATGCCATAAAATGCTCTGAGAGCTATTGTTTTGGGATACACTATATCATCATGTAATTTGAGTTTCAATATTGAATTTTGGCTGGTGAGATGGAATACCCCCATGATGTTTCAGATACCACAAGGCTTTTTGAAAATTTTCAATTGATGGTTTATTTATTTGAGACATATATCTAAGAACAGATAAACACAGATGTCCACAATTAACATCTTTGAAATTTTGAACACGGGCATTATTGTAATAAAGATTAGCTGATTTTAGATATTTTACTAAATTTTCAGGTGGAACACCTCCAAATGAATCAAACACAAATGCCTCATTGTTTAAATATTTAAGATAACAGATCCAGTGAGTGCCCTGATTTTTGTACTTATCCAAATTAACAATGCCACACTCTTTGTTGAGTGGTTGTTCTGGTAAAGAATCAGACATGTACACACCTCTAAAATTTTTGATGCCCAGTGGCTTGATTAAAGCTTCAATATCTTGGTTTGTAAGCGGCTCTTGTTTTTTTTAAACTTATTCATGGCTCTCTTAACACCTTTGCCTTGTTTCTCCATGACCAGGTTATGGCGCTTCAATTCATCTAATTCTGCCCTATTCTTCTTGGCATCTATTACTGTTTTTGCTATGGCAGCTGATCCCCCAGCCAAGCTCCCAACAGCCCCAAGTGCTGCTAAGATGGCCGGGATAGTAAATATAAAACCCCCCACATGTGATTTTTTTCTAGATTGTTGTAATTTTTTTAATTGGGGGGTACTAAGCAACAATTTCATACCATGGCCCTTTGCAAGACAAGAGCTTTTTTTCTTGCGCTGTTTTTTGGTTAAAAGACTATCAATAGTTTTAAGAGATTTAAGACCTGCATAAGGTATTTGATACATAACACCCTTGGCCTTCATTGTAGGTTTATTATATACATATTCACAGCCCCCACCCCAGTTTTTGTTTGGTGTTCATAGCTATGGTGGTCCCCAATGCTGCTATTCTCTCACTTAAAGAAGCATCTTTGCTTACAAATCTACCAAATGCAGCCTCTTCTAATTTTTTGTCTGCAACATGTCTCTTGTCTAGATCAGAATGTGTGTTGTATGCTATGTCATGGTCTCTACAAGCAGCATCTAGGGGATTAACACCAGGATCACCTCTGTTTAATCTATGCTCCAATTTTGTGCCTGGACCACAATACTGATAGCCTGGAATGTGTAGTTCAAATGGCAGCTTGTTCATAATGTCATTAACCAGTCCCCGGCCCTCAGAAATATTCCAAAATTTAGGTGGTAGAGTATTAATAATTTTTATAAGATATCCAATCCCCTTAGTGTCATTCACTATAAAATTAGACAATTTTGTGCTTATCATGTCCATAATTCCAACCTTTTCATTGTAAAAATTGTGGTTGCCAGCATTTTCCTCCCCAGCTATCACCAATAACCTATCTACAAGTTTCCTGACATCATCAACCCACACAAATTCTTTAGGCAGGGTGTTGTATTGTTTGATTCCACTGCCTGTCTTAATTTGTGACCATATGGGCTTGATTAAATTGTTGTATTTTGCTCCACTGCTAGACTTGACTCTTTTTTGTGTGGGATCATTGTTCTGGTATAGAGCATCTGATTTTATTAATATTTCTTTGTAGTGCTCATAATCTTGATCTGTATAGCTTCCAGGCCTTTTCCTAGTCATCAGTTCCCACAACCCAGGTGTACCGGGATATTTAACAAAACCACCTCTTTGTCCAAGATGAGATTCTGAATATACAATTATATCATCTCCCATAAATGTTACTCTGAAATTGCCAATTCTATGTATGATGCTACCATCACGCTCTGTGTCAGCATATAAGCCAAAGACCTCATCTTTGTTGTCTTTAGGTGTGCTTAAATATTTTTGAGCAAGAAGACCCAATTCAATAGGATCCTGAGTAGCTTCAATTCTTCGAGGAGCAATAGGACTAGGTGTATGAATACTGGAAAGTGGGGTGATTGGATAATCTAATATGTTCCTAGCAGCTACAGGTACAAGCTCTGTGATCAAATTTTGATTTTTCTCTGTAACAGTTTTGATATTTTTACCTAATTCACTAATAGCATCAATAATAGGCTGTTCTGTTTGTTTGTGTTGTTCATAAATTCCTCGGTTCTGTGATTTCCATCCCTTAAATCTTTTTACAAGATAATCTCTTAATTTAAGATCATCAATGATTGGCCTTTTCATGGTTATTTATATATGTTTCAATGTCTAGAAAATTGTTGACTTTATTTCTATATTTGCCACTATTGGGTTTTCTTGTCATATCAATTGTGACAAACCCATAACTGTCCTGGTTCCAGCACCTACTGCAAAACTTGGAAAAATCATTGTAGCTCAAGTCCCCACCTACATATTCATCATGTATGTGTTTGAGGTTGGTATGATCTTGATGAAACACACATATAAAATTGCTGTTGTCTCGGATCAGCTGCTTCGGTATTTTTGAAAAAGTCTGTGCCAGGTAGAAGCAATCAATGTTTTTGTGTCGGCCCTGTGTAAAGAAATTTCTAACCTTGTTTTGATTATCCAGTATAATGTCATCAAACACAACAACAGAATTATCGAGACATTCATGGAGTGGCTTAACATCTGGTTCAAAAGTGGCAATATCCAATCCATCATATAGCTTCATCAGCTGCTGATATTTTAATTGTTCCAAGCTCTTAGAGAAGACATACAAGTGCCTATTTTTCCAGTCTAACCAGTTGGGTGCCAATAAAAAATTATCAATCATTAGTGTAGTTTTACCACAAGCCGATGGCCCAACAATAAGACATCTAATATTTTCAGGCAGCAACTTGCCATTTCTCTTAATCTGCTCTTCAGGTTCAGGCAGCCTTTTTATAACATCCCAGGTGCTCATATTATCACTTTGTCTGCATCGATCCAGCTGTGTTCTGGAAGTCCTAGCCATTTGACAAATAACTTGTTGCCTTTTCTGCGGATGATTTTTTCTATGAGATATGTGTCAGGCTGTTTAGTTTTGCTGAGTTCTTCTTCATAGAACCGGCCTTTGAGAATTTCTCCTCGGTGGTTTTTTATTATATATGTGTTAAGGGTCCCAGGTTTAACTTGAACCACTGTAAATAATTCAGTGCTCCAGTTTCTTGTAAAGCCTCTTTTGAATAAGTGCTTATATTTGCTGATTCTTACTTGATCACCCACCCTGTATTTGGCCTTTCTTGTTGTTGGCTGGTATCTAGGATAATAAACAGTCCTGATCAATTTTTGCTCATCAGATGAAGTTACTTCAGAGGGTTTCATGTTGATTGTGGAATGGACAGAGTTGTTATATTTATGTAGAAGTTCTGGAAGAATATTAAGCCATTTATAATTACCTTGAAGTGTAAATTGTTTATACATAAGATTTTTTTAGGGTTTTGTTGAATCTCTCTACAATTGAGGCCTTGAGATCACTGTAACTCGAATAATGTTGTATTGACTGGCTTTTAATAAATTGTTAGAACACAGAATTATAAAATTCTTTGCCATTATCTGTTTGCAAATAGCACGGTGATCTTCCACTCTGATTGATGATTGTCCTGAAGGCTTCTGTAACACATTTTCAAGTCTTGGATTTGAGTGGCACAGCCCAGGCAAATTTTGAAAATGTGTCTATTACAGTGAGTAGATACTTGTAGCCCTTGTTGATTTTGTCTAAGTTTTTCAGCTGTCCACTTGCCATCTCAATCAAGTCGCTCTGCCATAAATCATCTATGCCGTTTGTGACTACTGGCAGTCTCTTATAATTATGTCTGGCTTGTCTGTGTAATTCATCAACAATAATTTGTCTAGACATAATATGAAAACAGGAATATTGCAACTATGGGATGTTCAGCAGCTGATACTACAGGATTTTCTAAATATAATTTGTCCCCTATTTGTATATTAAATTCCAGAGAGCCATCATCTTCAGCATAAGATGTTTCTAATGTATTGGGATCTGTAAAATCCTCTAACTCTACACTGGTGATTTTTGGTTTGTTGTCAGCATTTGTTATTGATAAGGTGGGGTAGTGGTGTGCCTGTGGTTGTAGCCAATATTTGATCTTGATTGGTCTCAGTGTGCCCCCAACAAAAAACTGGTAATAAAATTGTGCAGGGGACAGCATATATATTTTGCCACCTGGTGTAAATGGTGAATCATATTCTTTGTTGGGGATGCTGTACAATTCAAGAATTACTGTATGTTTTGGATTCTCGATTATGCCTGTTATTTCTTTTTCTGCTGTAAGCAATCTGCTTGTTACAGATTCAAGGTGCTCATTAATAGTCCTAACAACATCATCATGGCCTGGCTTGATTTTTATGTCCACAACAAGTTTCTTGTATTGCTGCACAATCTCTTGAAGCTGGGTGGCAAAAACAGACCGAGCATTTGCTTGATTGGATTCCATGGTCCCTAGCTGTTGCTTGATATTAGCTACAATTTGTTGCAAATTTTCAATAACTGCCAATTTTGAATTTTGAGCAGTAAGATCATGGACCTGTCTTCTGATATCCTCAAACAGGGCATGCAGTTCATTAATATGTTGATTAGTTGGTAGAGTGGCCACTGTCTGAGTGAGTTGTTTGATCTCTGTCTGGATATTCTTGATATCTTCTGATTTCAATATGCGATTCACGGCCCTCTTAATATTTTTAAGTTCCTGTGATGTAGGCAGATTTGTTACAGTATTTTGCAAAGATTCAAGTGCCAATTTCACATTATTTAATTCAGAAGCATCAGCCACATTTTGCATAGCATTTTGGAGCAGGGCTATATATGCCTGAGTGGGTGTTGATTGTTGTAAAATTTCAAGTTTTGTTTGGATATCATCGATCAAGTGATGAAAATGAGATAGTTCAGATTCAGTGTTGAGGTTTTCAAGCTTTGTGATCTGTTGCTGGACACTGACAAGTGTGTCTACAATACCAGGCAGGCGAGATTCTAGAGATTCTTGTATATTTGGCAAATCACTTTGCACTGCTGCTATTGTACCCTCAAGATGGGTTATGGTACTTTGAATTTTTCCAAAATCTTCATATGTTTCAAGTTGCAGCTTAATATTGGCAACACTCCGAGTTATTGCACTCAAAGCATCAGAAGATGGCAAGTTGTTCATAAAATTTTCAAGTGTCTCAATTTTTTCTTTAACCTCGGCTATGGCATTGTTCAAGGGGTCCAGATTAGGTATCTGTAATGATTGAATCTGTTCCTTTAGAGTGGAAATCACTAGATCAAAATCTTCTTGTGATTTTATGCTTTTGACAATTGTTTGGAGCTGTGCCTGGACATTATTTATCTGCTCTTCCAATTGTTGTTTCAATTGCTCAGAGTTGGTGGCCTGGGTCTTAAATTTGGCTTGAAGAGCTGCTACAGCCTCTTCTAAACTTTGAAAATTATCTAATGTGGCCAAATCAGTATATTTCTGAAGCAGCACTTTGAGTTCAGAATCAATTTTAAGAAGAGGGTCCATGCATTGTGTTTGTAAATTTGTAATTTCTAGTTGAAGACTGGCATTGAGTGTGGTTTGTAAAGCTTGTAAATCACTTCTTAATTTCTTGACTCTGACATCAAGCATCAGAATCTCATCACTGTGATCTTCATGCCTTGTATGGCCAAATATATCATTAGGCATTTTTGTTTTAGTGGTTATTTATTATTGAATATCTTATTCTTAATTCTATAAAAAAAGGTATAAGCTTGTCATATGATCCCGGGACCTCAATATATAAGCAGTCACCAGCAGAAACAGTATATACAGTGCCAGAAATCATGTTTGAGTGCTTAATTCTATAAATATTTCTCCCTACTGAAATCTTGACATTACCCTCAGGGGTTGTAATAAATTGCAATTGACCACCTACAGGTAATTGGTAATGATTTAAATTATTGTTAAATATGTACAATGTTTTACCTGTTTCATCATCAACATCTGTAAATATGCTGTTCAGATGAATAATTAACAAAGCACTTAGTTTAGATATCATATCAGAAGAGGGTTGTGGTGTTGGCAGGTCCATAATAGCCTGTTTTTTGAACCCAAATAAGCTCATAGGCATGTTTATTTATTTCAAATCATGCTCTGTAATTGGGCATTGATTACCACTTCTCAAATCACAATGACCCCATGGTAGAGTATGTATGCCACATGATAAAATGCATCTCTTATCATCATGTGGGTCCAGAGCCACTTTTCTTACAATATTTGTAGTCAACAAGTGATCCACACTCTGAATTCTATTTTCTGATGTTCTGATTGTGCTACATGATTTGAGGCAATTTTTGTAATCTTCAAATTCAAGCTCTTTGTCTACAGTCACTCTGCCAATGCCCTTGGCCTTTTTTGCAACAGCACCACTACATGTTTCAAAACTGTACATCTTGGCCCTTAACCCAGCAAATGCCACAATAACATCACCAAGTGTCTCATCTTTTAACTTGCCAGGTACCTTTTTGTTGTGGGGTTGAATCTTTGTATGTTCACTGGTATCAAAATATTCAAGCAATTCAGGCTGTGCCATATCTTGATAAACATCTTCTGTTTGAATATCAAGAACAAAACTATCTGTGTCCATGTACATCAGTTTTACACGATCCTTATAAAAAGGCTTCAACACATCATAATACAATTTTAACATGTGTAATTTGGCCAATTCCAATATCACAGCCCCTACATAAATAGGCTTATCAAACTTGATTTTTGTTTTTTTCATGTTGAAAAGTGCCATATTCTCATCATAAATTCTTCTGTAATTGAAGTTGGGCTTTGCAATCAATTTTTTGCTCCGGCTGGGGTCAGTAATTATTTTAACATCAATATGTTTTCTGACATTTTCAATTGTTTTGCCAAACACTGAATTGACCATCAATTTAAACAAGGTCTTATCAAATTGGCTCAATGCAGATGTTCGAAGCTCTGTGTTTGTATCAATATATGGCTTCAACCATCTTGAGTGCCTGAACCTCAAAACTTTTACAATTTTGGTCACTTGAACACCATGTTTCATCAGGAAATGGAGGTTTTTGTAATATATGACATAACCCTGTTTTGGCTCTAGAGTCATCATCAATTTCTTCTGTTTAGAGCAAGGTGAACACTCAACCTCGGGAATTGGGGGCAGATCAGAAAATGTGTTGTGTAAATCATCAGGAATTGTCAGATCAACCTCTAAGAACAGGCCATAGTGACTGTCATCAAAATCCTTAAGATCTTCAATATTGAAATCTTCGACCCACTCAAGCCCTGCATATGGCAGTTTATCCATCATGGCATAACCATACAGGCTGTTTGCATCCACATACAGTATATAATTTGATGCAGTGCTGGATCATAATCAGGAATATATTTGTTATTTGCTCTGGCATATCTCTGAGAACATTGCACCATGCCTCCTCTTATACATAGTTCCATAAACAGATACATATCTTGATCCTGGATCAGATACAATTGCATTTTAGTGTTTAAAAACATTGCAGACCATGCTAGGGCCGGAGCACTGTAAAAATACATTGGATCCAGCTTATAAATTTGCATGGAAGATTTTCTGAATGCCTGCAGTATATCAGCTAAGAGGGTCACATCAAGTTTTAAATATGCCTTGTGATAATCACCAAATGTCTGGCATTTTAAATTGTTCCACATCAACTGGGCATGGTGATAATCTTCATCAGTGATTCCAGATCCTCTGATTTTGCTGTAAAACTCTTATTGTGGTGGCAGAGAACACTCATCAAATTTAGAAAAATCTGTAACATAATCATATGGATATACACCCTTCCGCCTAATTAATTTCAAGTCCTGATTTGGAAACAAAGCACATGTGATTTTGAATTGATCATCAGATAATTGAGTGGCCAGTGTAGCCAGGCTAGCCGATAAAATTCTGTAGGAATCAAGAAATCTTAAGTGAATAGGAACACCATTAACTTTAATTTTTTGCTAATAGCAATATATTTTTCATTATTTTCAGCTAAAATATTTAAATTCTGCTTGTCAAACCCCTCGTACCTGATCAAATGATGAAAATCATAATTGGATGCACCATGGCAAAATATGGGGACAAATTTTGGTCTCTGGATCTTAATATTACAGCTATTACACAGGGCTATTAAGAATTTATCATCTGTATGAGAATGGTGATGAAACTTGATATTTGTATCTGAAAATTCAGAATCACATACCGGGCATTTTTCTGCATTGTTGAAATCTTCAATCTGTTTCTCTGTTAAAGGCAACATGGGTTTTGATTTTAATAAGACATTAGATGCTATGTCATGGCACTCATTTTCTATTCTATCTGCAAATTTTTTGATGGCATCTGCTCCCATGTATAAATCTTTTTTACTAACAACACCATCCTGTACAACCACATAATAAAAACTAGAAGGTTCATGTAACTGGTATGATGTAATTGAAGGTTCATCAGGATCTGGGCTACAGAATGCAAGGGGTTTGAGGTTTGATTCAAAATCACAGACTATATATGCTGGGTGTTCCAACAAGGCTTCAAATTTTTTGAATTTGGCATTTTCACTTGGGTTAGGCATAAGCATATGAACAGGATTATGATTCCCACAGTATTTCAGATGCTCAATTAACTTGTTTTTAGCAATTTCTGCATTTTTTTCACGAACCCCATTTATTATTTTTTTACCATCAAATACAGACAAACATCTTCTGCACAACTTGAATATTTTATGAGTTTTGTCTAGTTGTGTTCTGACGAAAGCTTCAAGATTATGTATCAGAGTGTAATGATATGTGCCATCCTTTTCAATTAAGAGCAGATCAATCGGAACAGCAGAATCATCATCAAGTGTACTGATTCTGAGAGGATCTATCAAGCAATTGCCACGACCAGTAGAACAAGTAAATACATTAATAGATAATTGTTTGCCATTGATATCCCGGGCCTTTTTTTTCAAAT
Organism: Lepisma saccharinum; assembly: GCF_977018435.1. Taxonomy (NCBI): domain Eukaryota; kingdom Metazoa; phylum Arthropoda; class Insecta; order Zygentoma; family Lepismatidae; genus Lepisma; species Lepisma saccharinum. Next base: position 45,793,471 of record NC_139254.1, on the reverse strand, counting down.
TTATCAATATTCTGAACAGACATTGGATATTCTAAACCCTCCATTGCTTCATCAAAATCATTTTCATGCTGTTTATAATAACTTATTCGCTCAGGATGCCTTGAAACTGGATACAAAGCAGCTAAAATACACCACAAAAAGCATTTCTCATTATTATTTTTTATATTAACCACGGCTGTTTTGTTTTTGATATTGGCAGGTAATGGCAGATATGTATATCCTTGTAATGGGCTGAATTCAGAAATGTTAACATATAACTTGCGTGGAGATCCGCATAGGCTCCATCCAGACTCTTTTGCTGCAAATTCAGAGTGTTTAATATTCAATTGATCTATCAAACTGCTTATTATTTTGTCTGAATTTGCATTTGAATATACCGGTACAGTTTCTGTTATGTGGGGCTGTGTAAATTTTGTGCCATTAGGCTTCTTATATTGTGTAAACAATTTGAGGGACAGCTTATAAGAGCCATTTTGTGCATTTAGAATTGCCTGCACATCAGAATTTATACTGTTCAAAAAATTCTTAATGTCACATTTTGGCTCTGATACAAACCGGTAATCCCTAAGTTGGGCATTAAAACTGCTATGGATGGGTTCATAGCGTGGCTGCTTTGCTGCTCTAGCATTAACAGGTGCTTCATGCTTTCTTTTCAGACCAGATGTAGATGGTTGTGGGGGCAATGTTGATGACTGTGCAAAACAAGTATTTTTATGTTTATATGTGAAATATTCCATGCTATATTTTTTATGGCATTTAGGGCATATTTTTGTGGGTGTTGTGCATTTGTCTGGATTACAATTCTTTTGATGCTTAGCCCAATTGGGGCTGGATATATTCTTTTTGCATTGATTACAATATTTTTGATTTGGCATTTTTGTTGTTGGTTTATTATATAAAATTTCTTGGGATTCAAATCAAAATTCTATGCTTAATAAAAAATATCAGTTGGGTTCAGCAGTGTGTTTTGTATATTTAGTGTGTGTGTGTGTGTGTATTAATATTTTTGGCTTTGGTATTTATATAAAATTTCTTGGGGTTCAAATCAAAACTCTATACTTAATAAAAAATATCAGTTGGGTTCAACAATATGCTTTGTGTGTGTGTGTGTGTGTGTGTGTGTGTGTGTGTGTGTGTGTGTGTGTGTGTGTGTGTGTGTAGGTGTAGGAGGCTCTTTGCCCTAGTTTTAAGTGTAGCAAAAACATTATCAAAAAGGCCATATTTTTAATAAGTTTATGGACAACAATCTCACAGAAGTGCCTTTTGTAAGTGTAGGCAAATCAATCTGAGGGGGCTCATCATTTCACAGGAAATTCCGCAGAAATGAGGTATTCCCTAGAGAAAATTATAATTTAGACATGTCCAAGGATGATTTCCTTAAATTATATGAAGCATTTACAGCATACAAAAGGGTCACTACTGGCAATACTGACATGTATTACACACCAGATGAATTCAAAGAACAGAGACCCATGTTTGTCATCAACACTTCAAAAAGGAAACAAGTTGTGGTTAATGACAGGACAAACATTAAAATTATCTGTGAATTCCACGATACACTCCCTGATGACACCATATGTAGTGTTATTCTCATAGGTGAAAAATCATATGTTTATGATGTAAGAAATGAGAGAGTCACAGAACAATTCTAGAAGATTTTTGCACAATGCATTGTCTTAATACTAGTTTGATATGAATAATAAAAAATTCTGTATATTAAATCAAACAAACCTATAATTCAATTTATACAAATCTGCTATATTTTTGTGTTTTTTTTAAAAAAATATGAGGAGCACTGCAACAACATACCCACACTCTTCAGCCACTCTCACAACACTAGCTGATATGTAATGCAAAATCTCTTTATCGTGAAGGTACCTTAAAATATACAGCTTAAAAGGCTACAACTCGCCCGGGCGATCCAGCTCCGCTATTTTCATACTACTCGCCCGGGCGATCCAGCTCCGCTATTTTCATACTACTACAAAAATAACCGGAAATAGACCGGAAATAACCGGAAGTGGACCGGAAGTAAATATGTGTGGGTGGGTGTGGGTGTGTGTGGGTGTGGATGGCTTATATGAGCATTTTTGGCTTAGTTTTAGGTGTAGTCAAAACAATATCAAAAAGGCATATTTTTGACAAGCTTATGGACAAAAATCTGGCAGATGTAGCTTTTGTAAGTGTAGGCAAATCAATCTGAGGGGGGTCATACTTTCCCGGGAAATTCCCGAGGGCATTTTTACAAAAATCTTGGATTAGACAGAGTTCCACACTTGAGCAATAAAATCATATGCACATCTTGACACTGTTTTAAGTGTAGGCAAATCAGCTTGAGGGGGGCTCATACTTTCTCGTCCTGGTTGTAGGTACTTTCATACTACTGACAACACTGATTTGATGACATTTCAAAGTGTTGTAAAATGAAAACCGTTTGAGATAGAGGGAAAAAAAATCTAGGTTGTTTCTTTCAACCATAAAGGAAACGTGTATACCAAATTTCATTGAAATCGGTGCTGGTGGGTGTCAAAATCTTAGTTTTTTGCGTTGATTTGATGTGGAATGACCCCTAGGGGAACTTCCATACAACTGTGTTTGATCTGACCCACATCAACTAGAGCCAAAGACTCACAACGGAAGTCGACTCCAGTACACGACAATGTCAAAAAAGTAGCTCAAGATAGAAAGGAAAGCCGCTGAGGAATTCGTGGCTGTAAGTTGCGTTGCCGGTAGAACTGTGTTGGGCACCACGCATCCCTGGCGGGATATTGGGGGGCCAGGGATTGTTTTTAAAAATATAAAAAAATTGATTAGCCCACGTTAGTGGGTTTGCATGTTAGTTTACGCCGTGGAAGATGGTAATAGGTGTGTTTGCACGCATACACAGGTGTAAAGTGTTGCCAGAGGCCCCTGTATGTTAGCTTAGCACGTAAAAGGTCGTAAGAACAAAAGTAGGTCATAGGATGCGGTAAACGTAAGAATAAACAAGAGGAAAAATTTGCAAGAAGTGAAAAATAGGTGAAAAAGTGATGCCAGAGCCGCTACTGTGCGCTTTTTCTCTCTGCTTAGCACGTAAAAAATCGTAAAAGAATTAGGTCAAAGGATGTCTCCAGCTCATACCGTTTCATACTACTGATGCACGTGATAAACATTTTCCATCTCTTATGGAATTGTAACTACATTGATCAATTATAGCATAGTGTAAGTATATCTCCTTCAAAGGTAAGGAAAACGTCTCACCAAACGTGTGATAGAAAAGGTTCATATTCACCACATTCGCTTAAATCTTGACTTGCTGAATTATACCCATTACCAATTGGTGAAACAACAGGCTGTTTGTTGTCAGTTTGGCACAAAATGAATTTATTTTATGATATGACTGATTTGCCGCGGGTTGCGTCCTAGGAAATTACAAGAAATATGGAAGGTCCCAGGTTCAAATCCAGATCAGGGTATGGATGTTCTTTGTGTGTGTCCCTTCATCAATTTCATCATAGCATTCTTATCTTCATCGTGATTAGCCAAAAGTGGAAAAAATCAACGCCATATAACTAAAATTAAATCAAATATAGATTTTGGAAAAAATCTCACATTTCAAACTTTATTCACAAAATATTCAATTTACTGCAAAATGTGTAAGACACTGTATTTTAGATAAAGTATTATGCTTTAAAATGAGACCTGTTTCATTAAAATCCGTTCAGTAGTTTCTGAGATATTCAATTTTAAAGAATGTGGTGGGCGGCCATTGATGACGTCATTGCGCATGACAATAATTTCCAAGGTTGTCTCCCGGCTGATTTATAATCTTTGGTATGAATTTGAGCCAACTCCCAAAGTTTGGAGCTAGTATCCGGAAGTACTTGATCTCCGCGCTAGCAGACGGAGTCCAAAGCATGACACCGTAGACCGTACGGACACGTAAGTACTATGGTGACAAAAAAAATACTTTGTTGTGGGGTAACGTTTAAATAGGAGAGGACTGCATTCCCGAAATAGTGAAGGAATTCATAGTGTACAGAAAATGCAAAAACATGAAGACAAGTTCAATAGGTGATTTGCTAAGTGACCTTTCTGCAATGTGTTAGACCATTCCAATATCAACGACTGAGTGTGAAAGAGGCTTCAGTAAAATGAACGTGACTCTTACCGAACAATGAAATCGAACGAAGTATGAAACAGAACGAGGATAGATATTTATCGATGTGGAGTTGAAAGAAAGCAGGGTTTTTTAATGGATATTTTTTATTCGATAAAGAGCTGGATTTTAAAAGAAGCTGAAATTTTGGCTCTTTGTCAACTGCTAATTTGCAGGTTTAGTTATGAGTTTTGATATTCGTAACGCCAAATTTTGTAAAGGAAAAAAAGTCGAAAACGCAACCACAAAGAACGAGAAACTTTTTTTATTTCCAAAAAAACTTATTATTCCGACCACTTCCCACTTTTCTAGTGATTTATTTTGTGGAAAAATCTTTTCTGAAATGTTGCTAAAGGAATGACACCATGCTGCAACGCATCGTTTATACTACAAATGGTAACTCAATCGTAGTGACCTCTGTAGCACTCGTACACAAAATTTTAATAAAAGAAATTCACTGAATTTTCTTCAATTGTAACAATGGCCAGATCTAAATCTTACATTGGAGTTTAACCTCATAAAAAATATAACATGTTTATGGAAGAATGAACTTCCAAATTATGTATTGTTACATGAAACATCCAATTAAAATATAATTTTTATTTTTGTAACTTCCTCATGTTTACCTTGTCAGTGTTTTTTTTCAAGGATGTTTATGATAATAAGGGAACACATCCCACTGCTATCTTTTGAAGAAATTCCATGCTATATTATACTTAATTCACAGGGAACTGAGAGAACATGATTACGCAAGAATCACAACCTTGAAGGGTTTCCGCTATTGCGAAAGGTAGTTTTAAATCCTTGACATCTAACACTGGATTTGCATATTTTGATAATTGAAACGTTGTGTATAAGAAGGATTATTAAACCGCTGAAACATTTCATAACATTTTAAGATTTTGAGACTCAAATTCCACAAACGATACCCGGTGCTTCATAAGTATTTGAGAGATTACCAAATTTTATTTCAATTAAAGTTTAAACATACGTTAATGAAACCAGTCCAAAATGAACGATGAATTCGGACAGTTCTTCTTCTTTACACCTACAAATGTTCAATGTGTGCACCACAGGTGACACGGCACACATTGACACGATAGTCTACTTCTTGCCACACTCGCATCATGGGGCTCTCGACAGTGTCTATTTCTGCGATGATACGCTCCCTTAGGGCTGCGATATCACGCGGCATCGATGAGATGAATACCCTGTCTTTCATGAAACCCCACAAAAAGAAGTCACACGGTGTAAGGTCCGGTGCTTTTGTGGACCAAAACATTGCACAAAACACTGTGAGTGATGTGGGTGATTTGAGTGTCGCCTAGCGGCAGGGATATGAACTCTTAGCTTAACAAAACATAAACGGAGAAACTGTTTACGTTCCTGGATCGTTCTGGACTGATTTCATTAACGTTCAAGAGTTTAGTTGCAAAATAAATTTTTAACCCCCTCAATTATTTACGAAACAACGGTATTGTTTAGTGCACTGCTACAATATTTAATTGGTGGAATGTCAGTACATAAAGGATTGTCATGTGATATTCTGACTATATGATGGACACTTTAGTACTACGTTCTGTGTTGAGACCTATACAGCATGTTCCAAAACTCCCCTATACTCCTACTTGCACGTATCATGTTGCAACTGTCATGAAAATTGGTCGACATATTTTACTTTTCAGCTTCAGATTAGCTGTACATTTACAGGAAATATTATTAGAAAGTTTAAATATGCAGACATAGGATGAATCACAATAATTTTATTTTCAATTTCTTATACTGTTGTTGTGATAGTAACTTATTGTTCGATTTTGTGTGCTCGCATATGTTATAATGTAAATAGATAAATACATTTGTTATAATAAATAAATATGTACAATATAATATGTACTATGTAATATAACTTAGTGGTCTTCTCGGACACTCTGCATAAAAAGTTCTGCATAAGATAAAATACATGAAGAACAGTTTGTTATTTGAATGGCTCGGTGTAAAACATGGTAACTGACATTTTGGTCATTTTTGAGTTACAAAAAAAATGTGCCATCCTTCAATTTTCGAGTAAAATTGCCATGTCTTACAACTTGCATTGGACTCACTGAAGCTTTCTGAAATTGGTAAACACAACACGAAAACAATTTATCTACAGTATAGCTTCTAATAACATTTTTTCTTAATGAACTCAGAAATGACCAAAATGTCACCATGTTTTACAGCGGAGTCATTCATTTGACAGAGTATTCAGTTAATGTGTACGCAGTTACGTTTTGCTGAATGTTTGCTATCTTCTATGCTATTCATTGAACTATCTCTTCGCACTACAACCTTACTGAAAAAGTTGGGGGAACATGAAGTTCTTGGGTGCCTCGCTAGGGAGCTTTACTGTTATCTTAGTTCAGCCTTGTCGTGAATAAATGTCGACAGTGGAATGTAGCATTCTCTTTTGATTGATTTGTAATACAGGGTTTCTATAAATTAGTTATACAAAAGTAACCGTTAGTTATGAAGAAAGTGTATTTGTCACAGAAATGTTTTATACATCAATGAATACAGCATATCTTCAAGTTTGCTCTACAAGTGTTCAATTTGTGATCCTCTCATCACACGCTAAATGTCCCAGCGGTATTAGATTTCCTGCCAAACCCTTTGAAGCATGTCTGTATCGATAGTTGCAGCTGCCTGCGTTATCAGGACCCGCAGCTCGTTGACGTTGCTGGGAAGAAGGGAGACAAACACACGTTCTTTAATGTAGGCCCAGATAGAGACCATGGGGACAAATCAGGCGAAGGAGGTGGCCACGGATCGTTCCACCACGACCAAACCAAGTCGGTACTTCACGATTGAGGTAGGCGGATACTTCTTTATGAAAATGCGGAGGTGTACCATCTTGTTGTAAAATGAAATCATAGGCAATCGGGATTCATGAAACCACACGCAATATTGCGCACGCTCTGCTCCCGTGTACGATTCCATGATGACTGGTTCAATACTAGAGAAGCAAACGCTCACGCCTCCAGTGGCGGCGTCTGAAACTAACAACTGGAAGCAAATGACGTGCGATAATAAAATTTAAGATAAGCTGTATTCGTTGATGTATAAACCATTTCTGTTACACATACACTTTCTTCACAATTAAAGGTTATTTTGTACAACTAATTTATAGAAACCCTGTATTTCACTTCGCTTTTCAGCCGCTTTTCGCTAGCCTCGAATATAAGGATGAATGATGATATGATGAAATTGATGAAGGTATACTCCAAAGGGGGAAGGGCATGGCCCACCCACTCGAACTATAAGATATTTAAATGTGAACTTATGAAATGCTACTAAAATATTAGTAGAGAAATAGGACATTCACCCATTTGATACCATAGCCTATTTTGGCAAAAATTAAGCTATATTTTCATATCTTCTTGTGGATTTAGCTAATCTGTAGGTGTAGCAAAAAGCCCAACCATGCTAGCTAGTACTAGGTTGATTACCAAGAGCTTAAATTTTGTAATATATAGCTTGGGAATTCTACTCCTAGGGTCATGTGACACTCTGTTGATTAGTTGTGAGTGTATATAACTTATGCTCCAAACCGGTGGTTAGTCTTGTTTGAGAATGATGCCAAGGTAGTTTCTTAGGTATGAAAACTACTGACTACTTGATTACAAGATTTTTTGATATACTCATATTTGCTCAGATCTAGTAAATACTACAAGTATGTTAATTATTTACGAGTTCAATTTTATAATATTTGGATCTAAATAATTAAGAGAGTTTTGACTACTCAAATGGTTTTGCGACTCTTTCATTCTTCACATCATAAACAAAAGTCTTCTCTGCAATAAGAATAACACTACATAAAGTGTTGTCAGGCAGAGGCTCATGGAATTCACACACGATTTTGATATTAGTTCTGTCACGGACTACCACTTGTTTTCCTTTTGATGTGTTAATAACAAACATTGGTATGTGTGCCTTGAAGTCACTAGGAGAGTAGTATACATGTATGTTTCCTTCAGTTACTCTCTTGTAAGCAGTTTAAGCCTCATATAATTTAAGAAAATCATCTTGTGCTAGGTCCAGATTATAATTTTTACTAGGGAAAATCTTATTACATCCATTTTTAAGATAAATATTGTTAATCTTGCAACGATCAAATTTGCTAGAATCTTTCTCTTGACTGTTCTCTCTTCCAGTCTGGAATAACACAATTCCAAAATCTGACATATCATAGTCTATACTACTGAATTGATTAGTGGCGTCAAATTTGTAATGTCCACCAGAGGCTTGTTTTGGGACACACTGGTAAGTTTGTAAAATCGAATAGGAATTTGTGGATTTTTTACAATATTTGCTTTGTAGTTTCATATTCTACTACTGGTATTCTTAGCTCCATGGTCTTCATGATACACTTGGCTGTTTCATGTAAGGTGTTGGGTAATATTGTACCATGAGGATTCAAAGTATTATAACGCATTAGTGCATTATTGATATTAGCTGCCCTAAGAAAAGTAATTCTCAAACCACCTTTCCATATGATGTCCTTGTAGTCTGAGAAGAAACCTGGCAGCAGACGCATGGGAAATAGTACTGTGTGGTTTTTTGTCAGAATTTTGGTTCCTGATTTCGTTCCTGCCTGGTAAAATGTTGCATATACTTTGGAAAATTTAAGTATTCCTATGGCAGTAGAAGTAATGCCAGGATAATCTACTCTATCTATCACAGTACCATATTTTATAATTTCTACTTGAGAGAACAAGTGTGGTACAAAATTATCTACTCGTTTTATCTTTGCACCAGGGGGAAATGCCTCATTTTTTTTACTATTTCAAATTTAATATACAAGTCAGCCCTCTGAGGATGTACAAAACTGTCACCCACGTACACATAAAATTCAATTTCGCGATTGGGTTCATTGAGATTAGCAAATATACGACGATTGGTATAAAAAAATTGTAATTCATAACTTTCAATATGCTCCATGTTAATGATTATTTTATATATTAATTCATATGATTGCTGTTGTAGAAGCACCAGCAAAATCTACTACTTCTCCTTTTTCATTGGTTACCACCAATTCTCTGTGGTCTATACGATTGTGTGATACTGGAAAATAGATAGGTGAGGAGGGTGTGTAGATGATAGGTTTCCAGCCTTTAAATCTTTTAGCCAGATAGTCACGTAATTTCAAATTATCTTCAATTTTACGTTTCGTCATTTTTCTTCATAGGCTATTTATAACGTCAGATCGAATCTTATAATGACTCAACATTTATAAAAATTTTAATTTTGTGTCTATATTTTTCATTGTTTCGTTTTTGAGTCATCAATTCTGGCAAATAAAAAATCATTTTTGTTCCAGCAGGAAGAACAGCATAGTGAAAATTGACTGCAGTCTAAATCTCCTCCTACATAGTCATTATATACATGTTTAAGATTAGTGTGGTCCTGGCGAAACATACAAACTAGATTTGTATTATCACGAAGTAACTGTTTGGGAATCTTAGAATAAGTCTGAGCCATATAAAAACAGTCTATTCCCCTGTAATGACCCTGATTAAAAAATTACGTACTTCATTTTGATTTTCTAAAATTACATCATCAAAAGCTACAACTGAGTTTTGAAGACAATGGTAAAGTGGCTTTATTTCCGATTTAAATCTAGCTATGCCCAGTCCTTCATACAGTTTCATAAGCTGCTGGTATTTTGGTTGTTCCAAAGTTTTTGAGAAAACATACAAGTGTCTGTTCTTCCAGTCTAACAATTGGGGGCAAGCAAAAAATTATCTGAAAGTAGTGTAGTTTTTCCACAACCAGATGGACCTATTTAAACAATGAGACACCTAATATTGTTAGGTAGCAACTCACCATTTTTCTTTCTAGTTTCTAGTAAATTAGGCAAACGTCTTACCACATTCCATGTTGGTTGTCATATAATTATTTGGTCAGTGGTAATGCAACTTGTTTCTGGAAGTGCCAGCCATTTCACTAATAACTTTTTGTTTCTTCTACTTAATACTTTCTCAATAAGATATGTGTCTGGGTATTCAGTTTGCTAAGTTCTTCTTCATAAAATCTTCCTTTCAATATTTCATTGCAATTGTCTTTTATTATATATGTATGCCTATTTGCTGGTAAGACTTCAACAACAGTGAACAACTCTGTACTCCAATTTTTAGTAAAACCCTTATCAAAATGATGTTTCAATTTTCTAACTCTCACTTGATCTGCTACTTTGTACTTGGGTTTCTTGGTTGCATGTTGATATTTAGGACAGTAAACAGTAGAAATCAATTGTAATACGTCACATATAGACGGATCAACCTCTTTAGTTACCCTGCAAAATAAACTGTCTCCACATATGATATTTTAGTGTCCTATTGAATCTCTCAACTATGCTAGCTTTGAAATTACTGTATTTAGAATAATGTCTAATATCATGCTGGACCATTAATTTGGTGAATGTGGAATTGTAAAATTCTTTTCCTTTGTCTGTCTGTAGATGACGAGGTATTCTGCCTTGTTCAAAAATAGACTTAAAGGCCTCAGTGACACAAGCTCCTGTTTTAGGTTTCAGAGGAAAAGCCGAACCATATTTACTAAAAGTGTCTATTTCAGTAAGCAAATACTTAAAACCATGATTTACCTTATTCAGATTTTTCAAATTTCCTGTGTTTATTTCAATCAAATCAGCCTGCCACAAATCATCAATTCATTTTGTTGCCACAGATAGTCGTTTGTAGTTACGATGAGCTGGTTTGTGTAGTTCATTAACTACTTTCATTAACTATATCTTGTCTAGACATTGAGTTTGGTAAGAAAAGATTACATAAACGTATCCTCAGGGTACAATTGTTTAACTTCAAATAATAATTGGTCACCAGTTTCAACATCAAAAACAGACAAGTGTTTATCTTCATGTATTTTATATTTATTGGTAGTATTATCCCAATATGAAATTGGTATTTGAAGTGCCCTGAATACACCACCCTTTTTTATATAGTGAAAAGTGGCACCTCAAATTGTTTTCCATTTTAAAATATCAAAACTTCAAAAATTGAATAGTACCATTGCGGAAAAATTCATGAGTCTGTGAGTAAGGATATCATTTGTAAATATTACCAGCCATAACATATGTCTAGTGCCCTCTAGTATTTGGAATACTGTGAAGTCTGACAATCTCAACAGAGAATAATTGACTAGATTCTACTTCATCCAATCTGCTTAAAAATGGTTCCAAGTGTTCTCCTATAGTACGAACAATCTCATCATAGCTAGGTTTAATTTTCACATCAACATACAGTTGTTTAAATTGTTTAATTAAATCATGAAGCTGTATGGCGAAACTTGATAAGGCTGATTTTTTATTTGTTTCTATAGTCCGAATTTGAAGCTTAATATTTGAAATAATTTGCTGCAAACTTGCCACAAGTCTTAATTTGGAGCTTGTACTTTGTACCATGTACTTGGCTTCTGATTTCCATTTATAATGAGTGATGTTCACTGACAATTTGGTTGGTGGGCAAATTTGCAATAGTTTCTTCAATTTGTGCAATTTCCACCTGAATGTTTCTAATATCTTCAGATTTGAGTATTCTATTTACTGATCTTTTCACAGGACTTAGTTCCTGAGATGTAGGTAAGTTAGCTACAGTATTGTAAAGTATTGTCAAAGCTTCTCTCACAGCATCTAGTTCTGTGGCATCAGCTACAGTACTTATGGCATTTTGGAGTTGTATTATGTCATTTTGTGTAGGTGTTGATTATTAAAGTGTTTCTAATTTGTTTTGTACGTTATGTATCCGAAGATGAAAATAAGATAATTCAGATTCCGTGTTCAGATTATCCAGCTTAGTAATTTGTTGTTGAACTATACTTAGAGTTTCAGTAATACCAGATAATTTTGATTCCAGTATTTCCTGGACACTACTTAGATCATTTTTCATTGTTGCCAAAGTATCCTCAATGTGGGCTATGGTACTTTGAACTTTCCCAAAATCCTAGTCTCAAGCTGGAGTTTGATGTTAGTAACATTACGAGCAATGGCATTAAGTTCAGTGGAGGAGGGTAGATTATTTACAAAATTTTCTAATATTTGAAGTTTGGCTTGGACTTCAGGTATGGCAGTATGCAGCTCATCTGTTTTCAGTTCACTTTTTATATTTTCCAATGTAGGAATCTCAATGGATTGAAACTGCTCACGCAAATCAGCAATTATACCATCATAATCTTCTTGAGTTTTAATACTTTGAATATTTGCTTGTAGTTCTGTACGAATACTTTTTGTTTGATTATTTAATTGTTGTTTCAGTTGTTCTACATTAGTAGTCTGAGCTTGTCTGAATTTCTCAACTTCATTTTTTAATTTGCCTACTCTTTCTTATAAGTTTCGAAGATTGTCTCTTGAGGCTAAATTAGTGTATTTGTGCAGTAAGGATTTGAGTTCAGCATCAATTTTGAGAATAGGGTCCAGACACTGAGATTGGAGACTAGCTATGTCAGATTGGAGACTAGAGTTGAGAGTTTCTTGTAATGTTCGTAGATCAGTACGTATTTTTTTTACTCTAATATCAAGTACACGAATTTCATCACTGTGACCATTGTGTTTTGTATGACCAAACATATCATTAGGCATTTTGGTAATGGTTATTTATTATAGGATAAGTGATTTTCAACTCCAAAAACAGAGGTATTAGTTTATCATACTCTCCCAGCAATTCTATATACAGACAATCATTTGCAGATATATCATGTATGGTGTTAGTATTCATCTTATCATATTTAATACGATAAATATTTTTATCTCACCTTTGTTATAAGGATTTATGGTGAATTGCAAGTTCCCACCAACGGCAAATTTCTAATAATTTAGATTATTATAAAATGTTTTACCAGTATAATCATTATATTCTGTTAGGATACTGTTCAAATGAATAATTAGTAGTCCATTTAGTTGAGACAAGAAATTAGTAAAATTTATTGAGACTATCTGAACAGGCACTTCTAAATCCGAATAGATTCATTGTTATTTTTATTAGCAAATATTACATTGGTTGTCATCACCTAGGCAATAGTGACCCCATGGTAATGTGTGTATTTCACATAAGAGTATTTGTCTCTTGTCATCCTCTGAATTCAGGGCAATTTTTGTTATTTTATTTGTAGTTAATATATGATGAATACTTTGAATTCTTTTTCTTCCCTTAGTTTGGGAGACTTAGTTTTGAGACAGTTGTAATAATCTTCAAAGGAGAGTTTATTCTCTACTATGGTTCTACCTGTAACGTATTTTTCTCATCTATTTGCATACATCCTTGCTCGTAATCCAATAAATTCATTAATAATATCATTACTTGTTTCATCTTTTAGTTTACCTGGCACCTTTTTGTTGTGGGAAGGAATATCAAAATTACCATTGACAGCATTATTCAGTAATTTACAGAAATCTTACCTAAATCTGAAGTAGCAAGTGTTCTGTGTTTGTTTCAATATAATGATTTTAACCACTCTGAATGAGTGAATCTGAGGACTCTTCGAATTCGTACTATATGAACCTTTTTCTCTATTAAAAATTTGAGACTCTTATAATGTGTGAATTTTCTCTCTTTAGATTCAAGAGTCATCAGAAGCTTCTATTCTTTTGATTCAGGTGGACACTTGAACTCAAGGGCTGGTGGCAAATCAGAAATCAGATTATGTAACTCATGAGAAAAACAAGATCCACTTCAACAAAGAAACCATACTTAGTGTCGTCAAAATTTTCTGTCTATTGAAGTAGGGTGTATCCACTCAAAATCACCATAGGGGAGTTTCTGCATCATTGAATAACCGTACAAATTATTCACATCAATATAGAATATATAGCTAGACTGTTCGTTTGGATTATATTCTTTTGTAATATGTATATTGTTGACTATAGCATATCTCTGTGTGCATTGTACTATGCCCCCACGTATAACTCTTTCTATAAAAAGAAACATATGCACATCTGAAATTAGCTCCAGCTCATTTTTTTGTTTTTTACAACATAGCTTACCAAGCTAACAGTGCGAGACTGTAAAAATGTGCAGGGTCCAATTGATAAATATTCATAGATAATTTTCTAAAAGCTTGGAATACGTTAGCAAGAATTGTCACATCTAACTCTAGATAACCATAATGGTAATTTCCCAGTGTCTTTCATCCTAATTTCTTCCACTTTAATTGTGCATGATTGTAATCTTTATCTGTAATATTATTTTCTCTGAGTTGACTGTAGAACTCCTTGAGAGGAGGAATTTAGTATGGTCAGTAACATATTCATATGGATTGACCAATTTTTGTCTAATATGTTCTATGCCTAAGCCAGGAAAACTATTAGTTATAAGTTTGAACTGTTCATCAGATAATTTGTTGGCAAGAGCATCCACGGCAGCAGAGAGAAATATCATTATGTCTAGAAATCTCATCTTAATAGTACAGCCACCAGGAATATTTACTGTTTTATTAAGACAAATGTACCTTTCTTAATTTTCTCCTAGAACACCTATATGCTCTGTATCATAACTTAGATGCCTAATTAAATAGTGAAAATCATAGCCACTGCCATTATGAAAGAATATGGGGACAAATTTGTCTCTTTGTATTTTGAGATTACAGTTATTACACAAAATCCCCAAATGTTTTCCTGTAAAATGGTCATCATGATGAATTTTCTTCTTTTCATTTGTAAAATATGAATTGCACTGTGGGCAAATCTCAGTAGTATCACCATATAATTGTTCATCATCAGCAGATAATGGTACTCTTGGTTTTGACACAGGTAATACTTTACCAATTTTCCTTACTTTTTCTTTTATTTTTTTGGAAACAGTGTTTCACAGCATTAGATACTCTGTATACATAAGGCTCATTAGTTTTTAATGAATTACGCCACACAACTACGTAACCATAACTACAGACCTCATGGAGCTGATAAGGTGTAGTAGAAAATATTTCAGGATTAGGGTCTGAATAGTTGAATGGTTTGAGTAAAGCCTCAAAATCTGCTATTATTATAGCTAGATGCTCCAACAGGGCCTTGTATTTTTTGAATTTCTCAACTTCTTTTGATTTGGGCATAACCATACGTACAGGCTTGTTCACACCACAGTATTGTTTGTGTTCTTTAAGTTTCTGGATAGCAATTTCTTCATTATTTGACATAATTCTGTTGTTTACGATTATCAAATGTAGTCAAACACCAACGACAAATTTTGATTTTCCCAGGATGTTTAGTTACTTGACTTCTAACCAAACGAGAAAGATTACGAATAAGACAGTAATAGAAATATTTGTCATCTGAAAGAAGTAACAAATCAATCTCAGTAGCATTATCATTATTGATGGTATTTATTCTGAGAGGATATACAAAATTATTCTCTGTATAGGCATACACATTGATTGATAGAGTTCTTATGCTTGTTTTTCAAATTTTGTTATATGAGATATAGCAATAGGATATTGAATACCTAACATAATATGTTTATACTCTGTCTCATACTGTATATAATGATGAACTAACTCTGGTTTGTTTTTCCAATGAAAAATTGGGTAAAGTTTTGCCAAGACACACCACAGAATAAATTTGCTATCTTTACTTTTTATATTGACCACTGCTTTCTTGTTCTGAATATCTACTGGAAGAAGGACATAAGTAGAAGCAGAGAGAGGTGGAAATCGACTTATTTTATGTTTTAGTTTGTGTGGTATTCCACATAATTTCCAACCAGATCCTTTAGCCTAAAATTTCTCATGTTCTGTAAGTAATGTGTCCATAAACTGGGTATAAATTTGTTCCAAATTACCACTCAAATATATAGCTGAGTCTTGGAACAATGGCAAAATGTATGATGTGTTTTATCAGGGTTCTCATATTCAGAAGATAGAGTAGAATAAAATTTGATAGATTTATTTTTAAGTTCATCTCTCAGGAGTTATATTATTGAAGATTTTATGTTCTTCAATAAATTGTTGATATCACAGTGTGGCTCTGAATCAAAGGAGTAATCATTAAGACGAGCACCAAAAACTGTTGCACTAGGTGTAGTCGAAAATCTACTTTGTTTTGATTCAGGACCATCAGTTAGATCTATATCTCCTTGTCTTTTTCTAGGGTTGGTCAGGCTAGTTATTAGTTGAAATTTGTAACTCATCTTCGTATGTCTGTTCATATGAGGTATGCTAATAAGATTTGCACAATAGGGACAGAGTTGAGTTGGTAATTTAGGATTTTTGGGTTGGTCAGTGCATATTGCCAAGTGTTTTGACAAATTTGTTTTGGATATGAATTTACCACAAATGTGGCACTCAGTTTGATAAGTAGGATTAGCCGTTGTTTTTATTTGGTATTTATATATAAATGTTTCTGGATATATCACAACTTTAGAGTGTTTTAATATTTTAATCTCACTTAGAGATAATATATTTAGCACAAATACTTTTAAAAAATTGAATAGAAACTAATCTTTGCTTAAGTGTATCAAAATTTGTAAAATATTTTGGGTATTGTATTTATATAAATATATATATATATATATATATATATATTTGCTGGAGACACAAGTTTATGCTTAAGTGTATCAAAAATAGTAAAATATTTTGGATACTAGTAGAATTTACATCAGCAGCACAATTATAACTAAACATATATATCACAATTGCTCTTGCAAAAACATACTACAACAACTCTCAGTAACAACTACTTTTTAACAACTGATGAAAAACATTTCTCAAACAAAATTGCTAAACTGCTTGCATAACCCTAAATGCACTCTCAACCAATGAACAGAGTGTCACATGACTCTAAGGGTAGAATTCCCAAGCTAGATATTCAAAAATGTTAATCACCTTAGTACGAAGGTTTTTTAGTATTCGTACTAGGGTTGGGCATTTTGCTACACGTAAAGATTAGCTACATCCACCAGAAGATATGAAAATATAGCTTAATTTTAGTCAAAATAGGATATGCTATCAAACAAAACTTGTCTGCAGAAACAAATAAAGTTCCTCTACCTCAGAGGCACATGAAATACTTTGAAACACACGCATGCGCAAAATAGAGCATAAAATGCTTCAAGGCGCGCGCGCACACACACACACACACACATACACACATACACACACACCAAAAAAACCGGACGAGTCAGCTCCGACCCCAGCCCTCTACTATGTTAAACCCTAGTACGAGGGTTTTAGAATTTGTAGTAGGGTTTGGCATTTTACTACACCTACAAATTAGCTAAATCCATGAAAATATAGCTTAATTTTGGCCAAAGTAAGCTATGGTATCAAATGACCTTGGACAAGGTTCTTCGGTGAAACAATCAATTTCTACTATACGGCGTACGCTTTTAGAAGGAACATGAGTTCAGCCAATTCGCAGCCAGTGCTGCCGCACTGCTGCCAAACCAACTGCTAGCGGAAGGGAAACATAGATAATTCGCTGTGTCCAATATTCAGCATTTTATGGGTAATGCATGCACGTGATATTTGAGTACAATGAAATATATAGTGAAGAATTCTACACAGGATTATATCATATCACTGCAGCATATAAGAGAAACTCGTACCTGGAAGAAGTTTGAAGTTACTATTTATTGTAGGAGAACTCGAAGGTCATCATCACCGCTCTCGTTTCTGTTTTCTGGCATGTTTCCCAGGAGATTTGAATAAGGGTTCGCCGATTTCTGTGGTAGATACTTAACCCTGTTTTATAATGCGGAACATAGAATGCACACATACACCACACGCTTTAGCCGTAAGTTCTCGACTCTGAGAAAACACTGTTTGAGCATGCACGCCTTGCGAACGCCAATTCCTTGAAGTAAGAATAAGCTTTAAAACTAAGATTTCTGTTTTGGTACCTGTACGTACTAGGTTTCGAGAGCGACATTATTAATTTGATTTGATTTGCTTTATTTTACTTTCCTCTTCTGTCACTTTTGGCTAATTGCGAAGATGGGAATGATTGATGATATAATGAAATTGATGAAGGGACGTTCCTAAACATCCATGTCCAGGCCAGGATTCGAACCCGGGACTCCTGGCTTCGTAGAGCGATATGATAACCACTCCACAATGGCGCCGGCGCGACATTATTAGATAACACTCACGCAACACACACACTATTGCACAACTATCGAGCATAAGGGCTGTATTGCACATCGCGCTACTACGCCAGAGGTCCCGAGTTCGAATCCAGACCTGGCCATGGATATTTGTGAGTGTCCATTCATCAATTTCATCATATCATCACTCCTCCGCATCTTCGTAAATTAGCCAAAAGTGGCAGAAAAAGCGCTGTATTGAATCCTCTCACAACTGTTCTTAATGCCGTATGAGTAACATTATCTTACACCGCCATTGTTATGAAAACTCTGAACTCAAAACTGACTCAGACTCGCAATGTTTGTGAACACACAAGACAATGAAAGGTCATTTCGCATATTCAGCCAAACTTGACACCCATAGCTTTACCAAAACATAACAACTCATCGGGATCAACACGTTGGCAACGAAAAAACAACAGACGGAACACGGAAAGAAAACGGAGGGGTCATTGTGTGTGAGCGTAGAGACGTGTTGTTTCCCGTGTTTCCTCGAGAAACGATAACTCCAGCTGTAGGCGACGGAAATTCATGGGACTTTGACAGTCAAGTTCAAAATGTCTTGCCCCATCTTATGATGAACCTTAAAGTAGCGAGTTTTATGAAAACTTCTTGCGCGCAAAAAAAAAATACAGAACACGGCGTTTAACTCGCGCGCCGCAGTGTCCTAACTGTACAACGTTGCACTCAGTGGCGAAGCGTCCTATGAGTCCAGGAGGCCGGGCCTACTTATTTCGTCAAAACATATGTAATGCAAAAGTTTTGAATTTTCATTTATGATAATTACAAAACAATTCTAACCCTGTCCAGTTTACGAACTTTCCACGGAGTGAGACACATTTACTGGGGCCTCTTCTCTGCACATTCTGTCGTACGGTCGTATATGCGGAAGCCTAATCTTACGAGTACTGTACGTATGCTTGCTTATAACGTGCTCGTGAGGCCGGCCTCGCAGTCTTACACACTAGGACGAACAAAATGTCAGCAACACTGCATTTCCGCCAGGGTTGAAAATTTGTGGTGTACCAATATTTTTTATAAACATTAGCCTGTGTTCGTGCAGAGAGATTTCTATTTCATTGTACATTCTCCATATTTTGTACGACACTTAGGTTTTCCTTCCTTTCATCGACAAAAGTAAGTGAAATTGAAAATTACGGAGTACTGTAGTTCTGACTTCGTTTTCTGGTCAGAGTGCTGATGGTCTTGTCGATTCACCCAACACCGTAGCGTAAACAGAATGTCTAAAGAACTTATATTTATAAAGTGAGTCTTCATACCAAATTATGTAAATTAAAATGCTAGTTACGCCCTATATTTACAAAGTAGTTTTACTTTCACTGGAAATAGAATAATTTAGTTTTATCCTGAACGGGGATTCCCTCGCTTGTTCCCTCTCTGTTAAAACTTGCCTCCTGCTCAGGACGCTACAACGAAGCGTGGCTCGGAACGCGAGGTTCGTGTAGGTAGAGCTTTTGTTTGTGATTCGTGTCTTGTGCAGCGATCAGATTTATGCAAGGAAGTGCTGGACTAAAATGCAAGAACAATTGAGTTTTTAATTGAGCGAAGATGCAATCATCGGTAATGTAGGCCACTTTCGGTCTTTCATGTTTCCTTCTTATAACAATAATTTCTAAAATGTTTTCAACTCTATTTTCCTTTGCAAGTAGCTGTGCTAAGTGACAGCAAAATATTAAAAAAAAATATTAAAAGTTGTTGAAACGTTATTTAATGCGTTAACACTGTCGTCGAATATATATTAGAAGCAGACAATTTTTATGCAGCCAACACAAGCGAAGAGGTAGGCAGTTTCGTTTACCCTGAAGGGATAACAACAGAAGAGGGTGGGCAATGAGAGTACAATGCAAGGGAACACTTTTTTGGGGTTTAGGACAGAGTGTTATGGGGTTATTGCGGGGCCCACGTCTGTTTCAGGTCTGGCGGAACAGGCCAGTGTTGTCACTTTGGATTGGCAAAAAAGATCTAAATTGCGCCTACAAATTGGGATTCTATTCTCTCAAGCAACTACATTTATTATAACCTGTTTATATGTTACATAGTAATGTTTCGTGTTGCCATCACAGAAGGGTCCCAAACAAGGATCCTATGTTCTATTATCACGTAAAGGTGGGTAGAACAAACTAGGATGCGATGTATTCACACTGAATGAGATAGGTCACCTTTACCTATGTTTTTTCTTGAAGCCCCGTAGTGGTCATCCTAACACGTTACGAAGCCAGGTGACCTAATTGTGGTCATGTCAATGTTTCCTGATCCTCTTTAATTCATTCTCCATATAATCTCATCGTCACGATTAACATAGAGCAGAACAAAGACGAAAATATCCAAAATTTAAATTATGTTTACTTGCAGATACAGGTGTCAGAAATTCATTTATCTAGAAAGCCAAGACCATTACAACCATTCCTTTAGTTAGACAACATATAACAATGGTGTTTTCCTCGTTGCGAGGAAATCTTGCTAAAAAAAACTAAGTTGGCAACAGTAGAACGTACCAAACTGACAGTCGCTGAAAGTGCGGAATTCTGTCGTCTACTCACGGCACAAACGTCATACTGACCCAAAAATTATGGGGTTCTTCTAGCCATTTTCACCTCATTGCAAAATAAATAAATAAATTTAGAAAAAAGTGATGAAGAATTGACAACAGGGCTCGAGCACTATTCGTTGGATTTTCGCGATGTCTCATGATTGGTAGTTCTTTATGGAGGTGCGTGCATAAATCAGTGGTTGAAAAAATAAAAATAAAAAAATAAAAAATAAAACGAAATGGACAAAAATCTAGATCGATGACATCTGGTGGGCGGGAAGAGAACGTCTAAGACATAATTATCGTACTGATGGCTGGTAACAACACTTTTGAAAACATTACGCCACTGACAAGTAAAGAAGCGCCTGGAGAGAGATTGAACCACTCTCCATGACATAGCCCCCCTCCCTTTCTTTTTACAGATTTAAGCAAGTAATTGATATTATCGCACTCTTGTGCCTACCCTGCTAGCAACTCTACGCTTCGCCACTTGTTGCACTCCTGCCATTGGCTGGAAGCCACGCACACCCTCTGCGTGACTCCGCCCGATATCGCTTCTAAAACCGTGCGTCGTATAACAAAAACTATGAAATTTTGTTGTAAAATATCCGGTCGTTGTGCAACACTACAACAATATCAGTAACCGCCCCTGGTTAAAGGTGACTGCCACTCCCAAAAATATTACTGCATCCTTCTTCCGTAGCGTTCTAGCCTGTAGAACTGAGGATCGAACCTATGAAAAAGTAGCTCATCCCCTAAATTGTACTACTCGCTTGCAGCGACGTTCCCGAAAGGGGCCAGATAAGAGATAACTAAACTATCTTAAATAAATAACATTGCAGATATTTACATCCGAACCCTTCTCACTGAGAATGTTAGATAGATGGATACTGATAACTTACCCTGTTCGATATCGCTCTCTCTATCTGTTGCGGCTCCGGACTGTTGTCTCCCTTCACCGCTGAGATTATGATAAAAAATAACACTCGCGTACTGATTATACGTGGCTTTATTGTATATAAAGCATGAGCGAACTGTAAATATACATAAAAATACATGAAAGTACGTAGCGTTGTGTAAAGCGATCTTTTCGCGTGCAAGTGTCTGTCTCTGCTGTACGCTCGACGATGTTCTATTGTTTTTAGTAATTCTTAACGCCAAGAGATGGCGCTGGTTGGCCATTTACATACTGTTTTGCGATTGACGGAACATGCCGCCCACCTTGAAGGCACTGCCTTCAACCTAATTAAGTCACACTAGTTACACTACACTGGAAGAGGGCACAGCCTCCCGACTGCTCTCTTCGTCTGGCCGTGGATTGTTTTTATGGATACCACCCGAACAAGTCCATCACCTCCAGGATGTAGCTCGATGATTCTTCCTAACTTCCAGCTCAAGGGGGGAAGGTTGTCTTCTTTGAGTAAGACCAGGTCTCCAACGCGTAGATTAGTGTTCTTCCGTTTCCATTTGGATCGTTGTTGAAGATTTGTGAGATATTCACGTGACCACCTGTTCCAAAAATGTTGATATAACTGTTGCATATGCTGCCATCTGGATAGTCTATTCACTGGAATTAAGTTCAAATCAGGTTCGGAAATGGTAGTGAGTGCCTCACCAACTAGAAAATGGCCAGGGGTTAAAGGGTTGAGGTCATTCGGGTCATTAGATAAAGGAGTCAAGGGTCTAGAATTTAAGCAAGCTTCGATGAGTGTTAGATATGTGTAAGTCTCTTCGTAAGTGAATGAAGCGTTTCCTATTATCCTCTTCAAGTGATACTTCAGGGACTTCACTGCAGCTTCCCAGAGGCCTCCCATACTTGCTGACCTTGGGGGTATGAAATGCCATTCAATGTTGTCAGAGGCTACGAAATTCTGAACCTTTTCTTGATGAACTTGCGACATGAATAATGTTTGTAACTCTCGTAATTCACGTTTTGCACCTACAAAGTTTGTTGCATTATCAGAGAAAATTTTAGCACATCTTCCTCGTCGAGAGATGAATCGTTTCAATGCTCCAATAAATGAATCTGTAGTTAAGTTGCTGACTAGTTCGATATGTACAGCCTTTGTAGCCAAGCAGACAAAAATTGCGATGTAAGCCTTTTCTAGTCTGCTGCCACGACGATTGTTGGTTTTGATGTAAATTGGACCGCAATAATCTACACCGCTGTGTAAAAATGGTTTACTTGGTGTCACTCTTTCTCTTGGAAGGTCTCCCATCAGCTGTTCAAATGTCTTCGGTTTGTTTTTGAAGCAAACAATCCACTGATGTACAATTCTTCTGGTTAAGTTACGTCCACTGAGGGGCCAATACGATTGTCTTAGTGACGTCAGCAGAAGTTGAGGTCCAGCGTGGAGTAGTCTTCTGTGCTCATTTTCAGCAATCAAAATAGTCAATCTGGAGTTTGCAGGTAGAATAATTGGATATTTTTGGTCACATGTATTTTCAGATGCTGCAAGTCTTCCGCCCACCCTAATTACCTGATTCTTGTCGAGAAACGGATTTAAGTTAAGTAGTCTGCTTGACTTGGGTAGTTCTGCTTTACTTTTGAGAGCTTGCAACTCTGGTTGAAATTCTTGTTCTTGAGTAAGTTTTATTAAGCATGTAATAGCTGATTGCAGTTCAGTTGTTGTCAATGGTCCAAACTGTCGTTCCTGCTGTAGCTTTCTTGAGTTGTGAGAGAATCTCATACAATACGCTGTTACTCTCTGTAATCTTTCTAATGTGGAGTATCGTTCAAGTAACTCAAATGACTTTGTAGTTGTTAAGGCGACTGTAGTTTTCCTTTGTTCAGGTAAATCTTGAGGTTCAACCGTAATCTCATTGTGATCAATAAGTTCATTTGTTAGCCATGGTGGTCCATGCCACCAAGATTTAGCATTTGGCATTTGTGATGGTAACAAGCCTCTTGAAATATGATCTGCTGGATTGTCTTGAGTTCTTACGTGTCTCCATTCGTAACTGCTTGTCAGTTTCTGTATTTCAGCCACTCTGTTGGCCACGAAAGTTTTCCATTGTGATGAAGGCGCTTTCAACCAAGCTAGTACAATAGTAGAGTCTGACCATAGGATAATCTTCATTCCTGTCCATTTTAGAGCTTCTGTGACCTTGTGTGTAAGTCTGGCAAGAAGTAATGCTCCACAAAGTTCCAAACGTGGTAAAGTTACCTTTTTTAGAGGGGCAACGCGAGATTTCGAACAAAGTAAAGTAGACGTGATGTGTCCATTTGAATCTTTGCATTTAATGTAAATTCATGCTCCATAACCAAGCTCAGATGCGTCGCTGAATCCGTGTATCTCTACTTCTGATGTTGGTTCGGTCATTGTCCATCTGGGAACATGAAGTTTCTCTAGCTGTGGTAGTTCCTTGCGAAAGTGATCCCATTCTGAATGCAGTGATGATGGTAATGTTTCATCCCAATCTAGTTTCAGTCTCCACAGATGTTGAAGAAATACCTTTGCTTTGAGTATAACTGGTCCTATTATTCCTAATGGATCGAAGATACCAGCAATGGTGGATAAAATAGATCGTTTGGAAATTCTTTCACTTCGATTTGTATCCTTTATTGTGAAGTAAAATTCATCTGTGGTTGGATTCCATAATAATCCTAAACTCCTTATAGTTTGTTGTGCTTCATCAATGTGATCTAGTTTTGCTTCTTGATGTTCTACTGGAATGTGAGATAATAATGTTGGGTCATTAGCACACCATTTTCTCAATTGAAATCCTCCACGTTGTAATAATGCGATGAGACTGTTCTGCAATTCTAATATTTCTTCCTTTGTATTGGAACCTGTTAGAATATCTTCAACGTAGATATCTCTAAGTACGACTTCTGCAGCCTTTGGGAAGTCCTGTTTTTCATCTAATGCAAGTTGTTCAAGACATCTCGTAGCAAGAAATGGCGCTGAAGCTGTCCCATACGTCACTGTTGAGAGCTGAAATGTTTTGAGAGGTTTCTGTGGGTCATCACGCCAAAGAATCTTCTGTAGACAAGTATCTTCTGAATGAACTTGTATTTGTCTATACATTTTCTGAATGTCACAAGTAACGACGTATTTGTGTTGCCTAAATCGTGTGACAATAGAGAATATGTCATCTTGTATTGTAGGTCCCACCATTAGAATATCGTTGAGTGATAATCCACTGGAAGTTTTGCATGAGGCATCAAAAACAACACGGTGCTTCGATGTTGAGCTAGTTTCCTTGGTTACGCAATGATGAGGCAAGAAACATTCTGAAATGTGGCATTCATCTTCCTCAATACGTTGCATGTGTTTCAAACTTTCATATTCGTTCATGAAATTGACATAAGCATCATTCAATTCTGGATTCTTGACGAGCCTCTT
Source organism: Lepisma saccharinum (assembly GCF_977018435.1). NCBI lineage: Eukaryota > Metazoa > Arthropoda > Insecta > Zygentoma > Lepismatidae > Lepisma > Lepisma saccharinum. The sequence goes on along the minus strand of NC_139254.1, from coordinate 45,768,313 downwards.
CTCCAATAAATGAAATCTTCTTGTTGCTATTTCCTTCGAATCACCTAACTTGCTTATGCTGTCCTTTACTGGCAATCTAACAATAAATCTTCCAGTTTCATCTCTCTTGAAATTAGCCTTAAAATGTTCTTCACAAGCAATCTCTTCTGCGGATAAGCTAGGCTTAACGTTGCAATCTTCAAGTGACCAGAATCTTTGCAGTTGATCCTCGATTCGTTGTTCTACGCTAAGACAACATACGTTTGGCGATGCATGATGTGACGTAATATCATATTTACCTCCCACGATCCATCCGAAAGTGGTTTTCTGTAGAGTTGGCAACCCTGGTGCGAGACGTATTTGACCTATACAAAGCAGATCAAAGAATATTCCCGCTCCGATCAGTAAGTCTACTCTTTGAGGTGTATTGAATTGTGGATCTGCCAAATGAATATTCTGTGGAATATTCCAATTATGGATATTAATCGGAAGTGCTGGCAGTTCTTGTGTGATTTCAGGCAGAACGACAAATTCTAATGTGGCAGAATAAGCATTGAATCTTGATTTGACAGTGGCTTGAACGCTGTGACACGCCTTTGATTCTGATGCGCCTATTCCATTTATGTGAGACACCCTGTTCGTTCTTTTCAATTTCAACATTTGCGCCATTCTCGAACTGATAAAGTTTGATTGCGATGCCGAATCGAGAAGCGCTCGACAAATATGATATGACCCTTGTGCATTACTAACATAAACAACTGCTGTACACAACATTACATTTGTTTGTTTCTGAGTATTCTGTGTTACACATGTAACGGATTCTGTATCTCTCCGCCCTGCACTCGGAGTGACGTAGTTTTCTGATTGAGAAGACGACAATGATGATGTGCTGCGTGATGATGACTGTTGAGAAAAATGCAGTAGGGAATTCTGCCTTGAATTGCAAATCTTACAATTACCTGAAGGGCATGTCTCAGATCTGTGTCCTGATTTTAAACAATTGAGGCAAAGTGAAAGACGCTTTACTACATTTATTCGCTCTGGTACTGATTTTGCTTTGAATGAAGTGCACTGATAAATGAAGTGTGCTTGATTACAAAACCTGCACTTTGGTTCATTGTATGAAAGATGAACGTTTGTTTTAAACGTATTCTTACTTTCCGATCCACTCTTCTGAGAATAAGAGCCTTTGTTGCGAAACAGAGGTTTATTTTGTGTGGGCCGATTGTTATCTACGGCATCTAGAACTTGACACCTTTGTTGCAAAAATTGAATGAGTTCGGACATCGACGGAAGTTCAGTACCTGGAATTGTTTCTTCCCATTCTTTATGAGTAACGCTATCTAATTTATTTGTGACTAAATGCAAGAGAAGAGCGTCCCAATTTTCTGTCGGTTGACCAAGCGATTTTAAAGCACGTAAATGTTTCACTATGCTGTCTAGAAGTCGCTTCAAAGCGGCAGCCGATTCCCTTTCTACTGGCGGTAAATCAAACAATGCCTTTACGTGTTTGTTTACAATGTACCTTTTGTTTTCAAACCGCTCCTTTAAAAGTGACCACGCCGTTTCGTAATTCTGTGCAGAGATCTCGAGCGCTTGAATGACTTCAAGTGCTTCCTCTCGCAGCGAAGAACGCAAATAGTGAAATTTCTGAATAGCTTGCAATGACGAATTGTTATGAATTAGTGCTTGAAACGTGTCAAAAAAAGACAACCATTCATCATAATGTCCGTGAAATAACGGTAGATTTATCATTGGCAATTTCACTGCAATATTGTCCTGTGTTTCTTTCGGCACTTCATTGTGAATTTTAGACGTTGCGTGCGACTGGAGTACAGTTTGTGCGCGCGCCGCTAACTCAAAATATGCATTTTCGAAGTGTTCCCTTTCTTGACCTTCCTGTTCCTGTAATGACTCATCTTGCAAGAGTTCAATTTCTGACTGAATGTTTTCGAAGTCTTTCCACGATTTAACAAATTTCTCATGACGTAATGTTAATTGTGCGATTCCATGCTCTTCTGTGAAGCTATCAATGTATGCTCTGAAACGCGTAACTCTAGCCTTTACTTGTCCCCGCTTAACGATAAGCTCTTTCAGTCTCTCTGCATTCATTGTTGCTAACGAGAATTCAAACTATTTTGTCACGACACTGATGCACTGGAACTGTTCGTAGCAGTATTGAAAGTTCACTTACACTTCACTGAACACTAACACAGGGTAACAAAAGGGTGTGAGGATGTAACTAAATAGGAAAGTGACGAATCTTGCATGCACTCACTACCTACCTTGTTGTTGCTGCTGCGATGCGACGGTTGGCGTCCATGGCGGGCTCAATCTCGTTGCATCCGGATTTGGAGGACCAAAATGTTGCGGCTCCGGACTGTTGTCTCCCTTCACCGCTGAGATTATGATAAAAAATAACACTCGCGTACTGATTATACGTGGCTTTATTGTATATAAAGCATGAGCGAACTGTAAATATACATAAAAATACATGAAAGTACGTAGCGTTGTGTAAAGCGATCTTTTCGCGTGCAAGTGTCTGTCTCTGCTGTACGCTCGACGATGTTCTATTGTTTTTAGTAATTCTTAACGCCAAGAGATGGCGCTGGTTGGCCATTTACATACTGTTTTGCGATTGACGGAACACTATCCTCACCTGGTAACGATCAATGATCATTGCCCATTGATCCTGCTGGTTTTGTTCGTTTTGCCTGACCTTCACTCACATCTGCTCCAGGTAAACGTCTTTCTCAACAGAATCCAACTCCAGGTCTCGGCAAGTCTGGACAAGTTTGTGCAATATTATGCACGATATCGAGCAGGGGTGTTACACTTCAACCCCCACCCCCGTCTCAAATTTCCAATCCATTTCTTTCTGGCTCCGTCACGGTGTTTAAAGCACTGATAGTTGACACAAGCGAACGGACAGATATGAGGGTACTTTACCTATTTCAGCTTGATATTATTAGGGGATCATTTCACTGGAACCCGACAGTAACGAAACTCGAAATAAAACACATACACGAATTGTACTCGTTTTGTACCGAAATGTACCACAAAAATTTCGTTTTGTACCAAGTTCCTTATACCAGATATCGTATACCAAAATACCGGGTTCCAGTGAAACGATAAAACCCCGACAATCGAATTTCGACGTTTTTATGATGTCATCGAATTGTACTCGTTTTGTACCGAAATGTACCACAAAAATTTCGTTTTGTACCAAAATCCTTATACCAGATATCGTGTACCAAAATACCGGGTTCCAGTGAAATGGTATTTTCGAAATTCGAAAATTGAGGTTCTGATACTGCCATCGAATAGTACTCGTTTTGTACCGAAATGTACCACAAAAATTTCGTTTTGTACCAAGTTCCTTATACCAGATATCGTATACCAAAATACCGGGTTCCAGTGAAACGATAAAACCCCGACAATCGAATTTCGACGTTTTTATGATGTCATCGAATTGTACTCGTTTTGTACCGAAATGTACCACAAAAATTTCGTTTTGTACCAAAATCCTTATACCAGATATCGTATACCAAAATACCGGGTTCCAGTGAAATGGTATTTTCGAAATTCGAAAATTGAGGTTCTGATACTGCCATCGAATAGTACTCGTTTTGTACCGAAATGTACCACAAAAATTTCGTTTTCTACCAAGTTCCTTATACCAGATATCGTATAACAAAATACCGGGTTCCAGTGAAACGATAAAACCCCGACAATCGAATTTCGACGTTTTTATGATGTCATCGAATTGTACTCGTTTTGTACCGAAATGTACCACAAAAATTTCGTTTTGTACCAAAATCCTTATACCAGATATCGTGTACCAAAATACCGGGTTCCAGTGAAATGGTATTTTCGAAATTCGAAAATTGAGGTTCTGATACTGCCATCGAATAGTACTCGTTTTGTACCGAAATGTACCACAAAAATTTCGTTTTGTACCAAGTTCCTTATACCAGATATCGTATACCAAAATACCGGGTTGCAGTGAAACGATAAAACCCCGAAAATCGAATTTCGACGTTTTTATGATGTCATCAAATTGTACTCGTTTTGTACCGAAATGTACCACAAAAATTTTGTTTTGTACCAAAATCCTTATACCAGATATCGTATACCAAAATACCGGGTTCCAGTGAAACGATAAAACACCGATAATCGAATTTCGACGTTTTTATGATGTCATGGAATTGTACTCGTTTTGTACCGAAATGTACCACAAAAATTTCGTTTTGTACCAAAATCCTTATACCAGATATCGTGTACCAAAATACAGGGTACCAGTGAAATGGTATTTTCGAAATTCCAAAATTGAGGTTCTGATACTGCCAGCGAATAGTACTCGTTTTGTACCGAAATGTACCACAAAAATTTCGTTTTGTACCAAAATCCTTATACCAGATATCGTGTACCAAAATACCTGGTTCCAGTGAAATGGTATTTTTGAAATTCGAAAATTGAGGTTCTGATACTGCCATCGAATAGAACTCGTTTTGTACCGAAATGTACCACAAAAATTTCGTTTTGTACCAAGTTCCTTATACCAGATATCGTATACCAAAATACCGGGTTCCTGTGAAACGATAAAACCCCGACAATCGAATTTCGACGTTTTTATGATGTCATC